>NC_058134.1:123869596-123958414 GCF_016433145.1 Gracilinanus agilis
CTCTCCTTCTCTCTCTCTCTCTCTCTCTCTCTCTCTCTCTCTCTCTCTCTCTCTCTCTCTCTCTCTCTCCCCCCTTCCCCTCCTTTCTCTTCTGCAATACTTAAATTTCATATCTCCTGTAGTGGTGTATCCATAACAAAGAGAAAAGTATTCTTTCTCTCCCTACTAAACACATTCTTCTCCCCCCCCCCCCGCCCCACAACACTATGGGAGAATGCTTATGATAGTTTGGTATAATGGGAAGATACGGGCTATTTGTTTGTTACTCATAATCAGTATCAATCAGTAGTTATTTATTGAGTACCCATTATGTATAGGAAGGAAATACCACTGACACCATAGATACCAGATGTGGGATTAGAGGTAGATATTTTGATTGATTGGTGGTGAGGGCCAGAGATAGTAGATTAAAAGCTTTCGGTCCCAGAAGACCATAAGCTGAATCAACATTATCTTACTATTAACTAAGTACTCTGTCCTAGAAGGAATATAATATTGTATAATCATGAACCAGTCCTTCCCTAGTCAGCAGTGGGGTGTTGTTTTTTGGTTTTCTCTGTTCCTTTAACATGTCTAGTTGTCTTATGATTATAGGTGTGAGTTGTAAGGTGCTTGAGAACAAGGATTCCATCTTCCCGATGTTGTGTAAAGTACTGTTAAGTGCCTAGTAACAATGCTGGCTCCCAGTGGGCACTAAATCAATCTCAATTGCTATATGGGAAGTGGAGAACAACAAACATGATTAAAGAGTTAGAAAAAAATCCTGAGAAGAAAAGAGAAAGGAATTGGGATTGTTTAGCCTGAGAAAGAAAGCATGAAAGGAGGATCTCATAACTATCTTTGAGCAACTGAAAGATCATTGTAGGTGGTGCTTGGAGTGAAGGAAAAAATAGTGATTTGTGGTTTGGGGAAGAACATTTCTTTTTATCCTCGATGCACCCTGCCTCCCATCACAAAACTCCCCTGACACTAGATGCCCCACATTCCCATTCACAGTTACCTGCTCCATCACCCATGATCTCAGGAGAACAATCTGAGGAGAAATGAAGAAGGGGAGGAACAATGGAGAAAGAGGGGAGAAAAAGAAACCAGTATGCTCAGAGAGGAAGAAGAGAGAAAGAGGAGGGAAGAAAGAAGAGAGTATGGGGAAGTAACAAGGGGGAAAAGGAGGAAACAGTAGTGAAGGAAAGGGAGAAGAGCAAAGAGGGTATAAGGGAGAGAACGAGGAGGGAATGAATAGGAAAAGAGGAAAGGACAGATTCTACCTTGGGGTGGGTCAGGTACACTAGAAAGCAATGGGATGAATTAAAATGGAGGACACAGCCTAAGTAAGTACATGAAAACCTATGATTTCATGTCATGTGAGAATTCTCTCACCCAATATAGATACAGCCATCCATGTTTTAGTAAAGAGTCAGAGTAACTGGGTTTGAATCCTGGTTCTATTGCATACTACCTGTGTGAGTTTGGGCAATTCACTTAACCTGTTTAGGTCTCAGTTACCTTATCTGTAAAAGACAGGGCTGGACTACATTACTTCTGGGGCCCTGTCCACCTCTAAATCTATAATTGTATCATCTATGTTTTCTTCATCCTAATTTTTTAAATAGATGTTCCTGTATTTATGAGAAGTCAAGGAAATGCCCTCCTTGGCCTCCAGGGATTACAGGTTTTCCCATCCTCTCCCATAAACTTAAGAAGCAGAAACAATACTGCACAAAGCTTTGGGAAGGGGAGAAAGATAACATTCATAATTCACATCTATATAGTACTTTTGGGCAGCTATGTGACAAAGTGAATAGAGTGTCAGATCTGGAGTCAGGAAGAATTCTTCCTGAGTTCAAATCTGGTCTCAGACACTTATTAGCTGTGTGACCCTAGTCAAGTCACTTAAACCTGTTTGCCTCAGTTTTCTCACTTGTAAAATGGAGTAGAGAAGGAAATGGCAAACTACTCCAGGATCTTTGCCAAGACAACTCCAAATGGGATCACGGAGAGTCAGACATGACTGAAACAACTGAACAACCACAAATCTGATGCTTTAAATTTGGTAAAGCCCCTCTTCACCATGATTGCAAGATAAGGAATACAAGTCTGATTGCCCCCAAATTTACATGAGAATCAGAGAGAAGTGATTTTCCATCAGTTCAAGCCCAGATCTTTTCATTCAATTTAATTCAACAAGTATTTATTAAACCCATACTATGTACCAGACACTGGTAGGAATACAAAAGCAAAAATACTGTTACGGATTCTGAGACTGGTGTTCTTTCCCAGAACACCATACTGTCCTCTCCCAATATCACAATACCTCTCATTCAACAAATATTTGAGCTCTTACTATGGGCAAGGCACTTTGCTAGGCACAGAGGGAGATACAAAAATGATTACAAGATGTAGCCTCTGCCCTCCAGAGCCTTACATTCTAGTGGGGGAGATAAGATATTTACACAAACAGAATGTGAAAGTACCATTAAAAGAATCTGAGCAGAACTCTAAGGTAGTTCACAATGGGAGAGATCATAGAAGTGCTGAACTTGGGAACTGGAAGGACTTTGGTGGCCTAATGTATAGTCCAACCTATACATTAAACAAGTCTCTACCATAACATACCTGATAAGTGGTCATTCAGCCTCTGCTTGAAGATCCAATGAGGTCCTGACATGCTCTCTAGAAAGTCAGTTACTCTGCTGGGCAGCTCCAATTGTCAGAAAGTTTCTCTTGAAGTCAAGCAGAAGTTTGCCTTTCTAGAACTTCCCCACATTGCCTTTGGAGGCTGAACAAAATAAATCTTGCCCATCTCCGCCATGAGAGCTCTTCAGATACTTGAACCCAGCTATCATGTCCTCCCTTGCATCTTTTCCAGGCTACCCATTTCCATAAACTACCCCTAACATGGAGACCACTTCCAGCTGCCTTGAAGGATGTTCAGTATTTGAACAGGTCAGTACAGGAGATGGATAAAAGGCATGCCAGACCGAAGGACTGGCAGAAATGGAGGGGCCAAGCTAGGTGAATGAGGAGTGTGTTCTAGGAACATGTAATGCCAATAGGACAAGAGGGTCAGGCACATGAAGGTGAATTAAAAATAAATCACATTTGTACGGCCCTTCAAGATTTACAAAAAATGGTCTTCTCACCCATCCTGTGAGATAGAGTGGCAGAAAATTGGGCTGGAAAGGTAGGTTGGGCCTAGATTATAGAGTTCTTTGACTGCCAGGCTAAGTCTTGGACCTCATTTGGCAGTCAATGAAGAATCACTGATAGTCTCTGCTCAGAGAAGTGACTCCATGAAAAGTCTGCTTTAAGAAATTTAATTCGGCATCTTTGTAGAGTCTGGATTGGGAATGGGGAAACTAGGATCGGGAAGACCAGTTAAGATGCTATTATGACAGTTCAAGAATGAGATAATAAGGCAGAGTCTAACCAAAGGTAGTGGCAGTAGGAATAGAAAGCTGGGGATTGTGGCAGTTAGGTAGCACAATGGAGAGCACCAGGCCTGGAGTTGGGAAAATTTGAGTTCAAATCTGACCCCAGACACTTCTTAGCTGTGTGACCCTAGGCAGGTCATTTAACCCCAATTGCCAGGCCCTTAATGCTCTTCTTAATGCAGTATCAATTCTAAGACAGACAGTATCAAGTCTGAGACAGACAGTAAAAGTTCCCCACAAAAACATAGGGGATATATGGGAGAAAGATTGAGAAGGAGCAAATGACAGAGCTTAGCAAATGATGAGGGTGAGGGAGAAGGAGTCATGGGTGACTGAAGTTCCTAGCCTTGGTGACTGTGAGAATGATGACATATTAACAGAAATAATAAAGCTGGGAGGAGGGGAAGATGAAATATACTCTGAACACTTTGAATTTGAGCTGACAGCTAAACGAATAGATGGAGTTTCTATAGGCTTTTGGAAATGCTGGACTAGCTCAGGAAAAGATAAGGGAAGGGCTGGATACATAGATTTGTAGATTATCCCCATGTAGGCATTAATTGGAACTGTTGGATTGGAGAATACCACCAAGGGAAAGAAAATAAAATGTAATGTAATATAATTCAATACAGCAAGCAGTCATGTGGTTCAGTGGATAGACAGTCAGACTTGAGTCAAGAAGTTCTTATGTCTCCTCAACTTCCAGGCTCTCTCTTCTTTAATTCACCCTTTGAACAACTTCTAAGATAATCTTCCTAAGGAAAAATCTTATCATATCATTCTCTCCTTCCTCCACCCCCAGCTCAAAGATCTTGGTGACTCCTTATTGCCTTTAGAATAAGATACAAACTCCTTAGCCTGGAATTTAGGGTTCTCTACAGTCTAGCTCCAATCTTCCTCTTTAGCCTTATTTCACATCATTCCTTTTTGTTGTTTTTTTGTAGTTGTTCTGTCATTTTTCAATTGTGTCTGACTCTCTGTGACTCCATTTGGATTTCCTTGGCAAAGATACTGTAGTGCCTTGCCATTCCCTTTCCCAGCTCATTTTAGGAGATGAGGAAACTAAGGCAAGCAAGGTTAAGTGATTAGCTCAGGATCTCATAGTTAGTAAGTGTCCGAGACTAGATTTTAACTCATGAAGATGAGACTTTCTGATTCTAAACCCAGTGCTCTATCCACTGCACCACCTAGCTGCTCTTATTCCTTTTTACAATCTATTTCAGTCAAATTGGGCTCTAATTTTTGGCACATGTAGGCCAATAAAAACAAATAATTTACATTTGTATATTACCTTAAGGTTTACGAAAAAGTGTTCTTTTCTGTCTTTTATTTCCCACTTCTAAAGGTTCCCCATGCCTGGAATTCACTTCTTCCTCACCTCCATCTTTCAATAGCCTTCTTTTTGTTCAAGCATATATACAATTGTTATCTGTGAAGCCTTCCCTGATTTCCCCCACTGTTAATGGGGAAATTTCTTTCCTCTAATATTCCTCTAACAGCTTTTTAATCCCATCTTTGCCTGTTCCACTCTCTAGCATGTATTATTATAATTTCTTTCATGTTTTGTTCTTGAATCCCAAAGCTTAAAATATGAATTATCTTGCTGGATTGAATTTAATTCAAGCAGTAACATGAAAGATAGATTGGAGGGAGGAGAAACAGGAGGCAGATTGTAGCAAGGAGAGCCTGAAGGCAGAGGGACTAGTTAGGAGAAGAGCTGGAGCATGTGCATGTGCATGTGCATGTGCGTGCATGTGTGCATGCATGTGTGTGTGTGTGTGTAGGAGGGAGGAAGTGAGTCCCTTCACTGATCCATGAACCAAGAAACAAAATTGTCTTGTCTTTTGCGCAAGCCAATGTCCCTCTGCTTTGCCTGGAAAATGGTAAGACAGAGTCAATGGTGATAGGACGTGATGGAATTTAAAAGGACATCAATCTGCTGTCTCCTTGGCTCCTATAACTCTGGAACAAGGGTTCTCAACCTTTTTCTGGGGCTCCTTTGGCCCCTGAACCCCTTTTTGGAATAGTGTTTTTAAAAAAAGTAAGAATGGAAGGAAATGCTAAATTTCAGTTAGAGATGAGTAGAAATAAAGATATATTTTTTTCCAGCCCAGTTTCACAGATTTCCTGAAATCTACCTTAATCTTAGGTTAAGAACCTTTACAATTTCCCAGTTGTACCTATTGAGGGTAGGGAGTAAGGAGTGACTCCCACTGAGGAAGACCCAAGTAACCCTTTGAATAGAAAAGAACCTCTCTTAAACCCTAGCTGTAGGACCCATGCTCGAAAATGAAATATTTTTTCTAGTAGTGAGAATGAATCACTTTAGGCCAGCCACTCTTTTTGCCCCTTCTCTCTTGTGACCCAGTAGGTGGGCTTGTTGGGCTTGAGGGATCAGGTTGCCACCAGAAAACAGCTTTTATCTGTGCAAAGCTAACAGAGTCATGCTGGGACTGAACCCATGACCTTGTCCTCATTAGTGCCATGTGCTAACCAGCTGAGCTAGCTGGCCCCAAGCAGAATTTTGGTTGAACACAGATTCCATCTGCACTTTCAGGCTGGTTAGTTTCTCTAGGGTATAAAGCTTAACTCTGAAAGACTCCCGGTCCCCAGAAGGGCTTTGTGGGTGACAAAAAGAACAAGAGATTCCATCTGGGATCCACACAGCATCAGGACACAGTGCCCCATCCAGGGTAGCAGCCCAAAGGTTCCCTCTTTATTGTTCAAGTGGAGCATCCCTGAACAAACAGGACAGGTCATTGGGGGCTCTGATGGAGGTACAACACATCAGTGACTAATAACACATCATCTTTACACAAAACTTTAAAGTTTGCCAAAGAGTTATCTCATAACAACCCTAGAAGGTAATTAGTCTAAGTATTGTAGTATTTATTATTACTGAAAGGTAGACTATAGCAGATAGTGGCTGAGAAGCAGAAGTAGTGATCCCAAGGTTCAGTTCTTATCTCTGAGACTAGCTACATGATCCGAGGCCAAATCGTTTAGCCAGTCAGCCAATCTATGAGCATCTATTAAGTGCCTACTATATGCCAGGCAATGTTCCAAGTGCTGGTGCTACAAAGGAAAACAAAAACATTTCCTGCCCACATGGAGCTTGCAGTCTAAGGAGGAACAAAACTCCCCCATGGAAAATAACTAGGTTTACAAGATATCTTGTATGTATCTGTGCTTATCTTATTTATAAATAGTTGTTCAATTGTCATCTCTTTCATTAGAGGGCAGGGTCTGTTTTTTGTGGGAGTTTTTGTATCACTAGCACTTAGCACATGGTAGACACTTAATAAATGTCTATAGATAGGCATCTGGGTGGCTCAGTGGATAGAGTGGCCAGGTCTGGAGATAGGAAGTCCTGGTTTCAAATCTTACCTCAGACACTTCCTAGTTGTGTGATCCTGGACAAGTTACTTAACTCTATTTGCCTAGCCCTTGCCACTCTTCTATCTTAGAATTGATGCTGACAGAAGGTAAGGGCTTAAGAAATAATCTGAATGGGGAAGACTGCCTGCTAAACATAAGATTTGAGCTGTCTGAATGTGTCAGACCTAGAATGCCTACCTCATAGGATTACTGTAAGGGTCAAACGAGATCATGTATAGAAAGGGCTTTGAAATCTTAAAAATACTCTAGGAATGTAATTGTTTCCACTTTCTAGATGTGGGAACAGAATTAGAGGACCAGAGAGGCAAAGTGATTTGGTTCTGGTTATTCAGGAATTGTGTCAGAATTGGAAATAAACCCCCAAGTCTAGGCACTCTAGATGCTATGTATTTACCTTTCTACTGCATTGTCTCTCACTGATGGGCATGTTGTGTGCTGCCATTCACACCCACACATTTATCAAGGGACTTCAAGCTGTCTACTATTAGGGCTGAGCTAGAGCTCCAGAGCCCACCCATTCATGCGAGCTCTGATCCCAATTCTGACCAGTTCTCCCGGAAAGAGGGACAGAGGGAAGGAGAGAGGAAGAGCAAAAGCCACCAGTGCTCCACAGGCATCACTATATTCCTGCTCACTCGGGAATCCTCTCTAGTCTTGCCACTTTCACACAAGAGCAAGAGAGAATACCACGTAATGCCATGGTGCCAAATAGGCTAATCAGATGACTAACATTTATCATGTGCTTCCTGGGTACAGGCACTGTGCTAAGTGAATACAAATTTTGGAATACAGAGAATGGCAAGACAGTTTCTGACCTCAAGAGGCTTACATTCTAATGGGAAACAAAATAGAAAATCTAGTTATGTACAAGATACATTGAGTGGACATAAGGTAACTTTGGAAGAGAAGGTACCAGAGATTGGAAGCACTGAAAAAGGTCTTTTGCAGAAGGTAATGATTGAGTTGAGTCTTCAAGAAAGAGGCCTAGATACCCCAGGCTCCTGCCTGCCCTCCCTGCCCAGATAATCATAAATGTTGGCCTGAAAAGGTCCTTAGACTCAATCCTTTTAAAAGGTGAGAAATCTGAGGCTTAGGAAAATAAAGGGATTTACATTAAGGTCACATAGCTAGTTAGTGACAGAGCCAAATTATCTCACATCCCCTTGATTCCTCCTCTACTGCTTCCAGCTAGAATAGCAGTGGCCATCCAAATGTGATCCAGAGATCCAAATTCCATCAAATGTTGCTGCTCCCAATAACATATCTAAAGAGGACAGGTCTGTGTATGGCTACTCTGGGCTTACCTTTCTGGGACTATGGAGGCTTCCTCAGCTTTTCTGGAGAGACTTTCACCCATATGGGAGCAAGCTGATAATTTCAGAATATTAAAGTAGAAAGAGCACTAAATAGTAAATCAAGATATCTGAATTGTGACCCTGAGCAAATTACTCAATCTCTCTGAGCTCTATTTTTCTCATCTGCAAAATGAAGAGGTCAAACTAAGTGGCCTCTGAGGTCCCTTCAAACCCTAAGTCTCTGATTCTATGACTTTCCCTTCCCTTACTGTCGTTCCTTATAAAGAAAGATCTGGGAGAGGCTGGAGTCCCTTGATGACTGTCTCCCCTAGTAGTCCATTTCCCACCCAAGGCACTTTGTTCATAAGAACCTTTCCAGGAGAATCTTCCTTTGAAGGCATTTTGAGGGCAATGAGAGATAGTAGAAAGAGCACTGAGTTTGATTCACTTCAGGGGCTCCCACTGTGAGCTGCAAGATATTAGAAATATCACTGAATTTCATTTTCATGGAATTGTAGTTTAAAAAAACCCACCTTATTTTCTGTCTTAGTAGCAACACTAATATAGAAATACAAGGGCTAGGAAAATGGGTTTAAGTGACTTGCACAGGGTCACATAGCTAGGAAGTATCCGAAACAAGATTTGAACTCAGGTCCATTTGACTCCAGACCTGACACTCTATCCACTATGCCACCTAACTGCCCTGAATGGTAGTTTTAAAGTTGAACTAGATCTCAGAAATTAACTAGTAAAGCTACCTGATTTTACAAAAAGAAAATGTAGACCAACCCAAAAGTAAAATGACTTGTTCTGGGTCATAGAGCTCCTTTTAGTGGTAGGACTGAGACTAGAACCCAGGTTTCTTAATTTTATGTAGAATTCCAGGAATAACCTTGTAAAATTGACCTTGAAGGCAGAAAACACGGACTGAGACCAGAGTACAACACACAGGGATGGGAGGAATGAAAGAATAGGGTAGTGGAGAGGGAGAGGATATCAATGGAATGTCCATCTCACCAATGTGAGCAATGGATCAGACAGAGAATGGAGGAGAGGGAAAACACCCTCATCAATGTTCCTCTTAATTGTTTAAGTTGTGAGCAGACAAGCATGCTACATGAGCAACAAGCCATGAATGCTGAACATACATCTGTAGAGCTGGGTGTTGTAATCAAAGAAAACTACAACCAAGTTAATCTGACACATTTAATGATCTGCATAATTGTTATTGTGCTGCTTGGTAATTAGGCATGAATGCAAAGCTAGTCACATAACAGTCTAATTAATGTTATTTTTGCACAGCTAAACCAAGTTTTTACAGTTTTTCTCCTCTTCCTTTATTAGTTCTTCAATATATTTAATCAGTGTCAATGTGGAGTTGTTTTCCCTGATGCTACATAGTTTTATCTTCATTTAAGGCTAAAATCACATATATCCAATCCCCCAAAAGAAGACATTCCTGGTGCCTTGCTCTTAATGTTACTCCTATGTCCTCTTATTTAACTTGAAGGAGCTGGAAGTAGCACATCCAGATGTGCTCTTCCCTGGGTATTGAAGTTCTAATGGCAGCTTGCCCTGCATCTATGGATGCCCAGAATGGAACAACAGCAGGATCATTGTGCATTTGGAACTGGGGTAGGGGAGATCCAGATAAGAGGTTGGGGAGACAGTATGGGTAGAAGGATGCAACACACTGAGAATGGGCTATGGATCCTCTTAGCACTTAGGAGATATGAGACAGGAAGAGAAAAGAAGAGGTTTAGAAATAGGGAAGAGGGGAAGGGTAGCCTGACATGCTGAATTAGGGAAGATGCAGGGCAGATAATTATCTAGACCTATCCTATAGGAGAGGATGTTCTGGATCTTAAAGAAACCCATAACAATAGTAGACACACTTCCTGTGGGAAGGAGACAGCAAGAAATATTCGGATTAATGATGATGATAGGGGGAGTTAGGTGCATTGGAAAGAATACCAGACCTGCAGTTGGGAAGACCTGGGTTCAAATCTAACCTGAGACAATTCCTAGTAGCATGACCTTGGGCATGTCACTTAGCCCCAACTGCCTCGCCTTTACCACTCTTCTGCCTTGGAACCAATACTTGTATCAATTCTAAAACAGAAGATAAAGGCTTATTTTTTTTTAAAAAAAAAAAAAGATGATGATATAAGAAACAGAAGTCATCAGTAGAAACTTCATTAAGCAAAATAAAAAACAAAAGCAGTAGACACATGTCTTTAGCACAGCCTAGTTCACTTTCTTGGCATTTATAACTCCACTCATTTTTCAAATTCTTTCTAAGCTCTGCTCTCACCCTCCCAAAAGGATTAAATCAAGTTTGCTGTAAAGGGCCCCCTCAAGGCAAAATATATCTCCCTGCCTATCTCATAAAGCATGGAATTCCTTTCTTTAGGGAAGGAGAGATCGGTAGAATAGAAAAGACTTTTGAGTTCATCCAGATGCTCCTTCTATAGAAGATGAGCCTGAGTCCCAGAGAGGGAAAGTAACCTGATCGAGGTAATAGAACTAGAATTCAGGTTTCTAGGCTCCTACTCTTTTCCTCCACAGCTTTCTGAGAAGACTAACAATGAAAATGAATTAACATGATGAAGCAATGCTTCGATTGAAACTCACTTCTACAAAAAGCAGTCAATCGGGAAGTTTAAACTTCTCCTGTCAGATCCCTTATGGTTTTTATTCAAGATGAGAAGAGAACCATAGATACCTAAGGGCAAAATAGCCATTTTAGTGTAGCGGAAAGAGCAGAGGAAACTGAGAATGAGAATAAATGTGTGAGACTTATAAATAAAAATTATCCCTTGAGTATTTTGGTTGTAGATAGCATAGTGAATGGAATAGTTGGATCCTTTAACTTAGAGGTAGTTAAGGGCAGCATATTGTGAGAAAAGTACTTTGTAAATCATGAAATGCAATATAAATGGGCTTGATTATTCTTTTCTTTCTTGGGGAAAGAAAAACCAAAACCAGACTTTCCTGAGGAGTGTAGGAGCCAGGAAAAGGATCAGCTATGATAATTATAACCTTTGTATGCAAATATCACCAGTACAGGAGACAATTGAACAAAATGAAGTCTGGAAATCAAGCAGTACAGTTGTTTTCTCTGCCACTCCATTTGCCATCATCCTATAGATAAACTCCTTGGATCAGGCACCAGGCTGACTGGAACCTCTGAGTTAGAATTTTCCATTGTATGGCTATACATTCCAAGATTAACCTGTCTATTCCTATCTCATTTGACCTTTTCTAAGGATCACCTCCCAAGTTTGCCAAGAGTTTGAGGGTACTTTTCACTAGTCATTCAACCATGCCCACCCTTGATTTATTAATGGGAACATTGAGGTAGAAGGAAAAGGCAAGAATGAAGAGAATCAACCCTAAAGCTGGGGGCTATGTGGTGGCTGACATGCAGATGAAACGCTAAAGATTCTACCCCAAATCTTAGATCTTGATCTACGCTATGTGGAACAAATGACTATTTGGAAATACTCAGATAATTGATCGGCTTACCATTTAGACCCTTCTGAGTTGGTCCTCTGCTGATTTGTCTTGTGACTCCTAATATTACCTACTTTACCCTTGACTTATGGTCTCTGTTTCATACCATTAAACCTGCTTACTAGTTCTCTGGCTCACAGAGGCTTCCAAACCACCACACACATAAAGCACTTCTATACCATTAGCAACCTGTGTAACCCCTCTTCTATACAAAAACATATCTTTTCCCTCTTGTGGATGTCAAGTCTTATACATCTCTATATACATCTCTTAAAAATAATATTGTATTTTCCTCTATTACATGTAAAAACCATTTTTAACATTCATTAAAAAAAGTTTTGAGTTCCGAATTCTCTCCCTTCTTTTGACCTTCCCTCTCTGACTTACTCCCTCCCTGAGACAATATGCAATCTGATATAGATTTTACATGTGCAATCCTGCAAAAAATTTTTCCATATTAAACATTTTGTGGATGGGATCTCAAATAAAAAAAGGAGACAAAAGAAAATGAAATATAATATTCTACATACATCTCTTTACTTACATAGTCATCAGCCTATTTCAGTATACCTCTTGCCTTGATTATTCCTATGATAACCTCCTAATTAGTCTCCCTGCTTCCAGTTTACCCCCATTTCTCCTGTGATAACTTCCTGTCTCTGCTTCCCTTCTCCTCACTTCAATACACCTCCTTTTTATGACTGCCAAAATAACCTTCCCCAAACACAACTTTGACCCTTTTACTCTGCTACTCAAAAATCTTCAGTGCTTATCTGTTACCTCTAGGATAAAACATAAATTACTCAGCCAAGTATTTAAGGCCCTTTATAGTTTGGGAGTGATCTATCTTTGTAGCCTTCTTTCTCTTTATTTTCTAATTTCCAGATGAACTAACCTTTCTGCTATTCTCCAAGCTTAATATTATACCTTCTACCTTTTCACAGGCCATTCCCAGTCTTAGATTTTATTTGACCCTCATTTCTACTTCTTAGAATCCTTATGGACCTTCAAAGTTCAACTCAGATGCCATCTCTCCCAGAAAGTCTTTCTGGATTTCTCTAGGTAGGAGTGCTCCCTCCTTACTCAAATTACTTTTATCAGTTACATGATATATCATCCAGATAAGTGCAAGATCCTTGAAGACAAAGACTGATACTAATTTTTGTTTTTTTAATTTCCACTTAATAAGTATTGGTTGGCATTCTGGATGACAATTTGGAACTATGCCCAAAGAGCTCTAAAAGACTGCCTGCCCTTTGATCTAGCCATAGCATTGCTGGGTTTGTACCCCAAAGAGATCATAGATAAAAAGACTTGTACAAAAATATTTATAGCCACGCCTTTTGTGGTGGCAAAAAACTAGAAAACAAGGGTATACCCTTCAATTGGGGAATGGCTGAACAAATTGTGGTATATGCTGGTGATGGAATGTGCTCAAAGGAATAATAAATTGGAGGAATTCCACATGAACTGGAAAGACCTCCAGGAACTGATATAGAGTGAAAGGAGCAGAGCCAGAAGAACACTGTACACAGAGACTGATACACTGAGGTAAAATCGAATGTAATGGATTTCTCTACTAGTAGCAATGAAATGATCCAGGACAATTCTGAGGGACTTATGGAAAAGAACGCTACCCACATTCAGAGGAAGAAATACAGGAGTGGAAACACAGAAGAAAAACAACTGCTTGAACACATGGGTTGATGCAGACATGATTGGGGTTGTAGACTCGAAACGACCACACCAATGCAACTATCAATAATACGAAAATAAGTCTGGATTGATGACACATGTTAAAACCAGTGGAAATGCACATTGGCTATGAGGGGAGGTTGAATGGGGGGTGAAGGGGAAAGTAAAAACATGAATCATGTAACCATGGAAAATTTTTCTAAAAAAATAAAATATTAAAAAAAGATATGCAATAAAAAAAATAAGTATTGGTTGGATGCCAAAATACTTCTCAGATCTTACCTGTTCCAAGAATCCTTCCCAGACTAACTTCCCTACTTCCAAAGCAGATCACATCAGTGCTTCTCAGTTCTTGAGTTTTTCTTTTTCTTAAAAAAAAAAACAACCCCCCCAAAAAAACAACCCTTACTTTCTATCTTAGGATCAGTACTATGTGGTAGTTCCAAGGCAGAAAAGTGGTAAGGGCTAGGCAATGGGAGTTAAGTGACATACCCAGAGACCACAACTAGGAAGTGTCTGAGGCCAGATTTGAACCTAAATCCTTCCTTCTCTGGGCCTGGCTCTCAATCCACTGAGCCACTCAGCTTCTCCCTCTTTTTATTAAAAACCTTTACCATTCATCTTAGGATAAATACTGAGTGTTGGTTCTAAGGTAGAAGAGTAGCAAGGGCTAGGCAAATGGGGTGAAGTGGCTTGCTCAGGGTCACACAGCTAGGACATGTCTGAGGCCAGATTTGAAACCAAGACCTCCTGACTCTAGGCTTGGCTCTTTATTTACTGAGCCCCCAAGCTGCTCCAGTTCTTGGGTTTTTCTAGGGACAGACTAGTCATCTATAATCCTGTAGTTTGTGGTCCTGTCTACTTGTATGTGTATTTACTCTGTCTTTGTTTAGGGACTTAAGTGTTCCTCCAGGACAAGAGCTATATCTCCCATTTCCTTTCTGTCACCTGATATTGGGTCTACTGTAGTGTTCTGTATGTACTGAACTCTCAATGAAAGATAACAAGTTGACAGGCATTGGCTTAAACTGAGCCACCCTAGGAGATGAGAGCACCATTGGGAATAGTGCTTATCAGTCTCAAGATCTATCACCTGACTGATTACCAAGTCATACTCTGTTCTCTCTCTGGTTTTTAATATAGGCATTAATATAGGCAGAGTAACAATTTTTTTTTACCTGCCCACCAGTGCTTGAGGATTTGGTCTTTCTAGAATACTCCTTTGTAGCTTAGAATTCAGTGGAATTGAATTGTTTTCAAGGGAGTTTTCTATCCATTAAACTAGCAGATTCTAAAGTAGCTTGGTCCCCCTTAGGACCTGACCTTACCCCATTGTGACTTAGTCCCTAAGTAGGATGCCCCAGAAAGGCACCTAGAGCAATAATGAGAGTGCTGGTTTCCACCAAGGGAGGAACTGAGTCAAAACCTTCTCTTGATCTAGGTCAAGGTTGGGTTTCATAGACTCATATTAAGTTTGAGAACATAGATTTATAGATGTATAGAATTTTAAGGGTCATATGACCCAACTCCCTAATTTTGAAGTTTAGGAAACTAAAGTCCAGAGAGTTTATTTAGATGACTTGTCCAAAGTCCCATTGCTGCTAAGTGGCAAAGGAAGAACTTGAATTCAGATTTTTTTATTCTAAATCAAACTGGAGATAGAAGTCTGGCTTGGCATAAGAATAGCACTAAGTTAGCTTCAATCTTTTTGCATATCTCTGCAACATGGATATGCAACACCTAGATGATTCCCAATATAAACAGCCTATCAGTTCCAAGCTGCCTATTTTCATTCTGGAAGGCATACCCAGAACTCCTGGGTTCCTAGCACCCTTGCTCTGTCTATGCATATAGTATGCAAATTTAAAAATTTTGCAGCTGGCACTCCTATTGCTATTGATAATAATCTCTCCTAATGTGGTAGGAAAATATCAGAGATTTAGAATTAGAAAGGATTTTAGAGGTTAGTTTGTCCAATCCCTTTACTTAACAGATGAGGAAACTGAGACACAGAAAACTTAAGTGACTTAAAGAGGGTCACATAACAAGGGGTGGGGTTGGAACCAATGTTTTCCTGATTCTAAGTCCATGCACTATATATTATTCTGTACCAAATGGACCAATCAGGTTACAACATGAGTTGGCAGTCAGAAATCTTGACTCTTTCTGTCATTTGGTTACTTTTGGGCAAGTTATCTCTCCCTCACTTACTGGTTTCTTTTTAAACTGTCTTCTCCCAGGAATGCTGAAAAAAACAAGGACTTGGTGCTTTTATACCAGGGCATCTCTTTGTTGTTCAAATGGCATCAAGGCTCCTCAGTCATGAGAGACTGAGACAGACAAAAGAGGTGAAGCAGTAGTCAGAGAATTGTACCCAACACTTTTTTAGTCTCCTAGACATTGTAGGTCCTTAATTGTACAAACTAGCCACAGTTATCAGTGTTATAGGATCAGATACCCTATGTCCCCACTACAACTCAAAGATGATGATGATGACATCTCATACCCTCTACCTTAGAAAAAGCCAAGGGAATAGTAATGATGATGATGATGATGATGATATCATTGTCTTATTTATGCTTTTTACAGCCCTTTCATGTATATTATTTCTTTTGAGTCTTTCAACAACTTTTTGAGATAGGTAGTATAAATATAATTATCCCCATTTTATAGATGTTGAAACTTTAGGCTCAGAAAGGTTGTGACTTGCCTAAGGAATCAACAAGGAACTGAAGACAATAGCCTCTCTACTGGAGACAGCATTAAATCAACTGCTATGTTTTCTCTCAATATTGTAAAATGAGTGCTCAATATATAGGTGGCACAGAAGTTACAGAAACTTATTTTTCAAAAACTGCCAGTTGTCATTCTTGAAGACAGAATCCGGACTCTTGGATTCTCCCTTTGGGCTCCACCCTACACTTAATGAAAGAGTTTGTGGAATTCTATTCCCCTAAGAAGTCTTTAGAATTAGAGAAACTCTTTCCTTTCCTGGGACCCTTCTTAAAGTTTCATCTTTCCCCACAAATTCTTTGGCTTCCCGTCTTTGGCAGAGAGAATGAGAATAGATTCTCTTCTGTAGGAGAGAGGGACAGCAAGTGGTAGGTACTAGTCTTAAAAGGCCTTTCTGAGTCATGACTGGATGTTTTCCATCTAAATTCTGCAGGCTAGAGAGGCCACTTGTCAGCCCCAGAGGAGAGATTGAACCAGAGGGTCAGCATGAGCAGGAAAGATGGACCAAGGGAGATGGGGGAATCCTCTCTCTCCTTTTCTCCCAGGAGATCATGGAACCATGATCCTGCCTTTGTAAAAAAAATGAAAGGCCTTCTCAATGACGTATGCTGATATATCCTTACTCTTACCTCTTCCTTGGTGGCCCAGATTATCAGGTTGCATTAAAATTAGTGCCCTTGGGGTTGAATTTCATGACAACCTTTGAAATCATAGAAATGTAGGATTTATCATGGAAAAAGACATTAGAAATCACCTACTGCTCACCTTGATTTGACAAATAAAGAGACAGAGCCCCAGGGAATATAAATGATGTCCAAGATCACAGAGCTTATAAGTAGTCAGCTAGGATTTGAATTTTTTTCGCCACATTGTGAATGATGCATGGAAGATGGATGGGGTGTATAAATCCAAGGTTAAGCATTGCCACACAGCAATATAGAAAGAGGAAGTCCTCTTCTATATTTAATTCAGAAGTTGTTATTGAGTTGGGGTATTCTCCTTGCATGTCTTCCCCACCTGGCCAACCCTCAGTCCTCTCCAGTGTCAGCTACCTCCTTTACTTCAGCAATTTCTGAGGGACTTCTGCCTTGATTCCCCTTTGCTTCTTCCCTTCTCTGTCCCTGCCCCCATCCTCCTCACCATCCATTTCCAGCTATGAGAGTCAGGAGCTCTGATGGAACTGTTTGGGAACCTGTCAGGTTCCCAGGCCCACTGCTTCACAGCTGCCCTTAGGACCATCAGATCAGAAGATGGCAATTCTTTGGAATATTACACAACCCATCCAGTCCAGCACCCTCCCAAGCCTTCCCAGGGGCACCAAGTACCTTTCAATCAGTCTCCTCAACAGCAAACACGTCCTGAAGAAAACAACCATTGCTGTGGAGAAAAGGCAGCATTCCTACCACTGCTATGGAGAAAAGGCGGTGCTCCTTGCTGACGTGGTTTTTGACGTGAAGGTCTCAGTTGCCAGTTTTCTCCCTCCCCCACTCCCAAAGACACCCACCAGAAGAAAATCAGCTTTGATGGCAATGCCTGGAACTGGGGCAATATCTGGATCTTTCCTCAGGCAGATACAATTTGGGCAGCTAAATCTAGAATCCATAGCAGAGCTAGAGCATGGGAGCAAGAAGGGATCTTAAAGATCATCTCTAATTCCTCTCATTTGGCAGATAAGAAAACTAAGGCTTAGAGAAATGAAGTGATTTGTTCCCAAGGTCACATAGTCAATTAGTTATTGGTATATATGGGGCTAAAATTCAGGTTTCTAAGTTTCTCAGCATCATATTCTTTCCACCACCCTAGACCTCTGCAGCATCCAAATGATGCCGCAGGACCATTGGTCTCAATCAAAAAGGTAGAAGAGCTGAAGGAATAAACTAGACCAAGAAGTCCTTGTGACTCTCTAGGCAGGAGAATAGAGTTAACCTATTTGGGGCTTGTTTCCTTGGAATTAGAGGAAGGTTTGTGAAATGGCCCAGTCCTGATTCCTATTGCTTACCTCCAAGTTGCTTGGTACAAACAGGAAATAATTCTGTTGGTGAGGTTTTGGGGAGACTTGGGACTGGGGAAAGGTGCCTGGGATAGTATTTCCTGGGAATGTATTTATTAGTTCACTGAATAAGGGGAAAGGGGACAAGAAGAGCCACAGGTCAGTGACTATTTTTTTTTTTGCTAGAAAGAGGGCCCTGGTTTAGGAGTGGCCAGGGAAACAATGCACTGGAGCTATATAGTGAATTTATTGCTGCAAGAAGCCGAGTTGCTTGAAGGAGCAGCAAGGAAAAGTCACATCTGCAAAGAGAAACACCAGTGGCCCTCAATACCTCAGGAGCCACAGCTGGGTCCATGTGAAGGGAGCAGCACCTCCTGGATGCCACTGCAGGGGTTGCCGCACCCTCTCTGGGCTGCGGATAGCTGTCAATTTCCTTCCAGTCTAGTTTAGGAGGGAGGAAGTCTGGGTGAGGACAGACTGAACCAACAGCTATGTTCCCTGGTTTCTAGATTCCCTGAGAGTCAATCCAGCAAAGGACGGGGGTTGCACTTTGGCTGAAGAAGCCTATTCTATTCATTTATGTGAAGGCTATAAACTGAAGTCCGGCCACCGCCCAAAAATATCAGCCTTTTTCCCTCCCCTAGCAAAAGGGCTAGGGCTGAGCCTTGGTGGCCCAATCGAGGTTCTGGCTTGTTTAATCAGAATCGACTCCTCTTTCGAAGTCTGGGTTTGGGGTGCTAGAAATAGTGGGGTGGGGAAAGGATCCATTGTCAAGTTAAAAGACCCTTCACCTTAGTGGGCAGTTTAAGGGTGTGCAAGAAATAGATCACTGACTGCAGACCACCCGCGGTTCTTGGGTCGTGAGCTCAGAGCAGATGCTCCAAGCCAAAGTATGGGACTTGGAGCTGTCCTCCAGCGGCCGTGCTGAAAAGGGAGAGAGTAGGCAAGTTGAGCTGGAGAATGGAGAGCAGAGAGCAGGGTCTCCTATCCGAGAAAAGCTACGGCGAAGGGAGATTCTCATCTTTGTACTCATTTCCCAGGGAGGAGAGGGCATGGAGGGAGTGAAAGTGAGAAGGTGGCGTCGGGGCTGAGCCTTTGCGAGGTATGGAGTCTTCAGAATCTGCAGGAAGCCAGAGGGAGGGGGAAGAGGCAGTGAGGCTGGGAGGGGGGTAGGAAACAGTGTGTGAGGATGTGCCGCGGTGCGCCCCTTCTGCTTAGCATGGAGATGTCTCCATCAGGGCGCAGCACGGAATCGTCGCGCACAGTCTTGGTTGCGGGGAAGTAGGGACAACTGTATGCAGAAGCAAGAGAACGGGGCAGGAAAGGTTCAAGGTTCTGAATGCCTCTCCACACCCAGTACACACACACACACACACACACACACACACACACACACACACACACAGGACACGCTTATATTCACAACGTAAACACAGGACATAGATTCATGGCAAATACACTGAGTGTGTGCAAGAAAGACGCACGGTGTAGAATCACTTATATGCATGGCAATAGACACTAAGAAATATCCTCAGAGAGGACATCATCCATGCGCACACGGAAACACAGGGCCTTCACAGACACAAACTCGCACACAGGACACAAACAGAAGAATACAAAAACATACACCGAACTCGCTTGCCAGCCTTCTCCAAAGGCTGCTGGTGTTCATTCAGACCAAAGTCTCATTTCCCCGTGAATGGTCTAGGCAGGTGTCCTCTCCTCTTCTTTTTCCTTACACCTATCCTTCCTCTCCCTCAGGAGATGAACTGGCCCCAGACTCCCCCTCCTCCCATGGCCAACAGTGGGATATGTCCTCTTCCCTTTATGGTATTCGGATTTGGGCTGACAGGGGAAATCCATACTTTCAGAAAGAGCAATTGGGGCATTCTGAGTGTCCCAGCCTCCCTTAGTCCCTTGACCCAAACTCTGTACTTCTGGAGAGAGAGAGAGAGAGAGAGAGAGAGAGAGAGAGAGAGAGAGAGAGAGAGAGAGAGAGAGAGAGAGAATCTGTGTGTGTCTCTTCCTTCCCAATGTTGGGGTCCCCTCCAGAACTAGCACCTACCTGTGGGTGGAGACCCACCTCGACAAGGAAAGCCCATCAATGCAGTCCAGTCTTCCTCATCCATTTGCCTTCCTCATGGAATGGGGGTCAGGGTCATCGTGCCTGTCTTTATACTCCCTTTGCTTCACCAGTGTAAGCTGGGGGCTGGAGTCAGGAAACTCTGTTGGCTCCATGCGGAAGTTGCCCCAACTACTTTTCCATGGCCCTGCCCCCCCTTTCCTTTCCCTGTCCCCATCCCCCACTCTTTCTGGGCTGCAGCCCTAGATGCCTATGCCACCCTCGCTTTCCCCTGCCTACAAAGACTGCGATAGAGCTTGGAAACCCTAGCTGCTAGGAGTCTGCTGCTGACCTGCATTGACGTCATTGCGTCATTAGGTTTCCCCTGGAAACACTGGAGTGCCAGAAATAGTAACACATTAATTCAGCCTGGGAGAGCTGGGAGAGACTGTTTGTAACCCTGCATCAAACTCTGCCGGAGCCTGAGCTAGAACAGTCCCCCACCCCCTCCCAAGGGCAACACTAGCCTCACTTCGCAGACTATTTTGAGAACAAAGGAAGGCAATATATAGAATGATATGCATATACAGAGAGAAAGGGTTGCAAAAACTCTTCTTTACTTATATGCACACGTACATTTACACACATAAGCACACTTGAAGGCATATCCACATACGCAGAGATCTATGTCTAGATCTCTAAGTCTGTGTGCAGAAAAAAAGAAAGTCTGGAGTGTTTTGGCATTTGCACAAAGACCTGTAGTGTGAACAGAGGCAGTACTAGGAAAGGACACCTCCTCCTCAATGTGCCTTCACTCAGAATTGAGGACACAGGGGAGAAAGACCACTTAATATTATTTGACTACTAACACACAAATACACAATGTTGCTGAGGGAAGGTGGAAGGAATTTTGTATGATTTGAGAAATCCCCTACCCTTCGTCCACACCCAGAAAAACTCCACTTGTGCCACATTCCAGGGATTGCCTGCAATGTGAAAAATGTTGAGAACTCTTGGGTCTCTCTCTGTCTCTGTCTCCCTCTCTCCTCCCTCTCTCTCCCCCTCTCCCCTTTCCCCCTTTTCCCTCTCTCCTTCTCCCCCTTCTCCTGGCCCAGCTTCACCAGACTGGGTGTGAGCAAAGACACACTCTATTTGGTTGGAGTTTAGAGCACTTACATAGCACTTACACTTTAGTTTCTAGTAAGCCGAAGTGAAAAATAATTAGTCTAATTTCACAGATACACATAGTGTAAACCCACAGGGACATTTATCCAGTGTGAATATAGGCCTATTGATTTTTTTCCGCACCCACATTGTGTAGCCTTAAGAGAACTGCATACTTTTCTTGATATTATCTTTGCTTTCTTCCCCCACCTCACCTCAAAATTGCGTGGAATTTTAAAAAGGTAAATGAGAACCATCTTTTCTTGAGACCTGAAACAGATATCCTGGCTACTTGCCCCAGCAGAGGAGATGGGATGGAAGAAGTAAGTTCAAACCTCCCTGACAGAACTTCCCCTATTTCCCTGTTCTTTGTGATTTTCTCTCTCTCTCTCTTTCTTTGTCTCTCTCGGTCTCTCTCAGTCCCTGTCCCTGTCCCTGTCCCTGTCCCTGTCCCTGTCCCTGTCCCTTTCTCTCTCTCTCTCTCTTCCTCTCTCTCTCTCTCTCTCTCTCTCTCTCTCTCTCTCTCTCACACACACACACACACACACACACACACACACACACACACACCTTCATTTTCTACATTTTTGACTGAGTCTTTGTGGATGCTGAGAAACTACCTCTGAGATAAAAATAGAAAGTGCTTAACAGTCAGCTGTCATTGAGAGTCTGCAGGGGAGACAAGAAAAGGAAGAGAGATCAGGAGGGTGGAGGAGGGGGAAGAAGGGAGGAAGAGAATGAGATTCTCAACTTGGAGCTATAATCTGCCTGGCTCAGTATTCAAAACATGGACAAATCTATCACTAGGGTACCTTGGTTCCCCATTTGGCTAAATAAGGTGGGAATGAGGAGGGGGGTTTCTGCTGATGGCAGAGTGGAGCAAATCTCCACCTTCTGCAGTGTGGTGTAGTGGAAAGCACAACTGATTTGAAGACAGAGAATCCTGGTTCCAATCTTCATTCTATTTACTACCTATGTGACCTTCAGAAAATCTCTTTCTCAGGACCTGGTTTCTTCAACTATAAAATAAAGGACTAGGTTGTCTCCAAGTTCCTTTCTAAGTCTAGATCCTAGACCCAGGGGTCATCATGGATAGAAGAGAGTGAACCCAAGTGAAGGATGAAAGGCAGGACCCTGCAGGATCCCTGTCACGATCACCTGTCCAGTTTCGCTAGAGTGGGTGTGGGCAAAGACACATATGATGCCATTGCAGCTTAGTTCCTCTGAGCTTCCCTCTCACTCTCTAGCTTCCAGGGAGAAAGAGAAATGAATAATGATTAGTCTGATTTCACAAAAACACAGTGTAGATACATTCTTTTCTCTTTGGCTATGCTTTCTGCCATTCCTCAGTCAGGAAGGGGATCTTCAAGACTCATGATGAACACCAACCCATAGAATGGTCAGCACACCACCCACTTCTTTCCATTTCTACTCCTAGGAGCAGTAAAGTATGTTATGCAATGGGGTGGAGCAAGCCATGAAGGATAATATCTGAATCCTACTTTTTACCTCAACTGTGTACCCCTGATTATGCTCTACCACGGCCCCCTCAAACTCGAAAGACTAGATAAGAGTCAGTAGCCTTACCCCCAGAAGATTCCCAAGAAGGTGTGTGTGTGTGTGTGTGTGTGTGTGCATGTATGTGTATCTAGAAGTTAGGGATGTATCTGGCATTAGACTTGAAAGTAATATTGAAGATTCAATGTGAAAAAAGAACTTTAACTCACTTGACATAGTGTGGTGGGAGTGGGTGTTCATTAAATATTATTGGCTTGAAGTGAAATGAAATGATTTCAAGCCATAAGGTGAAGCCAGGAGTGAGAGAAGAGGGTTTTCAATGTCAGTGACCCTGGAACTATACTGGGGACTATTCAGATGTATAATTATATGACTACCTTTCAGGGATGCTATCAATGAGGTGCCTGGATTGAAAGAGAAGTTAGAAATCATCTCACTTCTAAAATTTCCTTTGGATTCTGAAACCATGTGTCAGAGGATTTGGGTTCCTATTTGGTTGAATAATGTGGAGATGAAGAGAATTTTGTTGATGGCAGAGTGGAGTAAATCTCTACCTTCTGCAGGGTAATGTAGTGGAAAGCACAACTGATTTAAAGACCATGGGTGCCATGGTCTTTCCCTTGGTAATACCCGCCCTTGTGTGTGGGGAAGTGTAGAGGAGGGGTTCCTACATCTCTCCAGAAGTTGTGTAACATGCTGTGATATGGATGATGCAAATTATTAATATGAGTAGAGCTAGACTGGACTCACTGAAATGGTTCACTGAACTGCTCTGAAGTGTGACTGGACAGAGAACCTTCCCTTCTGCTGTAAAATTCCTTGGAAACCAGATCTCTCTTTTTTCCTATCCCTGATATTTAATCACTTTCTCTGACTCTTCCTAGCTATAAATCCTATAATCCTATGATCCCAGATCTTATGCAGGGGGACAAATTGACCATTTTTAGGTCAGGTTCCCATAGAAGAAATCTAGAGTCATACTGATGATGTGGAAATGGAAGCATATACTCATTCATTCAACAAATATCTCTTATTTATGTACTATGAGCAAGGTATTCTGCTTCATGTGGGGAATATGAACAGAAAAACAATACATGGTCCACCATTAAGGACCTTACATTATTTTTCTCTGGTGGGGTGGAGGGTGGAGGGGTAGAGAGAAAGGGAGAATCCAAAATGAAAACAGAAACAGACAATACAGAAGTAGGGACAAAGGGAACAAAATAAAGCATCAAAGCACTCTAGGAATAATTGAGAGGGGAATGCTAATGGCTGTGGACAATTAGGAAGTAATTCATGAAAGTAGTACCCACACTTAAGGGAATATGAGAATTCTAAAAGTCAGAGATAAGGAGGGAAATTATCCAAGGCATAAAGTGGATGCCAGTGATGGAATATCAGATTCTAAAAGAATGCCTGAGAGAATACAACCATGGATGTTGAAGTCACCAGGCGTATGAACCAGAGTTGGGATGGAAAGACTGAAGCAAGTCCTGAAGACACTGAGGAAAAAGGAATGACCTGGGAGCTGGTAGACTGCGGCATCTAAGATCTAGACAGGATAACAGATACTTCATCATCCACAGTGATGAAGTGGACTAAAGGAGAAGATATTGCTGAGGGATGATGGCAGAGGATCTGGAAGACACAGTGAGAAGAAAGGAACATGATGATTCATCCTAGCCTTATGTGTCTGGGAATCGAAGAAAGGGAGCAAGCAGCTTCAGAGAGAGTGGCTAGGGGCAAGATGCATTTTCAAAATTCAGTTGCAATGCTGTTGGTGAAACTGTGAACTCATTTAACCAATCTGGAGAGCAACATGGAACCATATCCAAAGGGCCATAAAACTATGCATACCCAGCAATACCACTACAGGGTCCATATCCCAAAGAGATCAGAGACAAGGATAAAGGATTTATCTATACAAAAATATTTTAGCAGCTCTTTTGTAGTGGCAAATAATTGGAAACTGAGGGAGTGAGTGTCCATCTATTGGAGCTGACTGAGCAAATTGTGGTATATGGTTCTAATGGAATACTATTTCTCTGAAAGAAATAACAAACAGGATGAATTTAGAAAAACCTAGACTTATATGAACTGATGCAAAGTGAACTGAGCAGAATCAGGAGAATGCTATATATGGCAACAGAAATATTCTATGATTATCAACTGTGAAGGATTAAACTGTTATCAGAAAGATTCCAAGATGTTCACAAAAGACTCATAATAAAAAAATACTCTCCACAGCCAAAGAAGAAATGGGTGGAGTCTGATTGCAGATCAAAGCATACCATCTTCCACTTTATATTGTTATAAGAAAAGTTAACTTAAAGAGGGCAGAGGCATGGGGCAGCAGAGTACAAAATTTTGGAGTTCTGAAGAGGAGAGTTGAGCTGTTACTAAGAGACAGTTGGGCCTTGGGCTGTGTCTTTCTCTCTGGGGTTTTGACCTGGAAAAGGCTGGCTATTTCCCTGCAGTTTTTTCCTTTCTTATCTTCCCATTATATCTGCTGCTCTGTTATCCTGCTTCCCTGCTGGCTGGTTGATATCTGCTGAGTTCCTGTGGTAATCCTGAGACATCTGGCATCTGATTGTGAGACCCAGCCTAGATCCTTTTGGAACTTGGACCATCTTTGGGCCCTGTCAGATTTACATAGGCCCTTTCCTTAAAATCATCAAAGGGCAGTTTAGTGTTAGTTTAGCCAAGTACAGGAACTTGGTTTTAGATAGTGATGAGAGGAGTAGCGTAGAAAAATAACTCTGAAGAAATCTCTGTGTAGAGATATTTAGATCTGGGAGGGGGCTTAGGTAGTTGGCATTAGAGATTAAGTTTATCCAAATCCCTTCTAACCTTTCCCTTGTTAATTAAACTAACTTTTATTTAATATCTTATTGGTCTGTGTGAGTCACCTCAGTGTTTGGCTCTGCCTGCACTGGGCTTGGTTGGCCTTCCCAAAACAGTTATACTTCTGATACTGGCCTATAATAAAACATCTAATTCCATTCCTTAAGCCCACCAATATCACAATATCCTTCATATGATTTTCATTTTGATATGTGTCTTCTTTTTTGGCATGAGAAATATGGAAATTTGTATTGTATGACAGCTTTGGTATAACCTGTATCAGACTATTTATCACCTGGGGAGTAGAGGAGGGAGAGAATCTGAATTGCAAAATGTCAGAAAACAATAGCCAAAAATTGTTTCTACATATAATAAAAAATTTTTAAGTAAAAAAATTCAATTACATTTTATTTTCAGGTCCAAATTCTTTTCCTCTCACCTCCTCCCTGAATTGAGAAAGCAAGAAAAAAGGCCTATTACAAATATGTATAGTCAAGCATAATAAATTCCTGCTTTATTGTTTCCAAAAAGATTATGCTTTAGTCTGCATTCTGAGTCTATCACCTCTCTATCAAGATGTGGGTAGCATATTTCATTTTGAATCCTCTAGAATTGTGGTTAGTTATAATGTTGATAATAGTTTCCAAGTTCTTCAAAGATGTTTGATAATATTGTTACTATTGGATAAATTGTTTTCCTACTTTTATTCATTTCACTTTGTGTCAATTCATACAAATCTTCCTGGGATTATCTGAAACCATCCCTTTCTTCATTTCTTAAAGGGGCAGGCTATTTTCAAGAGAGTGCCAGAAGTTTCAAGAAGTGTGAAAGATTGAAGATGTAGGGGAGTTGACAAACTATAGAACAGTATCCAAGAGAAGCAGTGGGAAAAGCATTGACTCAGAGATCCTGAGTTCAAATTCTGTACCTAATATAATTTGGCACATTTAGTGAGTAACCTTGAATAAGTTTCATAATTTTGGGGTCTCAGTTTTCTCATCTATAAGACAAAAGGGTTAGAATAGAAGGCTCCTAAGGTTTCTTTCAATTCTAATCTATGATCTAGAGCAGTGATGGGCAAACTACAGCCTGCAGGCCAGATTTGGCCTCCTGAAATGTTCTATCTGGCCATACAACATTATTCCTAATCTGACGAATATAATGAGTAGGATACAATACAATGAAACTTCGAAAGAGTTGCCTTAGAAATGGACTGACAGATGAGCATTTCCTTTCCTTCGGCCCCTTCTTTAAAAAGTTTGCCCATCACTGATCTAGAAAATACAGTGAAAGCGGAAGACAAGATTGGGTTTGAGGAAGAGTAGGTTTGAGTAGACATGGGATGATGGTGTAAGGGGTGGTAAGGGAACTAACTCTGGTCTCTACAGATATTAGTTCTGAATCTCCATCCTGTGCTTTAAGGCTGATTTTGTTGTTGAGTTGTTTCAGTCATATCCAACTCTTCATGATCTTTTTTTTTTTTTGAGGGGTGGGGGATTGTCTCAGCAAAGAGACTGGAGTGGTTTGTCATTTCCTTCTCCAGATCATTTTACATATGAGGAAACTGAGGGAGTGAGTGCCCAGAGTTACACAGTCAGTAAGTGTCTAAGGCCAGATTTGAACTCAGGAAGAGGAATCTTCCTTACTCCAGGCCCAATGCTTTATCCATTTGCACCCAAGTTTAAACTTTACATTTATCCCTACTGAGTTGTGGCTTAGAAAATTCAGCTTAATGCTCTAATATCTATCCAGATATTTTTGGATACTGACTATATCATTTTGTGTACCTCTCCTGGATTTGACTCGTCTGCAAAGTGACAAATGGACCTTATATACCTATAATCATCAATTCATTGATAATGATGCTAAACAACACAGACCCATGGACAGATCCCTGGGTTACTCCACAGAGATACCTTATCACACTGACATTAGTCTCAACCTCCCTTTGAGGGCAGCCATCAAACAGTGTTGAGTCCATCTAATTGCATGCTAATCTAGTCTGTTTTTCTTCATCTTCTTTGTAAGAATAATAGGGGATGTTTTATCAAAAGCATCATGAAAATCTAGATAAACTATATCTGCTGCATTCTCCTTGATAGCTTTCAACACACTTCTGAGCTACTGAGAACAATGCTATCCACTCCGTGCCTTTTCCAAACTAGGCCACCTAAAGAATGGTAGACTCTCCAGGCCTGTTGGCAGGTTTGTAGAAAAGTTCATGAATGGATAAAAAGTTCTACTGGGGTAATTTTCCGTAGGCTCTGTAATTCTAAAATATAGTATAAATGAAACAGAGTTTCTGGTATTTCCTCACCTACATTGTAGTCATAGAAGCAGAATATAAGTTCCTTGAAGACAAGAACTTTTTTCATTTTTGTTTCTTATTTCCCAAGCACCTAAATAAATGCTTACTAGAAGGAAAAGTGAGAACTATAAGAGAAGGTAACCTCTGGGCATTTTCATTCTGATCCTCAATAATCTATATAATTGTTGGGCAATAATGTATTGTCTTTTGGCACCAGCAATGACACTATTGAAATACATTATTAGGATGTGGTTTTTGAATTCCAAGAATTGGGAATAGTTTTTCCTGGGCAGATGCTGTTATCTCTGTCATTGTGATACATTGGAAAGGTGACTGATTGAGGGTAGGAGCACAGAATGGGACACAAAGAGAAAGAAACTTCATCCTTGGCTTCATTAGTACCTTGACCCCAGCCAAAAGCCCAAATTGTCATTCACTAGCTTTTACAATGTGGCAGCAGGATCTCACTTTACCTGAGACCTGGGTAGAAACTAAGTCATAGAATCACAGAATCTCACAGCTGGGAGGGATCTACCAAAAAATCATTTAGTCTAAAGTCACACAACTAGTACCAGAGCTAGAAATAGAACTCAAGTCCCAGCTTCAGTGGGCTTTCATCTTTTACTCACAGGAACACATCCTGAGTCCTTTACTCTAGGGCAAAGTGCAGCCATCTCTTCAAACCTTCCCCTTCAAGCCTCATTACAGAGACGTTTTATAACTAATGCAGTTAACACTTAATATAGCATATTACAGTGATGTGGGTTAGTGTCTGATCTCATTGATCCTCTATGGGACATTTACCTTCCTCGACCCCTTTCTCTCAATTTGGAAAAATATCCTCTGACAGACCTCCCAAATCATCACAAGATCCTTGGGAGAGTTAATCCATTCATTCAGTTTTAGAACTCTAACCAGGGGTCAATATATTGATTAGGCACCTACTATGTTCCAGGCACTATGCTAAGTGTTGAGGTTACAAATATGAAAAAGAAAGGCAGTCCCTGCCCTCAGGGAGTTAGAATAGAAAAAGACAACACGAAGCTAAAAAGGAGATGGGGGAAGGGGTAGAGAGACTTCCAATTTTGCTTTTCCAGTTGCTTTTTCAGACATTCCAAATATGCCACCATCAACTTAATAAATGCCAGTGGCTCCCTATTGCTTCTAGGATCAAATATGAAATCATTTGGCATTCAAAGCCTTTCCTAACTTAGCCCCCTCCTACCTTTCCATAAGTCTTCTTGACTCTCCACCACATACTTCCTGACCCAGAAATGCTAACTTTCTTGCTGTTTCCTGAAGAAGACACTCTCTTTTTGCTCTGGGTAATTTCTTTGGTTGTTCCTCATCACTGGGATGCTCTTCCTCCACCACTCCAATAACCTACCTCTTTGCTTTGTGTGTCTCTGATAAAGTCCAATCTTTTATTGGAAACCTTCTTCAACCCTTCCTAGTTCTAGTGTCTTTTTCTATTAATTTCCTATTTTCTTGTTCATAACTTATTGTGTGCATGTTCATTTGTTGTCTTCTCTACTAGATTTCAAGTCTCTTGAGGGCAGGGACTGCCTTTTCCCCTCTTTTTGTACCCCTAGCACTTGGTCCAATTCTTGACACATAAGAGGTGCTTTTTATAACTGTTTATTGATTGATCAATGATGCCTCTGATGCTTACTATTTAAATGATTTCAAACAAGTCATTTAGCCTCCCTGAGCCTCAGTTTCCTCACCTATAAAATGAGGGGGTTGGACTAGATGGCATTGGAGATCCCTTCTAGCATTCTAGATCTCTGATCTAGCCAGCCTCAGACAACACTTCATTTCCATCTAATCTAGACAACTTACCATCTGCCTTGCCCCTTCTCCCAACCTGGGATAGCACCCTCTGGGCATGCCACCCCTAGAGAAGATTAGGGAAGAGAGCTGATTCATTTAGCTTTGGGATGCTGATCCAAGATTAAGTAGTCCTGATGAGTGAGCACTACAAACCAGTAGTATAAAGTCAGCCCCAGATCATGTTTTATATACCATCACCAGGAAACTCTGATCTACCTTAGCAGCAGAGCTATCTGCCTGGAAAATATACTAGTGCCATTTTCTCCCTCACCTCTTTTACCTCTTGCTCTGAGAACAGTGATTAAATATATACTATATTATCATTGCTGCTCGAAGTTCAAGAAGAGAGTGAGAGTAGAGAGAGTAAGAGATGGCCTATTGTAGATGGTCTTATCAAGGACTTTAGCCACAAAGGGCAGATGAGATAAAGGATGACAGCGAAGATGAAAGGATCAAGTGAAGATTTTTGAAGATGGGAAGACATTGGCATGCTTGTAGGCAGTAGAGAAGGAGCCACAAGATAGAGAACTTAAAAATAACCAATAGAGGAGGGAGAGCAGAGGGGACAATCTACTGGAGGAGATGGGGTAAAAGGGGGTCGCTAGCACAGGTACAGAGATTAGCTTTGGTAAGGGATAAGAACATATCCTCCCATGAGAGATAGGGTGGGAAAGAGATGGTGGCAGAAAGCATATGAGTGGCATGAGATGAGAAAGGGGGAAGAAGAGAGAGCTCATGATGAATGACCACAACTTTTCTATAAAATATGAAGTAAAATTCTCAGATGAGGATAGGGAATGAGGGAGCCATGGGAAGTTTGAGGAGGGATAAAAAAGTTTAGAAGAGCTTCTCTAGAAAGTAGGATTGTAAAATGATGAGGGAGGTTTAGCAGGATTGCCTATAAGCAGTGAGGCACAATTGAAATTGTGTGATACAAATTTGTAGTGGATCCAGTCAAAATGATTGTGCAATTTTCTCCACCTTTGTTCAGTAATATGTGTTTAAAAAGGATGAAGGTGACAGATGGTGGAAGTGTTTCAAGGCTGAGGCCAACACCCTTACAGTATCAATTTCTAGTTATCAAACTTCTGCTTGATTACATGCTATGTTGTGGAACTCATTACTTCAATAGGCAGCTTATTTGATTTGTTAGGAAAGCACTTTTATTTTAGAAACTTCTTTTCTATATTGAGCCAAAATATGCTTCCCAAAGTTTTATCTCTGTTGCAAAGCAGAACAAGTCTGCACCCTCTTCCACAAAATACCTTTTCAAATATTTGAAGAAAAAAGTCACTATTTTTTAACCAGATTAAAATTTTCCATTCTTTCATAAAACCACCCAAATTTTGCTGTCTCAAGAATTATACCAAGGGTCAGCTTTTTGAGTTGAAATCTGACCTTAGACACTTACTGGCTATATCACCCAGAGCAAGTCACTTAATATTGTTTACCTCAGTTTCCTCATCTGTAAACTGAGCTGGAGAAAGAAATGGCAAACCACTCGAGTATCTTTACCAAGAAAACCCCAAGTGGGGTCATGAAGAGTTGGACATGACTAAAAAATGACTGAAGAACAACAAAAATCTGGGATTGAGATTTGGTAGGTATGTAGAGAGTCATCTTCTCACCAGTAGCATTTGCAATCTCAACCCTTAGTGTTCTAGACCCACTTTTACTGCTATTGTCCTCCTAAGAGTAGACTTAGAGCTGACAGTTGCCTTTGAGGTCATCTGACCCAATTTTTCCATTTTCAAAAGTGAAGAAAACAATCTAGTACTGGCTAAGGAATAAAACATCAGATCAATGGAGTAGATTAGATACACAATATTGAAGGGTAAATGACCTTAGTAACCTAGTATTTGATAAACCAGAAGATCCCAGCTTTTGGACTAAGGACTCACTCTTTAAAAAAACTGCTGGGAAAAGTGGAAAACAGTATGGCAGAACTTGGGTATAGATCAATATCTCACACCCTATACCAAGACAAGGTAAAAATGGATAAATGAATTGGATAAAAAGAATGATACCATAATTAAATTAGGGGAACACAATAGTTTACCTGCAGATCTTTGGAGAAGGGAAGAATTCATGACCAAACAAGAGATAGAATATTATAAGGTGTAAAATGAATGATTTTGATTATATTAAATTAAAAATCTTTTGTATAAACAAAACTAACCAAGACTAGAAGGAAAACAACAAACAGAGAAGTTTTTTATTACCAATGTCTCTGGTAAAGGTCTAATTTCTCAAATTTATATATAAGTGAAATTTAAAAGAATACAAGATATTCTCCAGTTATCAAAGGATATGAACAAGCAATTTTCAGATGAAGAAATCAAAGCCATCAATAATCATATGAAGAAATGTTCTAAATCACTCTTGATTAGAGAAATACTGTAGAGAAATGCTGAGGTACCACCTCACATCTATCAGATTGATCAAAATGGCAGTAAAGTGATAAATGTTGGAGGGGATGTGGCAAAAGTGGGACACTAATGCATTGCCAGTAGAGTTGTGAATGGATCTAACCATTCTGGAGGGCAATTTGGAACTATACCCAAAGGGCTATAAAACCATGCATACCCTTTGATCTGCCAATGCCACTACTAGGTCTATATCCCAAAGCAATAATAAAAAAGGGGAAAGGACCCACTTGTACAAAAATATTTATAGAAGCTCTTTTTGTAGTGGCAAAGAATTGGAAATTGAGTAGATATCCATCAGTTGAGAATGGCTGAACAAATTGTGGTACATGTTGGTAATGAGATACTATTGTGCTATAAGAAATGATAAACAGAATGATTTCAGAAAAAAACTGAAAGGATCTGCAGGAAGTGATGCAGAACAAAAGAAACAGAACTGAGAGAACATTGAACATAATAACCGCAATATTGGACAATAACTATCTGTGAAAACTTAGTTACTCTCATCAATGCAATGATCTTCTAGGCTAATCCTGAAAGACTTATGATGGATAATGCTATCCACCTCCAAAGAAAGAACAGTTGGAGTTGTCTTTTGTATCAGTGTATTTTTGGTTTTATTTTGGGGTTTTGGTTATGTATGACTGCTCTTACAACAATGACCAATATGGAAGTGTATTTTGTATGACAGTAAAAATGAAAAAAATAATGAAAACTTTTTTAAAGGGGATAAAATGAGGTCAGAGCTTCAGGCCAGGGACTTGAAACTGGGTCCCATGACTCCAAATTCAAGGCACTTTGAACCACATGTCCTCTGTATATCTTTGACTTGGGGGTTAAACTGATTTAGATGAATACTGGTCTATGTGTTTGTCTCTGTTTCAATTGGTTCTGACCACTGGCAGCATTCAGTAGCCATTGCTGTCAGATATTTCCAATCCCCAAATCTCATTTTGGTCTCCAAAGAGGCTCAATGCCTGAAACTTAGGTTTCAGCCCCCAGGAAGTCTGTCTTAAGAGGAAAGGAAAGGTCAAAGAACAAATCATAAAAACAATCAACAATTTCATTAAAGAGAATGACAATGAGGAGACAGTATACCAAAACTTATGGAAAGCAGCCAAAGCTGTACTTAGAGGGAAATTTATGTCTTTAAATGCTTACATCAATAAAATAGAGAAAGAGCAGATCAATGAATTGGACATGCAACTAAAAAAAAACTAGAAAAAATCCTTTAAAATCCCCAATTAAAGGCCAAATTGGAAATCCAGAAAGTCAGAGATTAATAAAATTGAATGTAAGAAAACCATTGAACTAATAAATAAGATAATGCACTGGTTTTATGGGAAAAAATAAAATACATACGTAAATAAAATACATAGCCATTGGGTTAATTTTATTTTAAAAAAAAGAAGAAAACCAAATTATCAGTATCAAAAATGAAAAAAAAAATCATAACTAAAAAAGAAGAAATCATTGGGGGTTATTTTGCCAATAAATCTTTCATTCTAAGTGAAACAGATGAATTTTACAAAAAATATAAACTGCCCAATTAACAAAAAAGAAAATAGCATTCCTAACCCCATTATAGAAAAATAAACTGAACAAACCATCAAAGAATTCCCTAAGAAAAAGGTCCCAGAACCAGATGGGTTCACAAGCACATTCTGCCAAACATTCAAAGAACAATTAATTCTAGTATGACATAAACTATTTGGAAACTATTTGGGAAAATAGAGTAAGAAAGAATTCTTTTAAGTCCCCTCTGTCTTTTTTTAAATACAAATATGGTACTTATACTTAAACCAGGAAGAACTAAAGTGGAGAAAGAAAACTATACCTGATTTCCCTAATGTAAAATCTTTAAATAAAATACTAGCAAGGAGATTATAGCATTATATCACAAGGATCATATACCATGAGTAGGTGAGTTTTAAACCAGTAATATAGGGATGGTTCAATATTAGGAAATCTACTAGCAACATTATCTATATTAGTGATGGACAAACTACAGCCTGCGGGCCAGATGCAGTCCCCTGAAATGTTCTATCAGCCGTGAGACATTATTTCTAATCTGATGAATACAATGAGTAGGATACAATACAATGAAATTTCGAAAGAGTTGCCTTAGAAACAGATCAGCATTTCCTTTCCTTTGGCCCCCTCTTTAAAAAGTTTGCCCATCACTGGTCTATATCAATAACAAAATCTAACAGAAATCATATGATTTCTCAGAAGATACAGAAAAAGCTTTTGATAAAATACAACTTATAAAATTCCTTATAAAATATTAGAATAAATTGAATTTTCCTTAAAGTAATAAATGATATCTATCTAAAAACATCAACAAGCATTATCTGTAATGAGGATAAGTTAGAACCCTTTCCAATAAAATCAAGGGTGAAGCAATAGAAATGCTATTTATATCAATAAGAGTAGAAAGAGATAAAAGGAATTAGAATAGGCAAAGAGGAAACAAATTTATCACTTTTGCAAATATGATAGCATACATAGACTAGAACTCCAAAGAATTAACCAAAAACTAATAGAAACAATTAACAACTTAAGCAAAGTCACAGTATAGAAAATAAATACATGTAAATCACCAGCATTTTTATTTGCCATTAAAAATGTTTATAGAAAGAGATAGAAAAGTAAGTTCCATTTAAAATAACTGTAGAACATTAGAGATATACTTAACAAAAACAAATCCAGCAACTATATGAACACACTTACAAAACACTTTTCACACAAATAAAATCAGGCCTAAACAATTAGAAAAACATTAATTGCCAATGGAAAGGCTGAGCCAATACAGTAATCCCTCGCTATATCATAGTTCACTTATCTTGGCTTTATTGTATCCCGGGTTTAAAAAAAAAATTCTATGTCCCAGGATTACACTTATCATGACACACTATTGGCTGATAGAATGAAAGGCAACCAACCACAGCACTGCTTTCTGTATCCAGGACGCTGATTGGTTCAGTGACTAAAGATTAATATGAGTATGGAAAAAGTTTATAGGACAGTGGGAAGTGTTTATAAAGCCTTAAAATATATATAAATAATAAGATAAATATGACACCACTACTTTTTTTTTTCACCTAGCAGGGGTCACTGGAACATAACTCCCATTATAGGTGAGGGATAATTGTATAATAAAAATGACAATCCCACCTAAATTAATTTACATATTCAGTGCCAAACCAATCAAATTACTCAAAAATTTTTTGTAGAGTTAAAAAATAATAACGAAATTCATCTGGAACAACAAAAGGTCAAGAATATAAAGGGGATTAATGGGGGGGAAAATGAAGGCAGGAGGTCTAGTCATACCAGATCTCAAACTACAATATAAAGTGGTAATCATCAAGACAATCTGGTAGGGACTAAGAATAGAGTAGTGAATCAAAAGAATAGGCCAAGAAATCAGCACACAGTAGTTAATGACCATAGTAACCTAGTGTTTGATAAATCCAGAGATCCAAGCTTTTCTGTGAAAAATTTATTTTTTGACAAAAACAGTTGGGAAAATTGGAAGACAGAATGGCAGAAATGAGGCAGAGACCACTCAGTCACTACTGAGTGAGAGATTTCACTCAATACACTAAGAAAAAATCCAAATGAATACTCAATCTAGAAATAAAGGATATCACAAGCAAATGAGGAAAACATGGAAAAAATTGTCCTGTCAGGAAGAATTTATGACCATCAAGACATAAAGAACATTGCTGAGAATGAAATGTTGATTGTGAAATTTTGATTATGTTAAATTAAAAATAGTTTGTACAACCAAAATCTAAGCAACCAAGATTAGAAAAGAAATAAATTCAAAACAAAGTTTTATAGCAAGTGTCTCTGACAAGACCTCATTTTTTAAATATATAGAGAACTGAGTCAAACTTACAAAAATATAAAACATTCCTCACTTGACAAATGGTCACAGTATATGAAGAGGCAATTCTCCAATGAAAAAATTAAAACTATGTCCAGGCATATGAAAAAAATGTTTTGAATCACTATTGATTAGAGAAATGTAAATTAAAACAATTCTGAGACAGCACCTCAAACCTATCAGACTGGCTAATATGATCCAAAAGGAAAATAATAAATGTTGGAGGGGATGTGGGAAAATTGGGGCACTAATACACTATTTGATGGAACTGTGAAGTGATACAGTCATTCTGGAGATCAATATGGAACTATGACTAAAGAGCCATAAAAGTATGCTTACCCTTTGACTTGACAATACCACTTCTGAGTTTGTATTCCAAAGAGATCAGAAATAGGAGGAAATGATCTTCCTGTACAAAAATATTTTTTGATGTGGCAAAGAATTGAAAACTGAAGTTTCCAGCAGTTGGGAAATGACTGAACAAATTTTGGTATATGGTTGTAATGAAATACTATTGCTCCATAAGAAATGATAAACAGGATGAATTCAGAAAAACCTGGAAAGACTTATTTGAATTGATACAAAGTGAAGTGAAGAGAACCAGAAGAATACTGTGTTCGAAAATAGAACTACTTTATGTTGATGAACTATAAAGGACTAAATTATTATCAGTAAAGCAAGTTTCCAAGATAACCCCAAGGTACTCATGACGAAAAATGCTATTCACAGCCATAGACGGAACTATTGGAGTCTTATTGCAAATCAGAGCATGCCATCTTTCACTTTATTTCCTCCATCAGTTTTTTTTTATTATATGTGTGTCTTCTGTCACAGTATGTAAATGAAAAAAATTTAAATTTAAATTTAAAAAAAGAGGAAAGGGAGTAAAAGGGGACCTGGGATTTGTATACTCTACATATATTTGGGTTTCCCACTTCTGTTTCAGTCAATTGACAAGTATTTCTTTAAAATTTGTCATGAGGGTGAGCTAGGGGGCTCCGTGTATAGAGAGCCAGGCCAAGAGATGGAAGGTTGTGGGTTCAAATCAGACACTTTCTAGCTGTGTGATCCTGAGCAAGAACTTAACCCCAACTGCCTAGCCCTTACCATGCTTCTACCTTGGATTTGACACTCAGTATTGATTCTAAGACAGAAGGTAAAGGTTTTTTTAGAAAAAAAAAATGCTTATCATTTGTGGGACTGCAATGTGGCACAGTAGATGGAGCTCCAGACTTGGCGTGGGGATGTCTTGGGTTCATATCTTGCTTCAGACTTCCTAGTTGGGTGATTCTGTGCAAATAATTTATTCCCATTTGGCTAGCCCTTATTCTTCTGTCTCAGAGTTGTAACTAAGATAGAAAGTAAGGATTAAAAAAAGCTTATCATGTGCTTAGTCCTGGGGATTCAAAGAAAGGCTAAAACACGTCCCTCTCTTGAAGGAGCTCATATTCTAATGAGGAAGACAACATATAAATATGTACATGTGAGATATTTACAGTGTAAAATGGGGGAGAAAATCAAAGGGAAGACAGTGGGTAGGTGGAGCAAGGGGGACTGTAAAGGTTTTCTGAAGAAGGTGGGGTTCAAACTATCTTGAAGGAAGCCAGGAAACTCAAGAGGTAGAGATGAAATGAGAGAGGCTAAGGGAATAGTCAGTGTAAAGACAGATGCAGGAACTGTATTGTGTCACCTACAAGGAACAATTTGTCAATAAATTTATATTAAGGATCTTTTGTGTGCCAAGTCACAGGACCAAGCATTCAGGATACAAATAAAAAAGACAGGCCCTACCTTCAAGGAGTTTGCAATCTAATTAAAAATGACCACACAGCAAACAAAAACAAAAACAAAACAAAACAATGCATCAGGGGGATCATTGGGAGGCAGGAACATGTGAGAGGATTGGAAAGGAATGAAATATTCAGTTTGTGATGCCAAATGTAGCATTTTATATTTGATCTTGAAGGTAACAGGGAGCCACTGGAGTTTATTAAGTAGGGGAATGACATGATCAGACCTACACTTTAGGAAAATCATTTTGGCAGCTGAGTAGAGAATGGATTAGAGTGGAGACAGACTTGGGGCAGAGACCAACCAGGTTATTGCAATAGCCCAGGCTATCCCTCCAGAGATGAAACAATGATGAAGAAATATCCACAACTATAATGCTAATACAAATATGGCAGTCAGATCCAGGGGCAGAGAAACCAATCAAAAAGCTGTTTCAATAGCCCAAGTTATCCCTACAGAAATGAAACAATAATGAAGAAATATCCGCTACTATAAGACTAAGAACCCCAGAAGGCTATTACAATAGTCCAGGCTATCCCTACAGAGATGAAACAATATCCCTTGCAACAATGTTCATAAAAATATGGTACCCAGAACCAAATACAATCAGTCTATTAGATGTGGTCTTTTAAAGGCAGAATATATTAGTACTTTTAACTCTCACTTCAGGTTACCATATTTCTATTTATGTAGTCTAAGATTTCATTGCTTTTTGGCAACCATATCACACTGTTGGTTCTGTAGTCCATCAAATATCCTAGGTCTCTTTCACACAAACTATTTATTGTCTTGTTCTGCTTCCTCTGTGTACAGCTGTTTTTTTAAAAACCTAAGTCTAAGTCTTAAAATTTATCCCTATTTTATCCTGTTAGATTTAGTTTAGCCTTGCAATCTATTGAAACCTTAAGATCTACTGGAATATAGGCCTTGTGAAAAGCAGGGAGTAAAAGAATAGAATGGTCCATGGCCCATATCTCTTTTGGGAAGAGTGGGGTGCTTCTGCCCAGTGAGTGTTTTTTGAAGGCCAATGAGGCCATAGGTTCACACCCTTCCACCTGCTTGGAATATCCTCTTTTCTTTGTCTTCTTCCTTCCATTTCTCCTGTCTTCTTCCTCTGTCCCATCCCTTTCCCCTTCTTTTGTCTTCACATCTTTTTTTCAAGATGCATTTTTTATTTTTATTTTTTGGATAATTTTTTTCCTCAATTACATGTAAAAATAATTTTTAACATCTAATAAACATTCTGAGTCCTGAATTCTCTCTCTCCCTCCCATCTCCAATCAGTTAAAACATTTTTCCATATCAATCCTTTTGTGTAAGAAAGATTGACCAAGAAAAGTGAAGAAAAAAGTGAAATATAGTATGCTCTGGTTCAGATCCAGACACCATCAGTTCTTTATCTGGAAACAGATGGCATTTTTCATCATGTGTCTTTTGGAAATGTCCTGGGTCATTGTATTGCTGAGAATAGCTGTCACTGACAGTTTTTTATCACACAATATTGCTATTACTGTATACAATGTTCTCCTGATTCTGTTTACTTCACTCTGCATTATGTTCATTTAAGCCTTTCTAGGTTTTTCTGAAACCCTCTTATTCATCATTTCTTATAGTACAATAGTATTCCATTACAATCATATACCACAACTTTCTCAGTCATTCCTCAATTGATGGGTATCCTTTTATTTTCTAGGTCTTTGCCACAACAAAAAGAGCTGCAATAAATATTTTTGTACATATAGGGCTTTTCTTTTTTGTTTTTTTTTTATCTCTGGAATAAAGGCCTGGTAATGGTATTGCTGGATGAAAGAGTATGTAAGGTTTTAAAGTCCTCTGGGCATAGATCCAAATTGTTTAAGCAGGATGGTTGAATCAGTTCACAATTCCCCCAACAGTGCTTTACTGCCTCAATTTTCCCAACTCATCTTCAACTTCTGTCATTTTCCTTTTCTGTCACATTAGTCAATCTGATAGGTATGGGGTGGCACCTCTCAGTTTAATTTGCATTTCTCTAATTAATCGTGATTTAGAGCATTTTTCACATGACTATAGATAGCCTTAATTACTGTGATAACTGCCTGTTCATATCCTTTGACCATTTATCAACTGGAGAATGACTTGTACATTTGATGTATTTCTCTATGTATTTGAGAAATGAGGCCTCTATTAAAGAGACTTGTTATAATTTTTTTAATCATTATGATTGCTGCATATTACCCTCTATTCTATTTTCCCCTATTTTACTTTCTCATCTTTCATCCAGTTCATCCTCAAAAGTGTTTTGCTTCTGGCTACTGCCTCCTCGAAATTGCCCTCTCTTCTATCAGTCTCTCCCTTCTCTTAACCCTTTCCTTCCCCTTCTACTTTCCAGTAGGGAAAGATAGATTTCTATACTCAATTTAGTGTGTATAATCTTCTTCTCTCACTGAGCCAATTCCAATGAGAGTAAGGTTCAAGTGCTCCTCTCCCATTTTCCTCTATACTGTAAAACCTCTTCTGAACCTCTTTTATGTGAGATAATTTGCACCATCCTACCTCTCTCTTTCACCTTCTCCCAATGCATTACTCTTTCTCACCCCTTAATTTTATTTTTTGAGATATCATCCCATCATATTGAACTCACACCCTTGTCCTATGTCTATGTATACTTCTAACTGCCCTAATAATGATAAAGTTCTTAGGAGTTACAAGTATCATCTTCTCATGTAGGGATGTAAACATAATGTAAACATTACTGAATCTCGATTATTTCTTTTTCCTTTTTACCTTTTCATGCTTCTATTCAGTCTTGTATTTGAGAGACAAATTTTCTATTCAGCTTTGGTCTTTTCATCAGGAATGCTTGAAAGTCTTCCATCTCATTGAATGCCCATTTTTTTCTCTTAACAGATTATGTTAAGTTTTGTTGGGTAAGTGATTCTCAGTTGTAGTCTTAACTTCTTTGCCCTACAGAATATCATATTCTAGAACTTCTGATTCTTTAATGTAGAAGTTGCTAAATTTTGTGTTACCCTGAATGTGGTTCCATGATATTTGAATGTGAATTTGAATGTTTATAATATTTTCTCCTTGACCTGGAAGTTCTGGATTTTGGCTTGGGACTTTTCATTGTGGAACATATAATATTCTTGGGACTTTTCATTATGGAACATCTTTCAGGAGGTGTTTTGATTTTGTATCACTTTGTTTCTGTTTCATCCTCTGGTTCTAGTGTATCAGGAAAATTTTTTCTTGATAATTTCTTTAAAGATGATGTCTAGACTCTTTTTTCAATCATGACTTTCAGGTAGTCTAATAATCCTTAGATGATTTCTCTTGTATCCATTTTCCAGGTCATTTGTTTTTTCCAATGAAATACTTCACATTTTCTTCTATTTTTTCATCTTTTGACTTTGTTTCTTGATGTCTTATGGAGCCATTAGTTTCCACTTGCCCAATTCTAATTCTTAAGAAATTGTTTTCTTCAGCAAACTTTTGTACCTCCTTTTCCATTTGGCCAATTTTTTAAAGAAGTTCTTTTCTTCAGTGAGTTATTGTATATCTTTTTCTGCTTTTTAGAAAGTTCTTCTCTTCGGTAGATTTTTACACCTCTTTTACCAGTTGGTCTATTCTATTTTTTAAGATATTATTTCCTCAATATTGTTTTGTAAGTGGTTGACCTTTTTTAAAAATGATTTTCCTACATCACTTGATTCTTTTTTCAATTTTTCTTCTCTCTAATTTTTAAAATCCTTTTTTAACTACTTCTGTAATTCTTTTTAGATATGAGACCAATTCATATTTTCCTTTGAGGCTTTGGATGAAGCAGAATTGATTTTATGGTCTTATTCTGAGTTTGTGCTTTGGTCTTCCCTGTCACTTTTTAATAATTTTCTGTGTTGAATTTCTTTTTTCAAAATTAATTTATTCAAATCCTTAAGTGGAAGAGTGACATGGTTAGACCTATACTTCAAGAAAATCGATTTTGTAGGTACATGGAGGATATATTGGCTTTGATTCAGGGAAACCAGGTAAGTGACTATTGTAATTGGTGGGGAGAGGGTGGGGGCAGAGAATTAGTATTAAAATTTTTTTTATCTTATTTTTACATTCATGCAAAACACACTTCAATATTGCTCATTGTTATAATACAAAGTGATACAAAATCAAAACCTCAAAATTAAACAACAAATATGCTAATATGAAAGATTACTCCAATGTTTCTTTCTCTGGAGGTGGAGAGAATTCCCCATCATATCTTTCACAATTGTCCCAGATCATTACATTGTTGAGAGTAGCCAAGTTTTCACAGATAATCATCATCCAATGTTGCTATAATTGTGTACTATGGTCTCCCCATTCTTCTTACTTTACTTTGTATCATTTCTTGCAGATCTTTTCAGCTTTTTCTGAAATCATCCTGCTTATCATTTCTTATAGCACAATAGTATTCCATCACCAACATGTACCACAATTTGTTTAGTCATCCCCTCCGTTTCTAATTCTTTGCCACTACAAAAAGAAGTGACATAAATTTTTGTCCAAGTAATCCATTTCCCCTTTTTTATTAAGAGAATTAGTATTTGTTGAATGCCTACTTTATCCCAGTTCTTGTAACAACTTCATGAGGAAAGTACTATTATTATCATCATTTTATAGTTGGGAAAATTCCAGTCCAGGTGAGAGGTGATAAGAGCCTGAACTAGAGTAGTGGCTATGTGAGTAGAGAAAGAAACAGACCTGACAGATTTGGAGAGGGAACTTTATAAGACTTGGTATTTGACTGGATATGTAGCAATGAGGTGAGGGAAGCAGGTGGAGAAGACATCAAAGTTGTGGATACCCTTGTGGTTGGTAGGATAATGGTGGCCTTGATCATCATAGGGAAATTTGGAAGGAATGAAAGATGACTTTGGGGAGAAAGATAACACAAAGAGATTTGAATTGTCTCAACTCATCCATGCTGGCTTATCCTATGTAACTTGTTGTTCCACATAAAACCAAAAGAAAGGAAGACAGGACTCTTACTCACAAGTCTGCCTCAGAGTACAAAGCCCATCCTGCAATAGATCACTGCTAAAGTTACAAGTTGGTTTAAAGAGAAAGGAATGGACATGCCAGAGACATGGGAGAGATTTTCCCAAAAACTTAGAGTTGCTGCTGTAGACAGATGCTGGGAGAGCAGTATCATTGTAACCACCCAATGTCTTAGGGCAGATGCTCTGCTCCTAAGTGTTTGGTTGGTAGCTTCATCAAAAGAGTGCAAAGATGAAGTGGAAGGAATGTTGAAAGATAAATATAATGTCGAGGACAGTCCCCATAATTACTTATTTTGTGAAGGTGGGATTCAACTCATCTTGCAACCCTCTGAAAATACTCCTTAAAACTTTCCCATAGTTTCCCATGGGATTCTGGCCTCCACTTTGGAGTCCCTAGAGTATTAAAATCTATAAAATTAAAATAATCCCAGATCACTTACTACCTGTGCGTCCTTGAATCTAGAACAGTTTGCACACTAATAAAATGAGGAGACTACGTTGGATGATTAGTAAGGTTCTCTCCACCACTAAATTTATGACCCTCTTATAAGAGAATTTGTCCTTGAAAGTTTAGGACTTAATCACAGGAAAGAGGTTGATTAAGTTGGTTAAGTTGATTAAGAGGCAATAATTCTGCATCATCTTTTTCCCTTTGGGCTGTCTCATAGGAGTCTGGGGGTCTCTCCTCTGAGTCCAGGAAAAATGTTTACTTTTATTTTTATTAGAGGTCTACTTTATCTTCATAAACAACTATAAACAAAGGTTTATGCTCATCTGGGTATACTTATTTGAAATGGAGCTGTTAGGATGCAGTTGAAGTGGGAACATCCTTAGGGAAAAGAGACAGAGAGATCTAATAATGAAGTATTTTTGCCAGAGTACTATATTTGGCTGGGGGCTCGGAGCCAAAAATATATAGAATTACAGATCCTTTAATACAGCTTCCCAGAATGGAAGAGTTTATATCAGGAAACTCATCTAGGCAATGAGGAGGAGGTGGGGCAGATAGGAATAGAAGAACAACCTTTCTCAATATACTTCCCCACTGCTGAACTATGATCTGATGAACAACTATTACTACTACTACTACTACTACTACTACTACTACTACTACTACTACTACTACTACTACTACTACTACTACTACTACTAGCTAAGATTTACATAGTGCCTACATAGGCACTGCACTAAGCACTTTATAAATACTAATTTGATCTTTACCTGCCTGGGAGATAGGTGCTATTATTATCTCCACTTAACAGTTGAAAAACTGAGTCACAGAGTGTTTAAATAACTTGCTCAAGGTCACACAACCAATAAGCATCTGCTGCTGGATTTGAGCCTAGGGCTTCTGAATCCAGTCCCAGGAGCTTATCTATTGTGCTATCTAGTCATCTCTGAAACAGGTTTTTTTTAAATCATTCAAAACACACTTCCATATTGGTCATTGTTGTAAGAGCACACTCATGCAAAACCAAAACCCCAAAATAAAACTGATGTGAAAGATACTCTTTGATCTGCATCCATCTGACTCCACCCATTCTTTCTCTGGAGGTGGAGAGCATCCTGGGAAAGGAGTTCTTAACTCTTGCTCAGCCATGGACATCCCAGAGCTTAAAGAAGGTGGAGAACAAGTGTCCTCTGTTTTAGACTTAGACCTCACTTTAGTGCCTCCTGTTTGTTTGTGCTGTTCTTGCTTATAACTTATTTATAAGGATCTTATTTGCCTGTATCCCTGGTACTTCTTTGCTCTTTTTGTTTTAGCTGACTCCTTTGACTGAACATATAGAACTAGCTCATATTCCTTGGACATTTGACCTTTTGCCTGCTAGATGAGTCTACCTACAATGGATTCCTGGCCCTGGTTTGTCTTAGCTATTCCTACTTTTTCATTCTACATGAAATAGGGGAAAGCAATAGAGAAAGAGCTTTCTAATATACAACAAAGCAACCAATGGCAAACCTGGAGAAAATGCCAATGTCTCCAGTCTCCTGCCTTGCTAGACCTGCCCAGACCCTTATTTCCACCCTCATGAACTATTATAGTAGCCTCCTAATACAGTTTCCTCCACTCCAATCTATCTTTGGTACCACAATAATGTGTTTTCTTCAAAGATTTGGTTGCATTACCCTGAAGCTCAAAAAAAAATCTTCAGTGGTCCCTATTGCCCCAGGGTAAATTCAATCTCTGCTGTCTACTAGTTATGATGATTCACCCTATTTTTCTAATTTTATCTCATATTTCCCCATTCTATGTTCCAGATAAACTAGAACTCCGTCCCCTGACCATTTTTTGTGTTTTCTCATCTTCATGTCTTTGCTTATGTTATTCCTTAAGCTTTGACTGCCTTCCTGCACTGTCTTTGCCTAGATTCCTGTCCTGCCTTTAATGACTAATTCAAATATCATCTCCCCAATAAAGTCTTCCTAGTCTCCTCCTATGAGTAACCCTTACTTGGTTTTGCTCTCCCCAAATACATTAGTCATATTACATTGTATAGAAGTTATATAAGAATTAAGAGCAATAATAACAATAATAGCTAGCACTGATAGTGAGCTTTACATATATTACCTTACTTGATGCATATTACATGGTATTTCATTTGATCCTTATAATAATCTTGAAAGGCAGGTGCTATTATTATCATCATTTTAGAGATGAGGACACTGAGGCAAAGGTTAAGTGACTTGATCAGTCACAAAGCCAGTAAATGTTTGAGATTAGATTTGAACTCAGGTCTTCCTGACTCCAGGTCCGATTCTCTATTCCTGCACAACTATTGCTTCAAGTAAAAATGATTCCAATAAAAATAAGATGTAAAAAGGGATCACCTAGAAAATGTGCAACTGGAAATGGAGGTCAGAATGGTTGTATATTGAGGAGATCTAAACAGATGGGCAGCTGGGAAAGCTATACTGATATCCATGACATGTTACGAGAAGGTTTGCAGTGCACTGAGTAGACTTTCTCTGGAAAGTCTATATAGGGGAGGGAAGACACAGGATGAGAAGCTGTGGATGGGGCAGAACCTGCATTAATAGAGGGTGTACTCGCATCAATGAGATCTATAAAATTATATGGTTGTATTTTTTCCCCTATTGCATTTGAAACTCAATGATAGCAGGAACCATTTTTAATTCAACCTTTGTATCTCTCCTCTCATCTAGCATCATGCTCTGTGTGGAGTAGCTAATTAATAAATGTTAGTTGAATTAATCTATCCAACCCCATTAGTGACCCCAGGGTCTTTTCTCCTAAGGCCTCTGTTCCTCCATTTTAGCTCAATATTCTTGTTTGGTAGCTTAAATTGATCTTTTCTTGGCCCTCTAGCTGATTTCTGGCTCTGTCCACATGCCTAATTTTCCTCTCTGATTTCTGACCTAGACCATATACCTTTATGCCCCTCTCTGACTTCTCATCCTTCCCATTTTTTGTCCCCTATAATTAACTCCTATTCTCCAACTTCTAGCCTGCTATCTCAAGACCTTCTTTCTCTTCAACTTCCCAGATGCCACCTGGCATGATGCCTTCAGTCCCTAGGCCCTTTCCAACCCAATTATGGATGACCAGGGTTCAATGTGGCTGTCACACTTAGAAATTCCCTTTTTACCTACCTCAGACCCTGTCCTCCTCCCTCCCCCAAGGCCACCAAATGTTACTTCCTGACACCTGCCAAGTGTCTGCTCCTGATAAGAGTGAAACATGATGGTTAGTCTGCCCCTTGGCTAAACACCAGGACTTGTGTCTCACTTTCAGATATGGGCACTGCTACATTTATTGATTTTAACCTCAGGGAGGCAGGGTGAACCGACCATCAGACATTTAATTTTAGAAAACTTACTGTGGGCCAAATGGAATAAAGCTGAGGGTTGGATCTATATAGCTGTGGGCTGGAGGTTCCCAACCCCTGTTACCAATATAACAAATATAACAAAGAGCCAGGAAATACATCAGGGATTTGGGCAAGGAAATGATCTTTGGACTGGAGTAATAGGAGGAGGTAAAAATGGAACTCAATCTCAGAAGGTGGTTAGGATTTGGATTGGGGTGAAGGAGGCATCCTAACAAGTGAAAACATGAAGAAAGACTTGACTGACTGGAGTAGAGGAATAAAAATATAAGAGAATATTTAGAGGAATGCATGAATAAGTGTAGGAATAAATGAATGAAATGTATCAAGCACCTACCATGTGCCAAGCACTAGTGAAGGATATAAAAGAAAAAATGAGTTCTGGTCCTCACTAAGTTTACATTCTATTAGAGAGACATAGTACTCTACTGAGGATGCTAATATCCTGGAGCTGTGCTGCTAAATTTCCCTATTTCTGTCAAGGATACCACCATCCCCTACAATTACCCAGATAAACTTTTGCTGTTGTTCAGTCATTCAGTTGTGTCTGACTCTGTGTGGCCTCCTCAACTTTTGTCCATGGGGTTTTCTTAGCAAAGATACTGGAATTGTTTGCCTGTTCCTTCTCCAATATACCCCCACTTTACAGAAGAGAAACTGAGGCAAACAGGGGTTAAGTGACTTGCCCAAGGTTACACAGCTAACAAGTGTCTGAGGCCAGATTTGAATTTTCATTTTCCTGACTCCAAGCCCAGTGCTCTAACTACTGCACCACCTGGCTGACCAATCAGGTGCACTACCTCAGTGTTATCCTTGTCTTCTTACTCAAACTCATCCTGAACATTTACTCTTTGGCCATTCTCCCTTCACAATATTCCTCATATATATGCCCTTCTCTCCATTCATATAGGCACCACTCTAGTGTTAAGCCCTCATCTCCTCTTGCCTGTACTATTGTAATTGCCTTCTGCTTGGTCTCCATGACCCAAATCTCTATTCACTTTAATCCACCCTCCTCTCAGCTGCAAATTCAACTCTCTTTCTATTGTGCCATTTTGGGATGTCAAAGATGGTATTAAGTAGTTTCTGAATCTGGACTTAGATACCACAGCATATATCAGAAGCAGTTCCTGAACTCAAGTCTTTCTAACTGCCACGTCTAACCTTTGATCTTCTGAGCCATTGGTGCCAAAGTCAAATAGAAGTGGTGTCCACTGAACTGTACAGGATTCCTGTAGCTGCCTGTTAATGTAGATAACCACATATCAATATTATTTATGTTCTAGTGTATTTTTATTTATCTTGTTAAATATTTTTCAACTATTTTTATCCAGTTCAGCCACATTTGGGAATGTTGCCAGCAATGTATTTGACACTTCTGCTCTAAGCTGCGCTTCTTAATCACCCAATATCTCTCCCTCTCCAACTAGATAGGATGGATAGACATATGTATTTATGTATGTATGTACTGTCAGATAAATAGACAGATAGGCATACAAGTTGATTGATAGATAAGTAGATAAACAGATAGATAGATAGATAATAGATAGATAGATAGATAGATAGATAGATAGATAGATAGATAGATAGATAGATAGATAGATAGTTGGATAGATAAAAAGTCAGTATAAAGCCACTGAGTGTAAAAATGTCCTGGTTCTGTTCAACAACAAGGATCTGGCTTGGCTAGACTTGTGCTTACCTTGGTTATTATGCACTTTATACCATGGTGGAATTTTTGTGGAAGTTCTGTGGAAGTGTCAAACTCTCTATGGTTATTAGGGTGCTGACCTTTTTCTACAACTTTACCTCTCTTTGGAAGTTTATACCAACTCCTTATCTATGGATTAGAATAGGGATTAGAATTATTAGAATCAATTAGAATCATCTCTACTTTCCTACTCTATTCCAGAGTCCTACCTTCTTTCTTTATTTAATAGTTCTAGTCATGTGACTATGACGTATTGGAGCTATGTCTACACAGAAGCAAAGCAAACATAACTAAAAAACAAAACAGAACTTCCTTTTTTGTGCCCCAGTGTGTAGTTTAGACTGGATTCAGTCCTGGGGGTGCTTGGCCTCTGAGAGGAATTAGGTTCCCTCGTATCATATTCTTTGGCTCATTAAATCCCTCCCTATCACTGTAGGAAAGATTTTTTACTTATAGCTTAGGTTATGACATTTGGAGTAAAGAGGTAGTAAAAAGCTACTTATTATAAATAAGAATAAAGATTGGAATAGGTAATTTATTCCTGCACACAAAGAAATGTTAAACATAAAACACAGGAAATCTTAACAAAGTGACTTAAAAACGGGATTTAGTAACAACTTATAATTACTGTTACAAACTGCTGGGAGGCTGATACTTAAACCTCAGAAGAAGATAAAGCTGTTTTAGATTCACTAATTAGTCACTTGACACTTCATCTTACCTCTGTACTTTCCAAGCAACTTCTGGTACATTTTTGCTGACAAAACACCCAGTGCTGGACCAGTCAGTTGCTGTCCTTTCCAAGGGTCCTGAAGTGATTGCCAGGGACTTCTATTCTACTGCTATTTAACTCCAGCCTGATAATACCCTGGGATCCTGGATGCCCGAAACTCACAAGAACATCTCCAAGTTACATCCATCCATCTAGTGACTGACTAATAGATACTCATGCACCTAAGATGAGGGGAAGACAAACCCCTAAAGAGGAAAAGAAAACCAATGGCCTTGGCACAAGTTCATCTAGTTGAGGCTCCCTGTACTAGGTATTATATGGACATAGTCACCACAATGCTGGGGAGTTGGGGATGAGAGGAGAAAGGCTATTTCCAACTAGAAGTCTTAGTTATTTCATACTACCTAAAATCAAAGGAAGAGCTAGACCCAGGATCTGTTTCTTCTTTTTACTGTTACAGTGCCTTTTCCCCATGAGTCATGGATCAGGGTCAGGGGAGGATATAGAGATTACTCAGAGTTTGCCATGTCATACAAAAATGCCAAATTACCAAAATTCTGGGTCACACTAGAGGCAGTCCCCAAAGTTCTCATGTCATCAGTTGAAACCAGGAAGAGTAACTTTGTGTATGCTTGATGAGATTTTGCCTTTATATAGTAATACAGCCTTTGTCATACTTGTAACCTAGAAAATGAGATTCTATCATTAAATCAAGTCCTACTCAGGCCAGTTAGTTTCATATAGAAATTAACTCTGCTTCCCCAGCCAAAAGAGAGCTCTATTTGTCCCTGGTTAGATGCCCTTGGTCACAAAGAAAATCTGTAAATCTCGTATGTGTGTTTATACATGTTGAGGCATAGCAAGCAGCATCAGATTCTCATCTTTGGAACACTGAATTTAGCTTGGTGGCTGATAATCTCATTATGTTTTCCAGCTCATGAATCTGGCTAACCATTGTTTTAATCTTGTCCCATACCACCACGAAAAGTTAGTATGGAGGGCAGCTAGTGGGCTCAATGATCCTGGGTTCAAATCTGGCCTCAGACACATCCTAGCTATATGACCCTAGGCAAGTCACGTAACTCCTTTGCCTAGCCATTACTGTTCTTCTGCCTTGGAACCAATACACATTAATAATTCTAAGACAGAAGATAAGGGTTTTTAAAAAAAAGTTAGCTTGTAAGTTAATCTGCTGGCAGTGGTCAGTCTCCAACAATTTCACCACTCTTCTCTTTAATTTAAAAAAAAATGAGCCCTTGAGTTGTTTAAAAATATTCTAAGCCCTGGGAGACTATGTCTCTCAGGACTCCCTGCTACAACTTCCCGGATACCTCCCACTTCCTTTGTGGGAGCTGTTGGAGAAAGTATAAAAGAGAGAGTTTTGGTGACTTTGGGCTCTGTCTCTCCACTCTCTGGGCTAGGCTCTGGATCCTGGAGGCACTCTCTATCCTGGAGACTCCCTCTATCCTGAAGACACTCTCGACCCCAGAGACTCTCTTGGCCCTGAGCTCTCTCTTGCATCTTTTTTGGAGATTTACCTCCTAGCTTCCCTAGACCTTCCCTTTTCTATCTAAATAAACCTATCTAGTCTAATAATAAGTGCTACCTGATCTTTATTGAACTCCAAAAAGCTTGGGTCATTTTCCCCTCCTAGGCTTGGGGGCTACCCCAGCTACCCTTCCTCAGTCTTCCCTACCTTCCTTTCCCTTTCTGCCCTACCTTTCCCTTCTACCTCCAAAATTCCCTTTCACATCCTTTACCATTAAAACTCTGGCTGACTCAGAGTCCCAGCCTTCTTCTTAATATGGATGAATCTCTGTATATGCAGCTGACTAATTCAGAGTTGCCACAAGCCAGAAAATTCCCCACAGGAGATCTATAGGTCCCTGAAGGTCTAAGATAGAGTTTTGGGGTTGGAGGAAGCTTGAGACTCCATTACTATTGTATTGTACCAGTACTATTGTAGATTGGGTCAGCTGCTCAAATACATTGGCTACATAGAGCTCAGAATTATAGCCCTAAGAAGGGAATACTTAAGAAAGGAACTCAAAAGGAGCTTCCAGAGAGTTCCCTCAGTGTCAAATCAGTTGTGGGTAGCAGTAGATCAGGAAAGATATTACACTTTAATTTTAATTTAATTTAAATTTTTTGTTTAATCCTTGCTTCTTGTCTTCAACTCAATACTAAGTATCCGCTCCAAGGCTGAAGAGCAAGGCTGGGGTTAAGTGACCTGCCCAGAGTTACATAAGTAGGAAACCTCTGAGGTCAGATTAGAATCCAGCACCTCCACTCTCAAGGCCACTGAGCCACCTAGTTACTCCAAGATATTGACTTTTACACTGTCCTACCCTGCATGGCACAGGGCAGAGAAGGAAGAGGAAGAGTTCAAGCCTCTGATCTCATTAGGAAGAGTTCTGGGAAGAGACAAGAAGCCAAGGTCTTGGCAGCAACCATGGAATGGTAGCTGTACAGTTATGGAAGCATGTTATTCTGGGGCCCTAGACCTGGTGTTGGATGCATTGGTCCTTGTATTCCCTTCCCCATGTCACCAGGCAGTCTCTAAATGGGTCCTCATATTCCTCAGGTCTGAGGGAGGGATGAAAGAAAGGAGATGGTGGATGCTAATGCCAAGAAGAACAAGCATGATTTAGGCTTACCTTTCCAAAGGAACAATGAGTACTGCCTCAAAATCGATGGGGTCAGGAGCCATGACAAGTGAGTCTCTCCCAGGCCTGCTGATTCATTGTTTGTCCCTCTGGGGCCCTAGTGTGTGAGGACTATGGAAGCGGTAGGACCATGTTGCATCTAAGAGGATTGGGATTCAGAACATTTTATCTAGGGTTCCTCTGACCCTAAAACTACTGCAGTAGACATTTTCACAGCATACATAATCCCATGTGTTAAGATGAAAATTCTCTGGGGACTGTCTATTAATTTATAATTATTGGTTAAATAGTGAGAAACTGGTGGGAGAAATAAAAGACACATAGTCAAATAGCCGATCATATGCTTTCTTGCCAGCTAGTCCAAAGTTCATTTCCTGCTGCTTGGCCAGAAAGACTGCCAGAGCTTCCTTGATTCATAACTTATACCCCTCCATGACATCACTTTTTCCGGGACTCCCTGACTGGAACAACCTGACCTTGGTCCAGGTCGGCGTCCAGTCTTCTGGACACCAGGAGTCATGTGGGGCAAGAAGCAAGCATCTTTGGGGATGCCAGGGAGCCAGAAGGCTTCTGGCATCCTTCCAGAGTGTACAAACATCTCCTTATCCAGATAAGCCCCAGGTCTTATTTTTAATACAATCAAAAGGTTGGGGTGAGGCTGAAATGGATCTTCAAATTCAAAATGAAACTTTCACTTTATTTTATTTTAAACCCTTACCTTTCAGTCTTTGAATCGATACTGTGTATTGGTTCTAAGGCAGAAGCAATAGGGGCCAAGTGACTTGCCCAGGGTCACAAAGCTAGGAAGTGTCTGAGGTCAGATTTGAAATTAGGACCTCCCATCTGTAGGCCTGGCCCTCAATCCACTAAACCACCCAGCTGCCCCCAAAACTTTCATTTTAAAAAGGAAAGAGGGACACAGATTTAAATTCTCACACATAATATAGATAAGGCAATCATAATTATTCTCATTTTGCAAATAAGAAAACTGAGGCTCATGTAGGTTAAGAGACTTGCCTAAGGTTATATAGCTAGTAAATATAGAGCTAGAATTTTAATCTAGGCCCCTGGATGCTGTCTGGTATTCTTTCCATTATGTCATGTTACATTTCTCAATGCTGCCCATTATGTAAAAAGTGCTAGACTAGGCCCTGGGGATCTAAAGATAGTTAAATCTCACACCCTGCCCTCAGGGACCGTATGGTCTAATGATGGGAAAGACCCGGACATAAATAATATGATCTAACGGGGAGGCTGAGTCAAAGTACTGAGCAGTTTCAATGGGGAAAAGGCAGAGGATGGGAACAGGGAAGGCTTCATGGAAATCTGAGTCGGACCCTGAAGCAAAGGAAACTCAACCTCAACAGATGGATATGGGATGGGAGGGGAAGACAGTCTATCTATTCCAAGCAGGGGAAATGGCATGAGCAAAAGATAGCATAAGATCTGGAAATAGAGGATACATGAAAGAGAATAATGGGAATGAAGGCTGGAAAGGTAGGTTGGAGCCAGAATGTAACAGGCTTTGAAAGCCAGTATCAGAGGGTTGTATTTTATTTGGTAGAAAGTAGGGGGGTATGCTGAAGGCTTTTTTTTAAATACAGAAGGGACATAACCAGAGGAGTTACATTAGAAAGGTTACTTAGGTAATAGTGTGAAGTATATATTGGAGAGGGAGTAAACTAGAATTAGGAAAACCATTAAGGAGTTTACTATAATTGACCAGTAGAGAAGATATGAGACAACAAAGTAGAAAGAGAAGCATATGTGAGATGTGGAAATAGAATTGGCTGAGCTTGGCAATTGATTCTATTTTTTTAAACCCTTAACTTCTGTGTATTGGTCCTAGGTGGAAGGTGAGCAATGGGGGTCAAGTGACTTGCCCAAGGTCACACATCTGGGAAGTGTCTGAGGCCGGATTTGAACCTAGGACCTCCCGTCTCTAGGCTTGACTCTCAATCCACTGAGTTACCCAGCTGCCCCCTGGCAATTGATTCTATGTGGAAGGCATGTGGCAGCTTGGTGGTCCACTGGAAAGAATGATGGGCTGGGAATCAAGAGGACCCAAGTTCAACTCCAACCTCAGATATTTACTAGATGTGTGACCCCAGATAAGGCTCTGTCTGCCTCAGTTTCCTCATTTATAAAAATAGGGTTAATAATAACTCTCCTAGAGTTAAGAAGAGGATCCAATTAGATAACATTTACAATAATGTTTAGCACAGTCCCTGGAACATATTAGGTCCTTAAGAAATGATTATTTTTATTATTAAGGAAAAGGAGGAATCAAAGATATGTAATGGGTTACCCTGAATGAGGAGCTCTGCTGTCCAGCTTCAAGTGCCTAGAATGTTAAGCCAAGATCACTGCTGTTCGCTAGAGGAAGCTCTAGGACAGTGATGGTGAACCTTCTAGAGACCAAATGCTCAAACTACATGGAGAAGGGGAAGGAAGCAGCCCAGCCCTGGGTCCCTCTGACTTTCTAGTAATGAACTCTGGCAAACTCTCTGCTGGGGTACAGCACTCATGCCCACACAGAGGGCTTTGAGTAACCCCTCTGGCATGTGTTCCATAGGTTCACCAACATGGCTCTAGGACATAAGAATCTTGCTTTCTGATGCTTGTCCCAAGAACATATAACCACCAATCCATGCTTTGGAATATCAGGAGATGGAGCATACCTGGAGATCCACAATAGGTATTTCTCTTGGCTCAGAGAGAAGTTGAAATAGGTCTACTATCTAGCTTGACATCAACTCAGAAAATCTTAGAGAAAAAAATCTTAGAGAAAAACAAAGTATAATTACAAGTTCAAAGTTCATCAACAGGAAATCCTATCAGAGAGAGAGCTATGTTATAAAAAAATTTGTGGCTAGGAAAAACATGAGATAACAGATCAGAGAAGCATCCCATCCCAAGTCATTGAAAGCTACTAGATAATCCATGAGTCGACAGAATTGTCAAGGTTCTGAAAAGTTAGGGCATTGCAACCATCAACTGCCAATATGGAAGAAAAGGTATTTCCCTTAGTGACCAGGGAAATAGAGGTCATGGAAAACAGGAGAAGTAGGCTCCTAGTAGCATCTATTCATCTATTGCAAATGGACATTTGGCATCAGCTGATGTACCATATGGAGACAATTTGGATCATAATTTGTCTGATGAGGAAACTGAATGCTGATACCCTTTTGAAGGGCAGAAAAGCCTCTCAAAACCAGCAGGGAATTCTGCCCACACAGAAGAAGGAAACCTGATTTACCAAGGACTAGATATAGTTAATGTCAGCCCAGTTCATTCATGGGCTAAGGATTGAGCCTGCATATCAATGGATCTGAAGATGCTCTGGGTGCTTATCTGAAATCAGGTCGCCAAAGATGTGCCAGGTCCATCTGGCCCATAACCAGCATAACATATCATGTCTCAGAGGTAATGGGAGAGAAGTTTACATATAGAACCAATACCCACTGTTATAATGTATACTTTGTTCGTAAGCCCATTGTGAGATAATGTATTGCGTGTGACTCAAATTATTTTTATATTATACATTTTAGCAGTACGTGCTACATATCTTGTTTCTCTATGTAGACTGTGTTTGGTCTATTGCAGGCAACTCTGAAGTGGCTGTTATGTATTATTTTAAGTAAAATGTACTTGGATGAAGCCTATGTACTTTCTGTAATTGTTTGTGACTTTGATAAATGCAAATTAATGGATGTTTAAGATGTATGCCTATTGATGTATCTGTGTACCCACTTTAATATGCAGGGACTATAATTTTTTTTAGCTGAAGGAGGATATAATCATGGCAGATTGCTCTGAGTGAGAGCTCTCTAGTGTAGCTTTAATGTTTCCTGACGGACAAGCCAGGAAGCTGATATTCACTGGAGGAAATCTGAGGATGTTAGAATCCTGTGAGTTCTTGGGCCTGGACTCAGGGATTGTGTCAGAAGATACAAACTTTTTAAAAGGTAGAAAAGAGATAGAGAGTTGTATGAATAAAAGATAGAAGCAAGTGAAATGGTAGCATAGGGGAAAACTAATCCTGGGATTTTCTTGAACAAATGAGCAAAGCTAGACTGAGCCAATTTGATATCATGGGATGTGGTCTACTGAGAGATGCCAGCACTGCAGTTATATGTAGCATGTTCAACTTTTGGCAATGCTGAGGATGGAAACCCAGGAGAATCACTCCACAAGCAAAGTTGGAGCTAAGGCAGATTCAGCCCTAACTTGATGCAAGTCTCCATGCCTGTGACTGAGAGCAGAGATAGAGGAGCAACTAACACCTTTTCATCCTATCTGCTAATGTACCAATGGAGAGTTTCTTCACTCCCTCAGAAGTTTTCCTAGGGGGGCAGCTGGGTAGCTCAGTGGATTGAGAGCCAGGCCTAGAGACGGGAGGTCCTAGGTTCAAATCTGGCCTCAGACACTTCCCAGCTGTGTGACCCTGGGCAAGTCATTTGACCCCCATTGCCTACCCTTACCACTCTTCTGCCTTGGCTCCAAGACAGAAGGTAAGTGTTATTTAAAAAGAAAGAAAGAAAGAAATTTTCCTAGGAAGTTTCTTCCCTGTCCACTATTTTAAGAGATGTTGGAGATTCCATCCATTTGTGGGATAGAATTTGTGGCAGAGAAGATCTCTACTACTTGGTTCCCCTTCAATATTTACATTGATTTTGTGTCTTTGTTAATTGCTTTTGCTATTGAATTTATGGCCTGTAAATCGAGAGGAGAGGTCAGTCCAAGATTTGCACAACTGGTTACATTCATAAAGACCATCTGAAAATGTAACAAGAATCCAGAGTTAGAGGTCTTGGGATTTTCAAGGACCCAGTGTTACAGATGACTCCAATCTGGCCCTGGAGGGGGCTGATGTTAACAGAAATAGAAAAATTAAAGGAAGGGGAAGAGTTTAGTGGGGAAGATGAATTCATTTTTTGGACATGTTGAGTTTGAGGTGCCAATGGGAGTACTTAACAAGCAGATGAAAGTTCAGGACTGGAAATCCAGGGAGATGTTATGGAAGAGATGAAAATTTGGGAATCCTAGGCACAAATGTGAAACTGATTTCAATTTTATTGCTTTGAGGCCAATCCTTACTGCCACAAGATTAAGAATTACAATGAATATTTACATAATACTTCAATATTTATCTAATTTCAGTTCCATGACAACATAGGAGATTGATGTTACTACAGTCATTCATAGTCACTGTCTTCAGATGGGATGATCACATGGATTTGAACCCAGATCTTCATGACTCAAGATGAGTCCTCTCCCCCTTTCCTCAATCTACCTCTTTCTTGCACATGGATGACAGCTATGGACTTCAAGATGAAGATCTATGGTCAGCGATCCCGGCCAAAAGAAAGGGATATGACCCTCAGGAGCTCAGGCTTCACTTACCTGAAAGCATACAATTTTTATAGGAGTGGTTGAAATTGGAGCTCCTCCATAGAGTGTTGTGACAGACTATCGATCAATCCATAAACATTTTTTTTAGAAAAAATTTTTCCATGGTTACATGATTCATGTTCTTGCTTTCTCTTCCCCCACCCCCCAACCCCCCAGTAGCCAACATACATTTCCACTGGTTTCTTCTTATTTCCATATTATTGTTAATTGTTCTAGGGTGGTCATTAAGAGTCTATGTCCAAATCATGTCCACATCAACCCATGTGTTCAAGCAGTTGTTTATTAAGTTCCTACTGTATACCAGGGACTCAGCAAAGTGCTGAAGGTATATAAAGAGGCAAAAGACAGTGCCTGCCCTTGAGAAGCTTATAATCTTATATATATATATATATATGTATGTATGTATGTATGTATATGTATGTATACATATATACACATATATATTATATAATCTCATATATCTTATAAGTGAGGAGAAAACATGCAAACACACATAAAGGACAGGAAAGGCACTGGAATTAAGAGGGTTTGGGTTATATTTCCTGTAGAAGATGGGGTTTAGTTGTGATTGACCCTACAGGAGATGTGAGGAGGAAGTTAATACTGCTCAGAGCCCATTGATCCCTGGCTTACAAAACTACATGACAGCTGGGATACTTGGGAGAAAGACATCAAGAGAAAACAATGGACTTGATGGAGAAGTGAGCTGCCTCCGCCTACCCCTGTGTCCTAGATATGGGTACAAAGTGTGAGATCTGTGCCTGGTGAGTTCAAAGGCAAGGGTGACTGATTCTAGCTGCCTACCTGGAGAACGTAAGCAGTGGTGAACTTTGGGAACTGGGATCAGGAGATTTCTTGCCTATGGTGGGGTGAGGTAGAAGGAGAAGGCTGGGAGAATAAGAACAATATCCTAGTGGCAACAGACTTTTTCATTTCATATATACAAGCCTATCCCATGAGCAACCAGGGTGTCTCTATGATAGCCAGAGGTTAGAATAGGGAAAGGATCAGGGGTTTTATTGATACCAGGAACTCCCAAACCAGAGAACTCCCATTATCAGTGATAGTTAGCACATTCTCTACAGTTTTTAATTTCAGAGAGTTGCCTAGAGTTGTAGCATCAAGGTCAAATAGAAATGGGGAAGGTAGCACAGTGGATAGAGCACCAGGCTTGGAGTCAAGAAGACTTGGGGTTCAACTCTGGGATTCAGACACCTTCTAGCTTTTTGTCCTAGGACTAGACTCTTAAGCTCAGTTGCCTAGCTTTTACCACTCTTCTGGCTTAGAAATGAAACTAAGACTGAAAATAAGGGTTTAAAAAAGAGAAAAAGAAACTGATCCATACCTAAGGATCCCTCGGGGCACATATTGACTCATTTTTTAAATGTAGTTTTAAAATATGTTTTACGATATTTATATTTATCGTATTAAAATATTTCCCAATTCCTTTTGCATCCAGTTCAGACTGTTTGGGACCTCTGGCCTAGAGTGCTTAGAAGTTAGGTGACATAACCATAGTTATATAGCCAATATGTATCAAATGTAGGATTTGAACGCTCATCTTCTTGGCTTTTGAGGCTAGATCTCTCTTCATCATGCTGCTAAAGTGTTAAAGGAGAAATACTTCTCAGTGCATAACTTTGCTGCCAGAATTGATTCTAATCAAGGAGGAAATATTGAGAATGAGCTGCTCAAAATGACACTCGTCCTGGCAGGATGAGGAAGTCCAAAAGCATGCCATCGCTGCCTCAAGTTGCCCCATGGCCAAATTGTTTTCATCACACTGGGATTGGGAGACACTGAGGCTTAAGCAGAAGGCTTGGCGGAGTCACTATGTTGCTTTTAAAATGCATGTTAATAATGCCACCAAGACTGAGGCTTCTCTTTGTCCATGTGGATATTTGGGCAAACGCCTTCACTGCCTATTTTTTTAGTCCTTTACCTTCTGTCTTTGAACCTATACCAAGTATCAGTTCCAAGGCAGAAGGACAGTAAGAGCTAGGCAGTTTGGGTTAAGTGACTTGGCTAAAGTCACCCAGCTAGGAAGTATTTGAGGACAGATTTGAACCTAGGACTTCCCATCTCCAGGCGTGGCTCTCTGTCTACTGAGCCCACTAGCTATCCCCATTGCTGCCTATTGACTTGTGCTTTTAAACTCACCAAGTATGGAAAAGCCCTGGCAAGCTATGACTAGTATCTGACTCAGGTTGGGCCCAGAGGGGCACAGAAAGCAAAAAGCAATACTTAATTGATGAAATCCAATGCCAGGAACACTAAGCAGGAAAAAGTCATAGAATCGCAAGAAAATGCAAGATGGTAATCTGATGGCTACCTTTTCCCTGGCTGCTCCTCCAGCTTTGGAAATTCCAAAGGAACAGAGGTCACCGATGAAGGCTGACCCCTTACTGGCTATAGGCAGCCCCATTTGTCTTAGGCTGTCCTTGAGTTGGATAGAATTGGAGCTGCAAGTCAGGATACCTGAAGACATTTATTCCTCAAAGAAGATGAAGGGATTGAGTATTCCGAAGTAGTGGTGAGTCACCCAAGCTACGCCCCAACTCTTCAGCCAGTGACTTTCCTGACCTAGGATGCTCCAGAAGAGATAAATGATGCCACACGTGTAACCTACTGGTGTTTGCTGTCACAGAGCAGTATATTGCATTGGGGGCAGCACTGCACCCAGGTATAATTTATAGCAACAGCAAATGTTTAACTGGCAGAAGAAGAAAGAAGGCAGTTGGGCAAGACTCTTCTAGTCCCTTTCACAGAGGTGATTTCTGGGATAGGAGGGAATCCTCCAAGCAAGGGGTTCTGTGTAGACATGGAGAGAATCCTGCACATCTATAAGAACTCTACATTGGACCACGTGCTCGACAATGGTCCTAGACAGAAAAGCAAAATGGATAAATGAGACTTAAAGAAGGACCTTAGAGATCAAGACTAGAGTAGGAGGCAAGAGGCAACAGAAGACCTAGGAGGCACAGTGGATCAAGTGCCAGACCTAGAGGCAGGAGACCCTGGGTTCAAATCTGGCCTCAGACACTTCCTAGCTATGTGATCCTGGGTAAGTCACTTAATCTCTATTGCCTAGCCTTTACTGCTCTTCTGACTTGGAACCAATACACAGTATTGATACCAAGATGGAGGGTAAGGATTTTTTTAAAAAGCAGCAAGGTGCAATTAGGTAGTATAGTGGATAGAGAGTCAGGCATGAAGCCTGGAGGAACCTGGGTTCAAATCTGGCTTGAGACTCTTCCTAGCTGTATAACTCAGACAAGACACAACCCCATTTGCCTAGCCCTTGCCCTTCTGTCTTAGAGTTGTTACTAAGTGAGAAAGTAAAAGTTTAAAAGGAAAAAAAAAGAGTAAAGAGGTAATGAATTTAAGTCCTTAATGAGAGAAGGAAGGGATTTGGCTCTTCAATGGGAAAATCAATCAGTCAATCAATAAGTATGAATTAAGTGCCTACTTTGTACCAGCCACTGTGCTAGGCTTTCCTCAATGCCTAGGGCAGTGATGACAAGCCTATGATAGGCGTGTCAGCACTGACATGCATAGCCATTTTCAATGAAATGTGGCCTCATGCGACGGCATACAGAGAAGTATGGAGCCGCATGCTGAGGATGAAACATTTGTTGTAGTGCAGTGTAGACCCTCTATGCACTATAGATGACAATTCTACTTATATTAATTTACCTATTTTGGTTTATTAAATACAGTTATATATTACAATTATACATTTTTGTTATTTAAACTATAAATATCATGCAATGTTTTTTTTTTTCTCAAAGTGACACACCACCCGAGTTACGCTCATTTTTTTGGCGAATTTTGACACACCAAGCTCAAAAGGTTGCCCATCGCTGGCCTAGGGCCTTCTCATCTTGCAATATGTCTCCACTATAGGGTCAGCTAGGTAGCTCAGTGAATAGAGAGCCAGGCTGGAGATAAGAGGTCCTCAGTTCAAATGTGACCTCAGATACTTCTTAGCTGTGTGACCCTGACAATTCTGCCTTGGAACTGTTACTAAGACTTGGAACTGGAGACTTCTGGTTAAGATGGCAGCAGAGTAAGGAGCAGCTGCTCAATCTCTCCTGACCGAAGCATACAGGACCCCTCAAGGGGAAATAAAAACGAGTCCAGAGGAACGAAGGAACCCCACAACAGGGCGCAGCATTGAAGGTATGCAGAATCGGGGCATTTCCAAGCTATAAAGGGGTGAAACAGCTCTCACTAAAACGCAAGAGGCACTTCCCAGCTGTGTGACCCTGGGCAAGTCACTTGACCCCCATTGCCCACCCTTACCACTCTTCCACCTATGACACAATACACCGAAGTACAAGGGTTTAAAAAAAAAAACGCAAGAGGAAGAAGACCCTCCCCCACCCCCCCACACCACACACCTCGCCAACACACAAGAATGAAAACAGGATTAGGGCAACCAGTAAATCACTAGCAGCCCCAGGGCTTGTACCTGCGTGCTGCAAGATGAGGGACCCCAAGTGGCTGGGAGGCGCGCAGGGACTTTCCCAGAGCATCCACGTGGGTGAAGGCACAGCCTCGGGCCAGGACAAAGATCTCTAACACACAGGACTTTCCCAAGCGCCTGAACGCATCGCCTCAGGTGCGAATAAAGATCTCCAGCCCACGGACTTTCCCTAGTTTCTGCTTGGGTGAAGGCAGTGCCCTAAGAGCATCTGCGCAGGCAAAGGCAGTGCCTTAGGCTTGAAAAAAGATCTCCAGCCCAGGCTTGGACCTCCAGTGAGGACCCAGTGTGGAACCAGAGCATGACTGTGGAAGCAGCCCCAAAGGCTGCTGAAGGAGCCTCGGGCAGAGAGGCAGACCGGGAACTACCAGGAGGCCTGACCCTGAGGACAAGGAGACCGGAGCCCCAGGAGCTTAGAAAATGCAGGCAGACCCTAAGTGTGAAGACAAAGCTGAAAAGGGGCGGGGCTAAAATGGCAAGCCAAGAACTCCAGAGGAAGAAAAAGATTATCAAGAAAAACTCTGGAACACTAGACAACTTTTACACAGAGAAAATCAGAGGAGGACAAACAAGTATCCAAACCTTTCCAAAACAAGGAAAACTGGTCGCAAGCTATGGAAGAGTTCAAAACTGAGATTTTGAAGAAGATAGAAGAGATCTGGCAAGAAAATAACAGTTTTAAAAGGCAGAATTTTGCAATTGGAAAGTGAGGCTCAGAAATCAAATGAACTGATAAGCAAACTGAAAACCAGAAATGACCAGATTGAAAAGGAAAACCAGTCCCTAAAGGCTAGAATTGAACAATTAGAATCCAATGATCTCTCAAGACAACAAAAACAAATAAAACAAAGTCAAAAGACTGATAAAATAGAAGGAAACATGAAATATCTCAATGAAAGAGTGACAGACCAAGAAAACTGGTCTAGAAGAGACAACTTGAGAATCATTGGTCTTCCAGAAAAGGCAGAAATTAATAGAAACTTGGACTCCATACTTAAAGAAATTATTCAGCAAAATTGCCCTGAAGTTCTACAACAAGAGGGCAATATAGACATTGAAAGGATCCATAGATCACCCTCTACACTGGACATAGAAAAGTCAACACCAAGGAATATAATAGCAAAATTTAAGAGCTTTCAAGTAAAAGAAAAAATCTTACAAGAAGACAGAAAGAGACAATTCAAATATCAAGGAACACCAATCAGGATCACACAGGATCTGGCAGCCTCCACTCTAAAAGACCACAAGGCTTGGAACACAATATTCAGAAAGGCAAGAGAGATGGGTCTTCAGCCACGGATCAACTACCCATCGAAACTAACTATATACTTCCAGGGGAAAGTATGGGCATTCAACAAAATTGAAGAATTCCAAGTTTTTGCACAAAAGAGACCAGGACTAAATGGAAAGTTTGATACCCAACCTCAAAAACCAAGAGAAACATGAAAAGGTAAATAAGAAACAGAGGGAAAAGAAAGAAAACTTATAATTCTTTAAATTTGACTCTTTAAGGGCTTAAATAAGATCTAATTATCTGTATTACTAGGTGGAGAAATGCTATGTATAATTCTCCGTAGTGAACTCTATTCACTAGTATAATATTCACTATTATAGCAACTAGAAGAATAATTCATAGGGAGAGGATAGGATACTAAATGGTCTAAGATGACATAGAGGGGGGGAAAGAGGGGGGAATAGTAGGGGACAGCCAATAAAAATCTGAGTAAATAAGAAAAATAGGATATTCTATTACACACAAAGAGGGCATGGGAAGGGGAGGGGATAAATACTATCATAAGAAGGAGAGGAAGAGAGCATTAAGAGGGAATAATCAAACCTTACTCTCAGTATAATCAACCCGGAGAGGGAAGAGTAGCATTATTATCCATTTGGATAAAAAAAAACTCTATCTAACCCTACCGAGAAAGTCAGAAGGGACAAAGCAAAGGGAACAGGGGAGTGGGGAGGTCAAAAAAGGGAGGGGAGAAGAAGGGGGAGGAAATTCAATAGGCCTTTAAAAATAAAAAGAGGGGAATAACAAGGAAGGGGGCAGAAAGGGAAGTCAATCAAGGGAGGGGATAAGGGATACTGGCTCAAAGCAAACCACTGGTTTAAAAGAAAATAGTGTAAGAAGAAGGGGTGGGTCTAGAGGAGGATACAAAAATGTCACTGAATGCACAACTGATAATTGTAACTCTGAATGTGAATGGGATGAACTCGCTCATAAAACGGAAGCAAATAGGAGAGTGGTTGAGAAACCAAAATCCTACCATATGTTGTCTACAAGAAACACATATGAGGTGGGTAGACACACACAAGTTTAAGGTTAAGGGCTTGAGCAAAATCTTCTGGGCGTCAAATGAAAAAAAGAAGGCAGGACTGGCTATTATGATCTCTGACAAAGCCAAAGTAAGAATAGATATGATTAAAAAAGACAGGGAAGGTCATTACATCCTGATTAAAGGCAGTATAAACAATGAGGAAATAACACTGCTCAATATATATGCACCAAGTGGTATAGCATCCAAATTCATAAAGGAGAAAATGGCAGAGCTCAAGAAGGAAATAGATAGTAAAACCATAATAGTGGGAGATCTAAATATTCCTCTTTCAGATCTAGATAAATCAAACCAAAAAATAAATAAGAAAGAGGTAAGAGAGGTGAATGAAGTCCTAGAAAAATTAGATTTAATTGATATGTGGAGAAAAATAAATAGGGACAAAAAGGAATACACCTTCTTTTTCAGCTGCACATGGTACATTCACAAAGATTGACCATGTAATAGGACATAAAATCATTGCAAACAAATGCAAAAGAGCAGATATAATAAATGTAACCTTCTCAGATCATAATGCAATAAAAATAATAATTAGTAAGGGCACATGGACAGGCAAATCAAAAACCAATTGGAAATTAAACAATATGATTCTCCAAAACCAATTTGTCAAAGAAGAAATCATAGAAACAATCAACAATTTCATTGAAGAGAATGACAATGATGAGACATCCTACCAAACTCTGTGGGATGCAGCCAAGGCAGTACTCAGGGGGAAATTTATATCCTTGAATGCATATATTAACAAATTAAGAAGGGCAGAGATTAATGAATTGGGTATGCAACTCAAAAAATTAGAAAGTGAACAAATAAAAAACCCCCAGATGAAAACTAAATTAGAAATACTAAAAATTAAGGGAGAAATTAATAAAATTGAAAGTAAAAGAACTATTGAATTAATAAATAAGACTAGAAGCTGGTACTTTGAAAAAACAGATAAAATAGACAAAGTACTGGTCAATCTAATAAGAAAAAGGAAAGAAGAAAACCAAATTGACAGTATCAAAGATGAAAAGGGAGACCTTACCTTTAATGAAGGGGAAATTAAGGCAATCATTAAAAACTATTTTGCCCAATTATATGGCAACAAATATAACAATTTAGGAGATATGGATGAATATCTACAAAAATATAAATTGCCTAGATTAACAGCAGAAGAAATAGAATACCTAAATAATCTCATATCAGAAATAGAAATTGAACAAGCCATCAAAGAACTCCCTAAGAAAAAATCACCAGGACCTGATGGATTCAAAAGTGAATTCTTTCAGACATTTAAAGAGCAACTAATCCCAATACTATACAAATTATTTGATATGATAAGCAAAGAAGGAGTCCTACCAAATTCCTTTTATGACACAAATATGGTACTGATTCCAAAGCCAGGTAGACCAAAAACAGAGAAAGAAAACTATAGACCAATCTCCCTAATGAACATAGATGCAAAAACCTTAAATAGAATATTAGCAAAGATACTCCAGCAAGTAATTAAGAAGATCATCCACCATGATCAGGTGGGATTTATACCAGGAATGCAAGGATGGTTCAACATTAGGAAAACCATCCACATAATTGACCATATCAATAGTCTAACAAGCAAAAATCACATGATTATCTCAATAGATGCTGAAAAAGCCTTTGACAAAATACAGCATCCATTTCTATTGAAAACATTGAAAAGCACAGGAATAGAAGGACCCTTCCTAAAAATAATAAACAGTATATACCTAAAACCATCAACAAGCATTATATGCAATGGGGATAAATTAGAAGCCTTCCCAATAAGATGAGGAGTGAAAAAAGGATGCCCCTTATCACCTCTATTATTCAACATAGTACTAGAAACACTAGCAATAGCAATTAGAGAAGAAAAAGAAATTGAAGGTATCAAAATAGGCAATGAGGAGACTAAGCTATCACTCTTTGCCGATGATATGATGGTCTACTTAAAAAAACCCTAGAGAATCAACTAAGAAGCTAGCAGAAATAATCAACAACTTTAGCAAAGTTGCAGGATACAAAATAAATGCACATAAATCATCAGCATTTCTATATATCTCCAACACATTAGAGCAGCAAGAGGTAGAAAGAGAAACACCATTTAAAATTACCCTAGACAATATAAAATACTTAGGAATCTATCTACCAAAACAAACACAGCTATTATATGATAACAACTACAAAACACTTTCCAAAAAAATAAAACTAGATCTCAACAATTGGAAAACCATTAATTGTTCATGGGTAGGACGAGCTAACATAATAAAAATGAACATTCTACCCAAATTAATTTACCTATTTAGTGCCATACCCATCAAATTACCAAAAAACTTCTTTACTGAATTAGGAAAAACTATAACAAAGTTCATTTGGAATAACAAAAGATCAAGAATATCAAGGGAAATAATGAAAAAAAATGTGAAGGAAGGGGGCCTAGCAGTACCAGATATTAAACTATACTATAAAGCAGCAGTCATCAAAACAATATGGTACTGGCTAAGAGATAGAAGGGAGGATCAGTGGAATAGACTTGGGGTTAATGATGTCAGCAAGACAGTGTACGATAAACCCAAAGAGCCCAACTTTTGGGAAATGAATCCACTATTTGACAAAAACTGCTGGGAAATTTGGAAAACAATATGGGAGAGATTAGGTTTAGATCAACATCTCACACCCTACACCAAGATAAATTCAAAATGGGTGAATGACCTGAATATAAAGAGGGAAACTATAAATAAGTTAAGTGAACACAAAATAGTATACCTGTCAGATCTCTGGGAAAGGAAAGATTTTAAAACCAAGCAAGAGTTAGAGAAAATTACAAAATGTAAATTAAATGGTTTTGATTATATTAAGCTAAAAAGCTTTTGTACAAACAAAAACAATGTAGTCAAAATCAGAAGGGAAACAACAAATTGGGAAAAAATCTTTATAACAAAAAACTCTGACAGGGGTCTAATTACTCAAATATACAAGGAGTTAAATCAATTGTATAAAAAATCAAGCCATTCCCCAATTGAAAAATGGGCAAGAGACATGAATAGGCAATTTTCAGGTAAAGAAATCAAAAATATCAATAAGCACATGAGAAAGTGTTCTAAATCTCTAATAATTAGAGAAATGCAAATCAAAACAACTCTGAGGTATCACCTCACACCTAGCAGATTGGCTAAAATTCAAAAAGAAGGGGAGAGTAATGAATGTTGGAGGGGATGTGGCAAAATCGGGACATTAATGCATTGCTGGTGGAGTTGTGAACTGATCCGGACATTCTGGCTGGCAATTTGGAATCATGCTCAAAGGGTTATAAAAGAATGCCTGCCTTTGATCCAGTCATACCATTGTTGGGTTTGTACCCCAAAGAGATCATAGATAAACAGACTTGTATGAAAATATTCATAGCTGTGCTTTTTGTGGTGGCAACAAACTGGAAAAGGAGGGAATGTCCTTCAATTGGGGAATGGCTGAACAAACTGTGGTATATGCGGGTGATGGAATACTATTGTGCTCAAAGGAATAATAAACTGGAGGAGTTCCAGGCGAACTGGAGAGACCTCCGGGAACTGATGCAGAGCGAAAGGAGCAGAGCCAGAAGAACATTGTACACAGAGACTGATATACTGTGGTAAAATCGAATGTAATGGGCTTCTGTACCAGCAGCAATGCAATGACCCAGGACAATTCTGAGGGATTTATGGTAAAGATGCTACCCACATTCAGAGGAAGGACTGCAGGAGACGAAACATAGAAGATAAACAACTGCTTGAATGCAGGGGCTGAGGCGGACATGATTGGGGATGTGGATTCGAAATGACCACACCAATGCAACTAACAACAATATGGAAATGGGCCCTGAACAAGGACACAAGTTACAACCAGTGGAAATGTGCATTGGCCATGGGTGGGGGGAGAGCAGGGGTGAATGGGAAAGTAGGGGCATAAAGTATGTAAACAGGTTAAAAATGAATATTAATAAATGTTTTTAAAAAAAGACTTGAAACTGATTCTAAAACAGAAGGCAAGGATTTTATATAAATAAATAAATGAATGAATGAATGAATGAATGAATGAATGAAAAAACAAATAAATAAATATGTGTATGTGTCTATATATATACATACACATATATGTATGTTTATTTATATATATACATATATATGTGTACATATATATAATCTCCATCATACCAGTGCCTCTTCTCCCACTGATGAGTTCCCTTTGGGACTTCCATTTTGGGCATGGGTCCAGGATAGTCAACCTTCATTCCCCACTTGTTTTTGCTTCTGATTCTATGGACTTGGTCCCATTGACTAAGCTGCCCTCTCACAAAGGGACTTCCCTTAGCATGTGAGACCTTCTTACCCTCTAATATCTTTCTACCTTGCAGACCCCTTCTCCTTCTCCTATTGGTAAGTTCCTTTTGGGGCTTCCATTTTGGAGACAGCCCAGGTCGGCCCATTCTTCTTCTGGCTATGCTTCTGACTCCAAGGACTTTACTACCATTCTCCCATGGCTACCTCTTTCCTCCTCTTCTCCAATTCCCTTGTATGTGATGTCCTCTTCATTAGAATATAAGCTCCTCGAGGGAAGGAATTGTCTTTCCTTTTTGCTCATATTTGTAGTCCCAACTCTTACCACAGACCATGCACATTGGAAGTACTTAATAAATTCTTATGGCCTATGTAGCTCCTACCTAGACAGTGTGGATTCAAATACAAAGAATGAAACCATCCTTATTCCCAAGGAGATTCCTCAACTTCAGTCAAACTTGAAGAGAAGCTGACTTTATGTTCTATTAATTCGATTACTTTACTGTGTGGTTCATTCTGGCCGGCTTGGTTCTCTTCACAACCAACATTCCATCTTGAATTTCCATGTCTTTGGAAAGTGGGTAGTCCCATGGCTATAGGAAATGTACTCCCTCCTCAACTCTGCAGAGTTTCCTTCCAAGCTCACCCTTGGGGAACACTTGCCCGATCTTCACAGCTGATGGTTTTTGGTCGTTTCAGACACATCCAACTCTCCATCACCTATTTAGAGTTTTCTTGGCAAAGATACTGGAGTGGCTTCTTGTTTCTTTCTCCAGATAATTCTACAGATGAGGAAACTGAGACAAACAAGGTCAAGCAATGTGTCTAGTGTCACACAGCTAAGAAGTATCTGAGGCCAGATTTGAACTTAGGAATCTTTCTGTCTTCTGGCCCAATGCTCTGTTCATTGGACCACTTGGCCGCCATAGCTGATAATATCTACCTAATGACCTAATGTGTGTTTTATACTTAATTCTATGTACATGTGCTTTTTCTTTCAATAGACTGTAACCTCCTTGAGGGCAAGATTGTTTTGTTGTCTTTATTTCCAGAGCCTAGCACAGTGATCCACCTGGAACAGACATTTAGTAAGAGATTTATGGGTTGATGGAAGGATTATGAGCCTTTGGAGGAGATTCTCTTTTGCAAAAAGTAGGCTTCCTAGTAAGCTTTAATGTCTATTCTTGGCACTAATGAGAATGAGTGACTGCTTCTTTACCTCCTGCCGGGAGTTTCCTCCTTCCTCCTCTCCATGAGAATGCCCCTGACCATGTGGAGGAAGTCTTGCTAAGAGAGGACGGTATCTCACAAATGAGTTTCTGCTGATTCTACAAGGTTGGGGAGCAGCAAGAAAGACCCAAGCCCAGAGACCCCTAGTAGGTCTTCAGTGATGCCAGTGCCTGATCTGAAGCCCATTCTTCCCCAAACAGGAGACTAGTCACTAGACCATTCCTGGAGTTGAGTCCCACCCCTTGCCCCCTCCATTCCCCTCCTGGGTCCTTCAAAAAGCCCTGCAGCAATGATGGGCAGATGCTGATCTTGCCTGCCATCTGGTGGAGGCTGCCAGGAATTAGAAGTTTCAGGCTCTGGAGGATTTCTGGGCTTCTCTCCAATTCTGAGACTAGCTAGGAAGGGAGGAAGGAGAGTAGAGTCCTGGGGATTCCATGAAGATCATGGGGGAGATTAGACAGGCCAGAATCAAAGTAGAAGGAGAAGAAGGGAGAGAGTCTGAGCCTGTTCTGTCCTTTCTCATCCCATTCCACCAAATTCCCCTTTGTCTTGCTTGAATCCTGTGTTCCTTCACAGAAGTGAGGATTCATCGTAGATTCATTCACACACTGTGGTAGGGTGGAAGGGACTTTAGGGACTCTTCTTTTTAAATGCTGAGGCATTTAGGTTCAGAGAGGTCCAGTAGCTTATCTGCAGTCACACAGCTAGTTAACAGCAGAACTCTTTAGCCAGCCTTTCCTACTACTCAAATAATCACCTAATAAACATTTATTAAGCACCCACTATGTGCCAGCTGCTAAGCTAGCCCTAGAGAATACAAAGACAAAAAAGGAAAAAGTCTCTTGCCTTCAAGGAGCTTACATTCTGCTGGGGAGACAATGATAATTACATTATTTATATTTATGTGTATTATGTTTATATCTATTTTTACCTATGTATTTAATATTTGTAGAGCTCAGTGAGGTTTTCAAAGTATTTTACAAATATTTCACTTTATTCTCCCAACAACTCTGAGAGGTAGGGGTTATTATTATCTTCATTTTACAAATAAGGAAACTGAGGCAGGCAAAGATTAAGTAACTAGTCAAGGGTCACACAGGAAGTAGCTGAGGAGATATTTGAACTCAGATCTTCCTGATTCTTGTCCTAGTGCTCTCTCCATTGTACCATCTAGTTGCAGATGAGGTCATTTCTGAAAAAGATTCAGGTTGGTGGGGAAATAGTTGGTGAAAGGGGAAAAGGTTTGCCTAGTTTGGCTGGGGGACTCATATTTTTTTTACTTAAGGCTCTGCTTCCAGGGTCTCTGCATTCCAGCCTTCCTGGGTTCTAGTCCCACTGAGACTTGGATGTTTCCATCCTTCAGAGGGGAAGCCTTCCACTGAGCTGAGAAATGGAGAAAGAGAGAAAGTGAAGTACTGTACAACCCCAGGTAGGGCCCAGGATATCCCTGGAAGGAGCAGTACTAGAAATGGTGCAAGTTTCCGGACTACCCCACAATGTAGAGTCTGGGTCTGGGCTGGTGAAGCAGAGGACCATGAAGTGCCCAAGGAAAAGGTAGAAGGTCTTACCTCTATTTTCTATCAAAGCAAGACTCAGGCAGAATTTCTTTGGAAAAAGGCAATATTTGTCTTCACTATCACCTTTTGTTGTTATTCAGTCATATCTGACTTTTTGTATTTAGGCTTTTCTTGGCAAATATGCTGGAGTGGCTTGCCATTTCCTTCTGCAACTCATTTTACAGACAAGAGCCTGAGGCCAAAAGGATTAAGTGACTAGCCTAGAGTCACACAGCTAGTAATTGTCTGAGACTAGATTTGAACTTACGAAGATGAATCTCCCTGACTTCGGGATCAGTACTCTCCACTGTGCCATCTAGCTGCCCCTCTTGTCTTGTTAACCTTCATTCAATCCCTTTCCATCTCCAGGTGTCCCTTTTCCCTGGTCCCCACTGAAACACTCTTAATTTGAGGGTAAAAGTTAGCCTAACCCTAGCCATCGTCCATCGCCAAATGACAAGTGTTCCACGATTCCTTCCCATCAACTATCAGAACTATGAAAACACACTGCCCTGTGTTAGGAGGAAAGCCTTTTTTAGATGGCACTGTAACTAGAGCCAGGCAAGTAGATCATTGATCTAGGTCTGGCTGAATTTATACGGGGCCAAATTGTTGAACCAGGTGTCAGATGGGAGGAACTTCTTAGGGTCTGTGCATACCAGAGTAATGGTAGAAGGCATGAAGTATCTGCTTGCAGATATCCTCGTGGTTTCAGCCCTAGCTGTGTGTAAAAAAAAAAGACAGAATCTATTATCTTCTCTCCCTTTCCCAACCATCTCTGCTGGTTCCTGCCACCTCCTCTCCCAGTTCACTTGGCAATCCCTTGCCAATCTGGCATCTAACCTCACCACCCAACTGAAACTGCTCTCCCCAGGGTCAGCAAGATCTCTTAATTGCTAACCCTAAAAGCCTTCTCTCATTCCTCATCCTTTTTGCCCTCCTGTTAGTTCTTGGCTCAGCTTTCTCCTTGTTTTTCTTTTGCCCATCTAGTCACTCCTTCAAAGGATGACAATCCAGCCAAGAAATCATTCCTTTAACCAGTGATTCCCAAAGTGGGCGCCACCGCCCCCTGGTGGGTGCTGCAGCGATCCAGGAGAGTGGTGATGGCCACAGGTGCATTTATCTTTCTTATTAATTGCTATTAAAATTTTTTAAAAATTAATTTCCTGGGGGCTAAGTAATATTTTTCTGGAAAGGGGGCAGCAGGCCAAAGAAGTTTGGGAACCACTACTTTAAACCCTTTCCTTCCATCCCAGAATCAATAGTGTGTAATGGTTCCCAGGCAGAAGAGCCATAAAGGCTTGATAATGGGAGTTAAGTTCTTTCCCAGGGTCACACAGATAGGAGGTATCTGGGGGCAGATTTGAACCCAGGATCTTCCATCTCTAATTCCGCTCTCTATCACTGAGTCACCCACACACACATTGTTCATTTTTTATTGTTCTTTCCATTTACGTGGTTAGAGTCATGGTGTTTGCAGTTTTCTTGGCTCTGCCTACTTCACTGTACATCAGAGTGTACCAACCTTCTTATGGAAAGCTCAGGGTTCCACTGGGAAAAGGTGAGAAAGGGGCACCGTCTAGGTACTGGGAAGACAATGTGCAAAGACACAGAGGATGGAGATGGGATATCATGGAGAGGGAACAGCAAGAAGACCAAGTTGTTTTGAATGCAAGAGTGCATGAGGGGGAGTAGTGTGAAATCAATCTAGAGAGACAGGCTGGAGCCAGCCTGGGAAAGGCTTTAGCATCTAAACAGAGAAGGGAATCCCTGGATCTTCTTGAGCTGGGAGGGGTGACCATACACGGTCAGATTTATGCTTTAGGCACATTAATTTGCTGTGTAGATGATGGTTTGGAGGCACAGAGGAAAACTAAGAAGCTGCTCTAACAGTCTCACTGAGAATGGCAATTGGGTCAGTAGTTGCTTATGTGAAGAGAAGGGAATAGAAACAAGAGATATTACAGAAGAAGAAATTAGTGAATAAAAGTTACAGGGATGGGGGTAGCTAGGTGGTAAGGCAGATAGAGAGCCAGTCCTAGAGATGGGAGGTCCTGGGTTCAAATCTGGTCTCAGACACTCCCTAGCTGTGTGACCCTGGGCAAGTCACCTAACCCCCATTGCCTAGCCCTTATCACTCTTCTGCCTTGGAACCAATACACAGTATTCATTCTAAGACAGAAGGTAAGGGTTTAAAAGAAAAGTTATAGGGATACAGCTTTCTGACTTAATTTAAAAAAAAGAACTTTTAAACAATTAAATCAATTCATTTCAATAAACATTTATTTAGCACCTAGTGGGCAACTAAGTAGTGCAGTGCATAGTGTCAAGCCTTAAGTCAGGAAGAACTGAATTCAAATCCAATTCAGTGACATGAGGCAAAGCCCTTAACCCTGTTTGGCTCAGTTTCCTCATCTGGAGAATGAGCTGGAAAAGGAGATGACACTCCAATATCTTTGCCAAAGGGTCGTGAAGAGTTGGACATGATTGAACAACCTATGAGTCAACAGAAGGCTACATTAGCTCAAATCCAAAAACTTTAGTCAAAAAGCATGGCCAAAAAAAGATGCTCTCATGAGCACATGGAGTCTACTTTTCTGTGCACTACATGTGGTAGTATGTATCTATACACCAATCAAGAAGGAACCACAGCCAGAAATCTATAGCTGGAAGGGAGGGAGGCCATCTAGTCTAGGCTCTTCATTTCGACAGATAAGGAAATTGAGGTCCAGAGAGTTTAAGAAATTTGCCTACAGTCATGAGGGTTGGAACCTGGACCCTCTGATTCTGGCGCCACCATTTTCCCATAGTATAAAGATAAACTGAGAACATTTGTGACCAGGGAGCATGCATGGAGGGCCCATACAGACACAACTACGTGGCCAGGGACCATGAGGGAAGGAGTATGTGCCAAGAGACCTCAGAGCCCCAACAGCATACTTCTGGTTTTACAGAACTGCCCACAGCCTCTGGGGATATCATTTCACTGTTCTCTTGCTGGGCCTTGAATCAGACATTGCATCTCTGCTCAGCACATTATTTCTGCTGGGAATTACATCTCTCGACTCTATCATGTCACTGCTTCTCTCATGGTCGGTGAAGTGCTCTTTCCAACCATCTGCTAGACTTCAGCTATTTAGCTTCTTCAGGGTCTTTTGCTCTTCTCTGGTACTATGTACTGTGAGGTAATGGCTAGAAAGACTCTCCCTGAGGAGGTTAGATTGATGCATTTTTAGTGAATAGCCTACGGTTAGGAGCCCCCACCTCCACCCCTTCACCAACCAGCAAAAGATAGAAGCCTTTAGGTGAAAATGAAGTCTATTCTTTTGACTGATTTTCTCCCAGACAATTATCTGACTTGAAGTCTGAAAATTCCTTTTAATTCTTGTTAAATCCCTAATGGACACTCTACCCAGATAATTTTTGCAGACTGTGCCAATAAAACCTCATTGGAATTAAATGAAGGTAGGTCCAAAAAGTCTCCTCTTCATTCTCAAGATGTGCTCTGATTGGGCATGCAAATGAACCTGGGGGAAAAAGCAAAGTCTAGGTAAATTAAACAGGATCCTCAATATCTTTCTTTTATTCTGTTTATCTATATTCTGGCCAATGCAAAAGGCCTGGCCTACTTGATCTCCAGGTCAGATTCCCAAGTTCTCCCTACTTTTCTTTCCTCTTTTTTTCTACCATAAAAAGTTTTATTGATGATACCTTTTATATCAGTCATATATCAGCAAACACAACATTTTCCCCCATCTTGTTGTGGGGGAACTTGAGGTGAACCCCAGATTCAGGACAGGTACCCTTTGCAAGAATTCAAGGCTCCAAAACTTAGCTTAAAAATAAAAAGAGAAATGTATTAATTTAGAATTCAAGTTGAAATGGCCAAGAGAACAGTGTAGATGGAGCACTGCCTCCTAGAGGAGATGAATTCTGGGCTTTATATATACCCTTTTGACAACAGGGGCTCTGTGGCCAGGGATTAGGGGAATGGAACAAGATTGGGCAGAAGTAGGGGATGTTTGTTATCTGAGTGGAGCTAGAGTGATGTTTTGTGGCCCAAAGACACAAGGGGTGACCAGGAAGAGTTTAGGGGACAAATAGATGTCCTAGATACAACCTGAAGGCATCAGAGCATAACCAGAAGATGTATATCTGTGTCCATATTGAAATCTAGAGGAGAATCCAAGGGGAATATTTCTCTCAAGGGTGTCTCCTTATCGTGAGTCTCTGATGCCATTTCTCAGCATTATAAGAAAGCAAGGAAGGAAAGGAATTTTCCTGCTTTCTCTTTGACCTGAAACACTTCTAGGATTTGGGGTGTCGAAGGGAAACCCATAGTCCTATGCTAGTCTCACCCAATGAGGCTTCCTTTGTAAGAAAGAAAATAAATCAGTGAATCAAAATGCTCTTATTAGTTATAGGATCAGGGAAGACTAGTGTTGGAAGGTACTTTAGTGACAATGGAATTCAATTCTCTCATGACTGAATGAGCATTTAAGTGCTCATTCACTGTGTGCCAAGTACTGTGCTAACCATTGAGAATACAAATATAAAAGCAAAGACAGTCCTTACCCTCTAGGAGCTTATTCTTTTATTTAATTTATTTAATTTTGTGCATGTCTTTACTTTTTACACAGATTATAGGGGTTTGTTTGCTTATCCATTCTGTTGTCCTTTTTTTAATTTTATTGGATCGGTTCATCCATTTGCACTTAAACTAAAGGAATTAGGTTTATATTTTCCTCTATCAGTCTCTATTATTGGTGTTACTCTTTCAAGTTATTATCCCCCCTCTTCTGCTGTAAACAAAGTACAAGCTTCCTTCAGTTGCTTTACCTTAATCTTTTTTAATATGGTCTTATTCCCACTGGCTATCTTACTCTCATTCCTGAAACCCCTCTCTTAATTTGTTAACCATTCCCCTTTGGAATTTTGCTTATTAGTTCCTTTTTTTTTCCTCCTGCTCTTATCTCGTTATGTAATTCTCCCTCTTTTGTTTTTCCTCTAAGTCATCAAGTAGATTCCCCCTCTCCTCCCCTTTAACCAGTTCTGTTCATTAGGTTTTTTTTTTTTTAATTTCATTTTCATACCCCCTTTCAAAAAGGATTTCCCTTTCTCTTAATTATCCCACTTCTCTGCCTACTCTAAGTCCTCATTCTCTGTGTCATGATCCCTATAATTATCTGGACTCCCTTTTCTCTGTATTTTCATACAGTCACAGATTTCAAGGTATATTCTTCTCTAGGCAATTTCTGCCACTGTCTAGCAGAGCTTGTTTCAGTAGATGCCCCTTGTCCATTGTGAGTGACTCCCAGAACAATGCCATTGATTTTAGGTGTCCAAGAGGACACTTCCCCATGTTAGGGTCTTTCTCCCACCACATTCCTGATTATGCAGCCCATCACTGATCTATACTTTCCTCAGGCTACTTTCTCCATCCCCCTCCTCCTCATTTTCCTCAAAATCTTCCTCCTATATCCATGCTCTTCCACTGCTCCAGGTGTTCCAACTTGCCCCTCCTAGAATATGATGAGTAGACTTTTCAATCACCAAATCTTCCAGGTCATACCCTGTTCAAGGGGGCTGAGTACCAATGCAAGGGGGTGATCTCCTTTCAAAGACCATCTCTCTTCATCCATAGGGGCATTTGTCTGAATGGATTTCCTTCTTTCCCCTCTACTTCTCAGTCTTCTACCCTTTTTCCTCATCCACTCCTCTAAAAAGCTCTTCTGTTTATGAGACCACAGAAGTCACCTTCCTTTCATTACTTGTCCTTGATTTGGTCCTGGCATTCACCCATTCCTCTATATCCTTCTGTTCCTTCCCCCCTTTTGTTGTTGTTCAGTTGTGTCTGATTCTTTCCAACCCCATTTGGGGTTTTCTTGGCAAAGCTCCTGGAGCAGTTTTTCATTTCCTTCTTCAGCTCATTTTCCAGATAAAGAACCTGAGGCCAACAAGGTTGCATGATTTGCCCAGGATCATAAACTGGTAAGTATTTGAGGCTGGATTCGAATTCATAAAGATGAGTTCCTGACTTCAGAGCTCTATCCACTGTGTCACCTAGCTGTTCCTTTTTATATACACTCTAAGGTTGTAATGTGGTTTCACAGAGTCAGTGATTCACCTGTAAGCAGGGTGTTGTCAGGTTCTGTCCATAATGCCTCATGCCCACCTTCCACTGTTACCTCTATCAGGTATAAGCCTTTACCTCTGACTCCTTGTATACATTTAGAAAGATCTTACTGGTCTCTCTGCTATCACCCTGTCACCATTGCTAACCTTGACACCTGATTTTATTCAGTACTCCTGTGTTTCTGTTTTTGGGGGTGGTTCAAGAAGCAAATAGCTTCTTTAGTTCTGTTTTTCTTTTTTAGAATGTTTCAAGCCCTTCTTTATTATTGAACATCTAACTTTTTCCTGCAGGTTAAGTTCAGATTTGCAGGGCAGGTCACCCTGGGCTCCATCCTGAGCTCCACAGCTCTTTGGAACACATTTATCTACATTCCCTCCTACGTTTACTAATGGGTGCAGACAGTCTTGGGTTATTTGAATTTCATTTCTTTTGTATTTTAAGGTCTTTCTCTTGATAGCTTGCAGAACTTGTTGTTTTTCCATTGAATTATTAATTTTAACCACTATTATCTTGGAGTTTGCAGCCATGGGTATTTTTCTGGAAGTGGTCTCTGAATTCTTTCTACTGGAATTTCATTTTCTTTGTTGAGAAACTCTGAATAGTTCTTTTCTGTTATTTACTGCATTAAAGGTGTTAAGGTTTTTTGTCTTGTCTTGTTTTCCTGGGAGACCCATGATCCTTAGTTTATTTCTGTGTATCCTCTCTCCAAGTTTACTATGTTTTGCTTGCAGAGTGTGCCTATTTTCTCTTCATATTATTGTTTTTGCTTTCTTCTTCTAGATTGTCCTTCACTTCTAAATATTTGCATTCTTAATCTAATGTTCTCCTTTTTGTTTTGTAGGTAAGGTTTTTCACCCTCTTTTGTCTATTATTTTTACTTTTTGACAATAAATTCTGCTCCCGTAACTCCCACATCTCTTTCAAAACCCTCAGGATCAGTGTGTTGTTCCTCCATGTTCTCTTTGCCTTCCTTTACCTTCTTTTCAAAAAGGGTAGCTGATTATTGATCTTCAAAGTTGAAGTTCATTTTTTCAATGAACAAAAATCTATCTTCTTTCTTTCCTATCTCCTGCCTCCATCAAAAGAAAAAGAAAACCACTATAACAAAGATGCCCATGAAGAAACATGGTTTTTGTTCAACTTTGACATTTGATACCAGCTTACATCCTAATAGGAGTAGATGGCACATGGGGGATTTCGTGGCTGGGGGGAGGATCTAGTGGTGCCTTTTGTAGGAGTCACACTAAAAGAAGTCATTAAACTCCTGACATTGATCAAGAAAAGGAAGCTCGAGCTAGTGGTCATCGTTGCCTGCATAGATCTGAAGATCAGGACTACCCCCTGGCATCCAAGGCCACCAAGAAGCAGCTATGATATGCAGGGCAGCCATCAGCACCCATGAGGATGACAAGTATCAGCTTGACTTGCTGGCCCAGGCCAGTGCCAGAGTCCTCCTAAGAATATTTCATTTTCCACATTAACATGACTGAGTACATGAAGGAGAAATATAAGGACCTCAGGTTTATGGGTGGCAACAAGGTGCTCATTGGTCCTGGAAGGGACCTCATGCAGGCTGTTGTGGTCAGAGGCTCTGGCTGCATTATCCAGGAGAAGCTGGCATGTGGGTAGACGAGAATGTCAACTGCACAGGTGGAAGGCAGCATCCATGGACTCCATCTGTATGAGAAGCAGCTCTTCTGGGAAGTGACCTTGTTTGGTTTTACTGTCTCTCATCTCTCCCTCACTTTTTCGTCAAACCTTTACCTTCTGTCTTATGCTATGTCAATACTATGTATTGCTTCCAAGGCAGAAGAGTGATAAACACTAGACAATGGGAGTTAAGTGACTTGCCCAGGGTCACACAGCTAGGAAGTGTCTGAGGCCAGATTGGAACCCAGGACCTCCCATCTCCAGGCCTGACTCCCAATCCACTGAGCCATCCAGCTGCTTCCTCTTGATTTTTCAATAAAAATACCTCATTCCTTCATAGCACTGACATGGTAGCCTTTTATAAATATTGTTAATAAGCAGGGAAAGCTCAGTTCATTTTGGGGGTTTGTTATCAACCTCTGCACAGCATCATTTGTAAATTAATTTGGAGGCTGGGAGCGTGACATGGTACACTGGAAAGAATATTGGATTTGGGGTTGAGGATCTGGAATCCTGCTTCGGGCAAGGTTACCTTGGGACCTTGGGTAAATCACTTGATCTAAGCCTTCTTTTTCTCACCTGAAACTTGAGGGAGAGAGAAAGAAGGGAGTCAACTCGATGGTTTCAGGCTATTTTGACTCTCACTCTCATTCAAAGAGCAGGATGCTCACACTGGTGCCAGAGGAAGGGGAGCATTTGTCTAGGGCATCGTGAAAACTTTGCTCTGTGTGTGTGTGTGTGTGTGTAGGGGTAGTGACTGGAGGAAAGGGAGGCGGGAGAGAGTTAGAGAGAAGAAGCTGCTTGCCAAGAGGCTACTGGCTCCTGGGCACTGCTGCCTGGGTCCTGGCTGGAAGGCTGAGGGCGTTGCTCCCTCCTGCCCCTCTTGGGAAGGGGAGGATCTGGGCGGTGGAGAGAGAGCCCTGGGGGAGGGTGGAGACGTAGCCATAGACGGTCACAGACCCAGTGTCCCAGCTGCTTCTGACATCTGTGCCTCATCTGTTCTGAGCTTTCTCATCTGCACCAGTGTGGGCGAGTCACTGCAGAACAACTCAGTGGAAGGCCCAGGAGGCAGCTGGGATAACCACCCCTCCTCCCTAGGGAGCCTGAAATGGAAAACAAAAAGGACCGGAAATAGTTCTCTCTCAACCCGAGTATTTAGGGCTTTGGGGGAGGGATAAAGGAAAAAAGGAGTAAAAAGAGATAGAGGGGAAAGAGGAGGAGGGGAGGAATGGAGGGAAGGACAGAGGGAAGAGGAGAGAAGGGAGGAAAGGAAAAGAGAGAGGGAGAGAGAAAGGGATGGAGGGAAATGAAAAGCAGAGAGGGAGAGAAAGAAGAGAAGGAAGGATGGAGAGAGAAGGAAGACCAGAGGGGAATGGAGTTGGGGACGGACAAAAAGGAAAGGAGGGATGGAACAATATAGGGAAAGGAAGGGATAGAGGGGAGAATGGAGATAACGAAGAAAGAGACAAAGACAGACAGACAGACAGAGAGAAGGGAATATAGCAAAATGGAGGAAAGTAAGCACCTGAATAGGAATCATTTCCTTCTTTAGATCTCTGTCCCCAGTACTTGGTATACTGGAGGCTATTGATAAATGCTGTTAATTGATTGATAGTGGATTGTTCCCATAGGCTCATAGATTCATAGCCAGAAAAGATCTTTCGAGGTGATGGTAAAATCCAACTCCCTCAGATTATAAATGGAGAAACTGAGGCACAGAGGAATCTGGTTAGGATCACAGAGCCAATAATTATCTAAGTTGAAATTTGAACCTAGGTCTTCCTGACTCCAAATCTAGCGCCTGCTGACACATGCAGAGAAGTGAGGCTGGGCTGGGGGTGGAGGGTAGAAGAATAGGCACCCACAGCATTAAAAAAGAACAGGACTTCTGTTTCCTTTCTCTCTAGCTAACTATGTGTCTCCATTGCACAGAAAAGTTAACTGATCCCCCAGAAGTTAGACTAGGGCCAGAATAAAGTAAAGATTTTCAGACATCCCTCACTCCCACTCATTAGGCCTTTCCCACTACCGATATTTTCTCTAGACTAATTTGATCCAGCGAGGCAAAGCTAGGACCAATCAGCTTCCTTTTTTTTCTCTTTGGCTTACTCTCTGCCCCTTCCCTGCATCCCTCCGAAAGGCAGCCCTCGGCTAGATCCCTGCTGGACAATCAGGACTCTTGGGTCCTTTTCCTGCCCAGTCTGGTCTCCCCCACATCCCCTCCTTCTGGGGCTCTCTGGGACGAGGCAGGATGAGGCCCAGTTCTGGAAGGCTTAATTAACTGAGAACCGTTTTGTAGCCCTGGGGTGATGGGGAATATAAAACTGCAAAGTCTGATTAAAAATAATAATGAGAAAGCTTATTCCCTGAGCACTTAATGAGGGTTAATTAATTAATCAGCCTCCTTGCAGCTCCTAGAGGTGGGCTAGGGTTATCGTCATTCCCCCGGAGGAATGGGAAGAGTGGGGGTACTGGAAGGGAGGGAACACTTGGGCCCTGACACTAACTTGTTTTGCTGTGTCACCAAGAAGGCAGCTGATGAGAAGCACTGAAGCCTTGTGGACAGAGAGCTGACTTTGGGACCAAGAAGATTCAAACCTACCTCTGATCCATACAGGCTGTGTGACCCTGGATGAGTCACTTAATCTCTTAGTGTTTTAGGGCACTCTAAAACGGGGTTCTTCACCTTATTTGTGTCCAGGACCCCTGGGGCAGCCTGGAAAACCCTGGTTTGAAATAATTGATGGAAATATTAATTGTCAGAAATGAGTGAAAATAAAGATTGCATTTCCCCCTCCATCTAAGTGCATTGACTACTCAAGGTTAGGAATCTCTGCTCTTGTTATTAGTAAGGCAACGAGTTGGCAGAATGGATTGAATGCTGGGTCTGAAGTCAGGAAGACCTTCCTCTCTCTGTGACCCTGGACCAGTCACTTTAAAACCCTGCTTGCCCCTGTTTTCTTCTCTGTCAAATGAGCTGGCGGAGGAAAGGACAAACGGCTCCAGTGTCTTTGCCAAGAAAACCCAAATGGGGTCACGGAGAGTCAGACTTGACAGAAAGAACTCCACAACAACATTGTTATGAGTCTGACCGCTGCTGCTCATTACGTGCATGACCCTGAGGGAGACTCCCCCTGTCTTGGGGGCCTCCATTTTCTCATCTTTAAATTAGATGAGTTGGACCAGAGGGTCTCTAAGCTCCTTTCTGGCACTAATAGTCTATTTTCCACTGATTTTGGTGTGATGGAGCTTGACCTCAGGCCTGAATCAGCCCTGTCATAAATGTCATAAATCTGAAGGGACCAAGGAGATTTGGCATCCCTCTATTGGAGGCTGGAAACCTGAAGGTCTCAAGATAGAGAAGATGTCTGATCAGAAATGACTGTGTCAGACTTTCCTTGCTGGGGTCTACCATTGATGTGTGCCTCTAGTCTTACAATCAATGAGTTAGTCACAGGGGCAGATGGGTGGTTCAGTGGATGGAGAGCCAGACCTAGAGATGGGAGGTCCTGGGTTCAAATCTGACCTCAGATACTTCCTGGCTGTGTGACTGTGGGAAAATCACTTGCCTGGCCTTTACTTCTCATTTCTGCTTTGGAATCAATACCAATATACAATATTGATTCAAAGACAATAAAGAAAAGGACAGAGACAGAGACACAGAGAGAGAGAGAGAGACAGAGAGACAGAGACAGAGAGACAGAGACAGAGAGAGACAGAGAGGCAGAGACAGAGAGAGACAGAGACAGAGACAGAGACAGAGACACAGAGACACAGAGACACAGAGACACAGAGACACAGAGACACAGAGACACAGAGAGAGGTGCCCAGAGTCATTTGGAAGCATTTGAGGCCAAATTTGAACACAGGTCCTCTCAAAGCCAGAGTTGGTACTCTATCCACTGAGCCATCTTGCTATCCTGTTCCTGAATCTTTATCTAATAACTGTTCTAATATATTACATGAATTGAACATAATTTGGGAATTATGGGGGAAATGAACATAATATGGGAATTAACTTGTCTATAGTTCTTTAGCATATTCATAGGAAGGGCATCTTTGGGAGACTAAGCAAATTGAACTAGAAGTTTGAAAAATATTTTAATAGCTATAATTGATTTTTTGCAATCTTATGTATTTTACAAAGTTAAAAATAATATTCTGAGTAGTAATCCATTCACTATATCATATTGCCCAAGCGGTCTATGATATAAAAATAAGAATCATCTGATCTACAAGAACCTGTGGGCATATAGCTATACTCTAAATGTTCTATTATGAATTGTGTGTTGCCTTTATTGAGTCTCTGTATAATGGAAGTAATTACTTCTTTCTTTTTTCCATGCTGGATGGTCCCCATGGACCTATCTTGATACAAGTTTGATAGGGTGACTTGCACAGGTCCGAGACCTGAAAAAAAAAAAGGAAAATACTATATGTGGTTTTCAAACATGCTCGCTCATTTCTGTGGATAACTAACTCCTTTATGCCAAGGTCACAGATCTAAGGTTCAGTGAAATGTAATAAATTCAGGGAGGAAAAGGGCAAAGCTGGTAGGTGGGGGCTCGGAGCTAACACGGTTGGGTAAATCCACACCCACTAGACAGTGCAGCCAACCCCTGAGAAGAAGAATTAAGAGACAGAAGAATCATTATTTGCCATTTCTCCTGTACTCCCACTTAGAGCATATAACCACTGGGATAAGCATGGAGCTGTTCAGTAGCACCAGGTTATTGTTAATAACACCACCCATTAGCCCAGGATTCCTAGAAAGGCCACTCCTATCTGTGATAATAGGATTCACAATTATCTTTGGGGACAAAAGGTATTCTAGTTTGGAGGGATGCTCAGATTGCTAAGGAGCCTACCCTAGCCACTGGAGAAATTCAAGATGATAATTAAATGAACTATCTTATCACTATAAAGGTTTACAAAATGCTTCCCTTAGGACAATCCTATGGAGTAGAGAGAGTAAGTATTACCCCCATTTTGCAGATGAAGAAATAACAGCTCAGAGAGATAAAGTGATATCTCCACCATTGCATAGCTAATAAACTTTTCACTAGAGACAAAGGCAGAGAGGCTTTTTGTCTTCAAATTCATTTCCCTTTCTTCCATACCATGTTATCTCTTAATGGTGCTAGGGTAAGTACTAGTTGATGGTGGGCATAAACTCTATAAGGGTGGGCTTTTAGGTATAGAGTGCTGGACCCAGAGGAGGTTGAAATCTGGCCTCAGACACTTACTAGCTGTGCCACTTTGGGAAAATTACTTAACCCTTTTTGCCTTAGTTTCCTCATCTGTAAAATGAGCTGGAGAAGGCAATGGCCAACTGCTCCAGTATCTTTGTCAAGAAATTCCCAAATGGGGTCACAAAGAGTCAGACATGACTGAAATGACTGAACAACAAATAAATTCTATTACCACCAACCCCAGACAAGAGAGTGCCTTCCCTCCGGCACACAATTAAGGTATCTTCTGAGGCCAGGGCCATATATCCTGACAAGGAACTTGAACCTTTCTTTACCTGTGATCTCAGCATCCTGGTGGGTGTGGAACTTAATGAATTCTTAAAACCCCAACAGCCCCCCACCCCAGTCTTTTAAACGTACATCTACATGCTTCCACTCTCTGCACTGCCTCTTGCTAGGAGACAAGATGCCCAGAGATAGCAAGGTCACGCGGCAGAGCATCTAAATCCCCAGGGTTTGGGATCCCTGCCCCTCTTGTGTTTAATCTTATTCTGGAAGGGGACAGGAAAGGCCAGTTTAAGTGATAGGCTGCTAATGAAACATGTTAATTATACCAGCAGACCATTCTTCTCTGTAGCATTGGACTGAGGCACAATAATTTGGCCTGAGAGATGAGCACCGGAAAGTTGCCAGTTTAATTTAATTTATTTCAATTTAATTTTAATTTAATCTATTCCACATTTGCTCCTTGGGCGCTATTTTTTTTTCCTCCCGAGGTTGTTAAGTTGTTGTAGCTCCTTATCTTGCCTTGTGAAGAAAAGGAAGATGGAAAGTGTTCTGGGAGGCCAGCGAGGCCCTAGCGGGCAGCTTCACACCATCCATCATCCCACCCACACACTCCCCGAGCTCAGTCCTGCTCATCAGGGTCAGGCTGTCGCCTTGCTTTTCTCAGGGAGCCGGGGGCTGCTGGCCTGGAGCTGCTTCCACTGACAAAATCCATCAATGCTTCCTTCCTACCCACAACCCTCCTGCAAGAGAGCTCGAGGGCAAATCCCTGACAGGTTCCAGCCAGCGCTCCTGGTCTGAGCTCTCTCAGAAACCTGTGGTTTCCATTAGGAATAAGCACAGCCAGGGAGTCCGTGGGGCCATCCCTTATGGCAGGCTCTGGAAGGGCAGCATCGTGTGCAACCTCAGGGAGGTCCCCAGGACTAGGTGGGGGAAAAGGGATGAGCTGATCTGGGAGACAGGGCTAGAGGCACACAGGGAATCCGGGACTTGGGTCAGGGCAGACCCTGGAGATTTCTAGTTCACTCTACAGTGAGGAAGAGGAGACCCAGAGAGGGGGAAGGGTTTTGTCCATGGTGACCCAACCAGTGCCAGGGCCAGAATTGGGGTCCAGGTGTCCTAATTTCCATTCCAGCGATGGTTCCACTACATCAGAGGGGTCTGCTGTCCTACCCTGGTTTGGAGGTCTCTCCAAAGGCTCGGATCTCCCTGCTAAAAGGACTTTAGAATCTCCCTGTTGCTCATGAGATAAAACATAAATTTGACGACTCCAAAATCCAGCCCTGAACTACCCTGGCAGCCCTGTCTCCCGTTATCCCCCTCGCTTCACTCTATGTTCCAACCCAACTGGGCTGCTTGTCGTCCTCCGCTCTGGTTCTGCCATCTGTGGTAGGCAGAGTGCCCCGTGCCTTGGTATCGGGCTCTGGAAAATGTTTTCCTTCTCATCATCCACTTTTGAAATCACCCTTTAACAAGCAGGTGTCAGAGATGAGCTTGGAGAAGAGAGGGGGTCAGAGCGTGGGCCAGCTCTTGGTTGGGGCCAGATGGGGCCCGAGAAGACTCCAGAATGGAAGCCCCTGGCTTTGGCTCCGAGTTTGGGCAGCCATGCATTCCCCACCATGCTGGAGAAACCCTGCAAGTGGCCACTCTGCCTAGGACTGAGCCTCCAGCCTTCAAGCAGGGTCTAGTGATGCCACCTGCTGGGAGCTCTCAGTAGTTAGAGGAGGAGCGAGCATGGGGAGCTATAGCTCACACTGTCTGAGGGGAGCCATGGAAGGTACCCCATGCTGAGGGGACGACTGCTGGGAGTCCTAGCTAATAAGAGGCTGTGGTTATACATGTCTCTGGAGAAGCGGCGTTCACTGGCTCGAGTATGGGTTCTATGTGGTTTCTCTGAGCTGTAAATAAGCTTTTTCTTTCTTGAGCTAATCTGTACATTTGGAAGGGAAGTTAGAAACCAGAAAGAGATCTAGATTGGATGTCAAAGGACCTGGGTTTGAATTTTGCCTCTGCTACTTACTATGTGACCATGACTAAATTATTTAACCTCTCTGGGTCTTGGTTTCTTCATTTCCAAAAATGAGGAGATGGGATTAGATGACCTTTACAGTTCTTTCTAGCTCTGCTTCTGTAAATGTGCAAAACAGATCATTGAATAAAGTTCTCAAATTTTCTGGGTGGGAACATTGTGCCAAGAGGGAAGAAATATCAAACTACATGCTGGGCACAGGCAATGCAAGTACAGAGAATGAAATGATTGCTTTTCAATGGAAGATTACGTTCTAGAGGAGACAGAAAAATAAGTATACAAATACTTAGAGTGATTAAATACAAAGACATACAATCTATATCCAAATCCAGGTTTTTGGGGGTCATTCATCAGAACTCCTGTTACACTTGGGGTGCATTCCTTCCATCTATAGAAACCTTTTTCTTCCTACAAGGTTCAGATCAAATGGTGTCTCTTTCTCAAAGTCTCCCCTCATCTAGGTGGGGGAGTGCCAAATTTGAGGGTCCAGTTTGGATAGAATGTAGGTTATGTGAAAGAGAGTGAGATGAACTGCTTGGAAAGGTTGGTTGAAGCTTGATTAAAGATGGCTTTAAAAACCAATCTAAGGAGTTTGTACTTTATCCCAAGAGCAATAGGGAGCAACTGAAGATTTTTCTTTTTTTGCCCTCTTAAATTTTTTCCAATTACATGTAGAAATTTTTTTAAACAATTGTTTTCTGACATTTTGTGATCCAAATTCTCTCTCTCTGCCCCATACCCCTCCACAGGATGACAAATAATCTTATACGGGTTATCCCGGTGCTGTCATACAATTCCTATTTCCATATTCCTCATGTCATGAAAGGAGACACATATCATACATACAAGAAAAAACTTATGGAGGAAAAAAGTGAAGAATGGTATTCTTCAATCAGCATTCAGACTCTTAACAGTTCTTTCTATGGCTGTGGATAGCATTTTCCATCATGAATCCCTTGCATTGCTGATAATAGTTTAGTCCTCCACAGTTGATTGTTACACAATATTGCTGTTACTGTGTACAGTATTCTCCTGGTTTTGCCCACTTCACTTTGTATCAGTTCATATAAATCTTTCCACTGATGATTCTTCAACAAAAGAATGAGAAGATCAGATCGTCACCTTAGGAAACGTTTCACCAGCCGTGTCAAAACATGGACCGGAGAAGTGAGAGAATGGAAGGAGGAATTAGGAGGCTATTTCAATGGTCCAGGTAATAAGTGATGGGAGCCTGAATGAGGGAAAGAGCCATGGAAATGGACATCAGGAGATGGACCTGAGAGATGTTATGGAAATAGATCCATGAGTCATGGTAGCCAGCTGGACATGGGAAACAAGGAAGAGAAACGTGTCTAGAACGACTTGGAGATTATGAACCCAGGCAGCTAGAAGGATTGTGGTGCCTTTAGCAGAAACTGGGAAGTTTGGAGAAGGGCCAGTTTGGGGAGTGGGAAATAGGTGAGGAGAGGACATCATGAGTTCCATGATGGACATGTTGAATAGGAGATGTGTCTTGAGAATAAGGAACTGCATTGATTTATCATCCTTTTGGAATGGGGTTGGGGGGATGGCCAATAAGGAATCAATCCTCATGAAAAATGAGCATTCCTGTTTCTGGAAGGGTAGGATGGAGGGGTCCTTTCCCTCCTTAGATTCATAGCACCCAGAAGCATTGTGATTATCTAATGATGAAAAGCTTTTTAATTGGCTGGGTGTGCTTACTCTTCCCTGGTGGTGACACTGGGGAGTACAGCTGTAAAGTCTCCCAGTGGCAGGACAGGTAGTGGTGGCAACAGCGGCGGGCATGGCACCGGCTGCTCTATCTCCATGCCTGGCCCCATGTGGTTGTGAACAGATGCGGCTGCTGTTCTTATGTCTCTGTTGGGTTTTATTCTTTCCTGATCTTAGACGAATGAGTATCTAGAGATAAACAGACCAGGTCAAGGCCTTGTGACGTCTGAAATATTGGAAGAGTGATCAGAAATCCATTCACCAAATTTGGTGCCAATGGTCACCGAAGCCCTGTCAGGTGAGGCACAAGTTCTTTTTCTTTTTAACCCCTACCTTTTATCTTAGAATCAATACTATGTAGAAGAGTGGAAAGGGCTAGGCAATGGGGGTTAAGTGACTTGCCCAGGGTCACACAGCTAGGAGGCACAAGTTCTTGAGGAAGGATTCATTTGATTTATCTCAGGAGTATAGACCTGTTAGCATGTCTTTTTACAAAGGAGAGACTTTTCCATCAGCTATGCCCTGCTTAGAAGTGAACTTGATGGGGAAAATATTTTGTGGCAACCACTTGAAGTTTTAGGGC
>NC_058134.1:123968264-124051157 GCF_016433145.1 Gracilinanus agilis
CACTCCCTCTCTTTTTGTCTCTGTCTCTCCCTCCCTCCCTCTCTCTCTTCTCTTTCCCCTTCCCCATCCTTCCCAGATCTCTGTCTGCCTCTGCCTCTGTCTATGTCGGTCTCCCTCTGTCTCAATGTCTCTCCCTCCCTCTTCCTCCTCCTCCTCCTCCTTTCCTTCCTCCCTCCCTCCCTTCCCTTTTTTCTGTCTCTATCTTTGTCTCCCTCTCTCTCTCTCCCCTTCCCCACTCCTTCCGGGCTCTCTATCTGCCTCTGCCTCGGTCTGTCTTTATGTGTCTGTCTGCCAATGTCTGTCTGTCTGTCTGTCTCCCCGCTCCCTCCCTCTCTCTGTCTCTCTTTCTCCGCCCCACCCCCTCCCCAGTCCTTTCCCCCCTGCCAGTGCCTTCCCCATGGGCACTCCTCAGCCCCATCCTCACTAGGGGGTGGACAGGTAGCTGGGCTCTAGGCTAACCCACTTCGAGAAGGAAGAGAAGGAACCTTACTTCTGCCCGCCTCCCTGGCAGGAGCAGCAGCCTGTCTACTGGGCATGCCAGGGAGCAGTGGACCAGGGCTGGAGAAGGAGTGCTGGGGGTTGGCAGAGGGGGAGGAGGAGCGGGAAGGGGACGGAGGGGGAGCAGAGAGACAGCTGGGATGGGTAATTGCAAGCTAAACTCAGGGAAAGGAGGCTGGGAGCCGCAGTGGGGAGAGGGCTGCTTATTTTTAGCCCATTTATTGGCTGGGGCTTTGCAGACCGAGACGCTGCTCCTCGCTGATGCTGTGATTTCTCCCAACCAGGGCTGGGAATTGCTTTATTTCCCTAGCAGCCACCTCAGCAGCTGCAGCAGCGAGGCCGCCGGCAGGTTGCTGTGTGTCTATTATTTTTGATTGCCCGTCTTATGGGGCATGAAATCACTGTGGGGGAACACGGGCTCCACGCCTGCCCCCGCCCCCGCCCCCGCCGCCCGGGGAGGGAAAGGGAGGGGAAGAGAGGCTGCACTCCTTCCCCAGGGAGAGCCGGGGCGGGGAAGGGTCGGCCCGCGGGGAAAATGGCAAAGCTGGGGGCATCCTGAGCGAGGATGGGCGGAGGAGTCCATTTAACTCTGCCAACGCTGGGTCTGGGGAGGGGTGCCGAAGGAAGATGCCGCCGTAGAGACGTACCAAGTCGGGAAGCAGGACTCCTGGGCTGCCTGTTCATCTCTGCTTCTGGTGCCACTGAGGGTGCCTCAGCTGCCCTGGCAGCCAAAGGACTGTGATGAAGAGTGGCGTCCCAGACGGGACTGTAAAGCGCAAGACTCTCACCCTAAGCCCAGATTAGTTCTGGGAAAGACACTTTGCCTGGGCTTTCTCATCTATAAAATGAGGAGGTTGGCCTATGATCTCTAAGGACCCTTCCAGCTCTAATGGTCCATGAATCTAAGATTCCCTGGTGATTGGCAGGTAGTGAGGGCAGCAGTGGGGGAATCCCAGAATGCTCTTGCATTAGGGCTACCAGAGGCCAGACAAATCATTTTGGTCAATTCTAATTTTACAGTGCACAAACTGAGGCTGGGGAGGTAAGGACACAGCAAATTGGAGGAAGAGGTATATACCTAGAAAGACTATTGACCTTGTAAGTCAGATAACCTGGACCCAAATAAACTCTATTACTACCTATGTGGCCTTTGGCAAGTCACTTACTCTCATTTGCCTCAGTTTCCTTGTCTGCAAAATGGGGAAGGGGAAATCCTTCAGGTTTTAGAGATATGATCCTGAAACCTAGGCTGGTCTTCTTGGCATGCCTAATTTGGCTAACATGGCTTTTGGAGCAGGTCCAGTTTGCCTGACCTGGAGGTTTCTGAGTCCTCTCCCCTGGAGATGGGGGAGCCTCCTTTGATTGGCTGCCTGTATCTTTAAAACTGGCAAGCCTGAGCTGATTGCTCTTCTCTGACACTCTTTATTCTGCTGGGTCTGGAGGGTAGCTAGCACAGTTCCCCTACACTGTGAGAGCCTCCAAGCAAGCTGGTGAGAGGGGAAGAGCTTCCTTCCCCTGCTAACCCTCCTCCAGGCCTGGGGGTATTCCCCTTCTCTTTTGTTCTCCTTGGTTTCCGGAGACTCCCCTAGCCGTTGGGGGAATGGCACGGGTGAGGGCTGGAACCATTTGCAGAGAACCTAAACACCCCAAACCCTGTCAGGGTACCGGAGAATCTTTGAGGGGGGTGGTAAAATCTAACCTCTCTGGTCTTCCAGAAAATGAGGCCATGGTGTTCAGTGTTTTACAAGACTAGGAAGTCAGGGGTCAGCTCAGCAGCCCTTTGATGCAGAGAGGGTCTGTCCTTGCTGGAGCTGAAAATGTAGCTTTCATGTCAGCGTGTAGTTGGAGAGGGTGACGGGTGCCAGTGCCTCCAGGATCACAAAGGGCTGGTTTGACATCTTTAGCAGGAAACCAGCCTGTGGTACAGAGATCAGGGAATGAAGAGGGCCATTCTAAGGTGGAGAGAGGCTTTGTGGAAAATCGAGGCCGAGGAAGACAGAGGGTTAAAAAAGAAGAAACGTTGAAAGGATGACATTTAGAGTGTAGCCTCATAAAGTGGGACCGAGCAGGGCCACGCTCAATAATGGTGACAATTCCCATTTATATAGTACTCCAGGGTTTATAACTGACTTCCTACTCAACAGCTCTAGGAGCTACATAGTGCAAACATTATCATCCTCATTTCACAGATGGGGAGGATGAGGCTCAGAAAGGGTAAGCGGACAAATAGCTAGTAAATACCAGAACCGACAGACTCAGAGCTCAGTTTTTGGACTCCGAGACCAATCCTCTGAGCACTCTCCCACGCTACCTCTCAGATCGATCTGTGGTCAAATTGGTTTTGCTGCTCCTCGCATATGCCATTGATCTCTAATCTCCATGCCTTTGTACATGCTTGAAATGCACTCCCTCCCCGCCTCTGTCTCTTAGATTTCCTCATTTCCATTGAGGCTTTACTCACATGATGCCTCCTACCGGAGACTCTCCTAATCCCCACAACTGCAGCTATTCCTCTTGAAATTACCAGGTATATACTGTACATATTTACATGTACATGCTGTTTATTCTGATTGAATATAAGCTCCTTGAGGGCAGGCCCTCTATTTTTTTATATTGGTGTCAACAGAGGCTGTTTTGGCTCAGTTCCTAGACCTGGAATCAGGGAGACCTGAATACAAATCCAGCCTCAGACACCTACTGTGTGACCCTGGGTAAGTCAACCTCTGGTTGCCTGGTGAAAGGATCCACTGGAAAAGGAAATGGCAAATGAATCCTTGCCAAGAAAACCCCATAGATAGCTACGGTCCACAGGGTCAAGAGGAGTCCTACATGACTAAACAACAACAAACAGCAAGTCTCAAGGTCTAGCACAGTGCCTGGAGTACAGCATCAGAGGGTCTCAAAGTCCCTGAGATCCTTTCAAGGGGTCTTTGAGGTCAAAACTGTTTTCCTAATTATTCTAAGAAGTTATTTGCCTATTAAAATAATTCTTCCTTTTCCAACTACATAACTGTGGGAGGCCAAATTTCCTTAATATACTTCAACCAAAACAACATATTGCAATAGACTGAATGCAGAAGCAGATATGAGAATCCAGCTGTCTTCTATTAAAGCCAGACATTAGAGATATTTGCAAAAAATATGTAAAATAATGCCTCACTTCTCACTAATTGTTTTAGTGAAATATTTCACGCAATTTATCTCGTTCCAAAAGTATGTATTTCCCCATATATGAAGGCATATGAGTATATAGATAAACTGATTTATTTTAAATAAAAGTATAGCATATTTGTCAACAGTAATAGATTAATTATTATTATTAAATGAATAAATATTTAAAATGTGATCGGTTTAATTCAGTGATGGGCAAACTACAGTCTGCAGGCCATATGCAGCCCCTGAAATGTTCAATCTGGCTGCAACATTATTCCTAATCTGACAAATACAATGAGTAGGATACAATACAATGAAACTTCAAAAGAGTTGCCTTAGGAACAGACTGACAGATGAGCATTTCCTTTCCTTTGGCCCCCTCTTTAAAAAGTTTGCCCATCATTGTTTTAATTTCTCACATGGGTAAGTATTGGGAGCTATGACCCATGGAAGCAAAAGCTCTTAGGGAGAGGGGCAGCTGGGTAGCGCAGTGGATTGAGACCCAGGCCTAGAGGTCCTAGGTTCGAATCGGGCCTCAGACACTTCCCAGCTGTGTGACCCTGGGCAAGTCACTTGACCCCCATTGCCTACCCTTACCACTCTTCCACCTATAAGTCAATACACAGAAGTTAAGGGTTTAAAAAATTAAAAAAAAAAAAAAAGCTCTTAGGGATCATCAATAATTTTTTTTTACATTTTTTTAAACCCTTAAATTCTGTGTATTGACTTATAGGTGGAAGATTGGTAAGGGTGGGCAATGGGGGTCAAGTGACTTGTCCAGGGTCACACAGCTGGGAAGTGTCTGAGGCCAGATTTGAACCTAGGACCTCCCGTCTCTAGGCCTGACTCTCAATCCACTGAGCCACCCAGCTGCCCCCATCAATAACTTTTTTTATTTTTTTTATTTTTTTTCCATCAATAATTTTTAATAGGGTCCTGGAACCAAAATGATTGAGAATCATTGAAGTCAATCAATGCTTGTTAAGCCAAATGATTGGTTGATAGATGAAAATCTGGAGAATCCCAAGAGATATTGCTGGACTTTTCTCTACCATGGCAGTGGAGCTGCTACACATTTTATTGTTGTTTAGTCATGTCTGACTCTTTATGACCCCATTTGGGGGTTTTCTTGGCAGAAATACTCGAGTAGTTTGCCAATTTCTGCTCCAGCTCTTGCACAGATGAGGAAACTGAGGCCAACAGGATTGAGTGACTTGCCCAGGGTCAAACAGCTAGTATGTGTCTGAGGCCAAATTTGAACTCAGGAGAATGAGTCTTCCTGATTCCAGACCTGGTATACTACCCGCCGCGCCATCTAGCTGCCCCTAAACATGCAGGCTGTAGGGATATTTTTCTATTTGAATTTGATACCACTGTGGTAGAATATCTCCTAATTTGTGGAGGGGTTCCTGAGTCAGTCAGGGAGAACCCATGATGACAAAATCATGGCTCCATCTGGGCCAGCCAGTGGGAAAACCAGCCATTTCTGGGGAGACCATTTCCCTTTTCCCCTCTGCGGTAAGAACCTACCCAGCCTGGGGGGACAACACAGAGGTCTCCCTGGCAATCGGGAAACATTTGCCTCCTGTCCCATATGGCTCCTGGTGTCCAGAAGACTCGCCTCTGACCTGGACTGAGGTTGGAGTCCACCAAGTCAGATGGGCTCGGAAAAGTGATGTCAGAAGGAGAAGAAAATTGAACTGGGGGAAGGCAGTAGGTCTTTTTTGCCTGGGAATCACAATGAAAGGAGATGGCGAGGTGAGCACCGGCACACCCATAGTGTGTCCCCATAGCTGGCTTGGGGAAGGAGGCTTGTGGAGAAGACTAGCTTGCAAAGGGAACAGCCAGCCACATGCAGATGGTGTCTTTTTTCTCTCTGATTTGCTTTTAAAATTATTTAATAAATACATATACATTAAAAAAAAAAAAAGAACCCACCCAGACTGCTTAACTTCTCATATGGCTTAGTCGACAACTCCATTTCCTTTGGGAAGGTGGAAGACAACCAGGTCTTGCCATATGCACAGCCGGTGCCTTCTGAGATCCTCCAAGTTTTTTTCTGTGCCCTCTGCATCCTGAAGACCACTAGAACTGCCATCTGAACTACTGGTATCAGCGCAGGACCTCTGAGCCTTGGCATCTGGCCCTCTGCAGCTCCTTTAGGGCTTTCAAACTTTCCCATCAGCCCCTGCAGCTGAATTTTGTTTTCTGGTGGTCTCCCCTATTTAGCTCCTTGAGAGAAGGAACAGTCTTGCTTTTTCCATTTGTATCACTAGCACTTAGCACAAGGCTTGGCCCACAGTAAGTGCTTAATAACTGCCCTTTCACTCATTTATTCAGACTGAAGGAACTCTTCTCCCAGGAAATCTAAATATATCTGATTCATAGAACACCTGTCACTGAAGATGAAAAATTTGTTGGTGACCCAAGGGGCAATGAAGTGATGAATGGTGGGTATTAGTAAGCTACAAAATATTACCGATGATGATTTGCATATGAAAAGTGGCACAAAATATATCACCAAGGACACAGAGTGACTGACAAGGGAGATGGGTTTGTCACATCTCCAGAGGAGAAGACACAGTTTGGGGTAGCAAAAGCCCAGATGTCTACCTTCCTCTTCCTCTTTTTACAAGTTCTTCCCTCTTCCCCATTAACATCCAGCAGGAATAAAAGACCAGAATAAAGTACTCCAGGAGCGAAGAGCACCTGGATTTTTTTCTAGGAAGGCACATTCAAAAGCTCAGATGTATTTATGACATTCATTTGGGTGTTCCCTCCAATGATGCAGGTTGCAATTCTTGAAAGGCTGCATGTTATAGTGGGAAGAACATTGGCTTTGAATTCCAACAAACTGAATTCAAATCCAAATTCTGCTTCTTAATACATGTGTTACCCTAGGCAATTCACTTATCTTCCATGGGACTCCATTTCCTCATCTGTAAAATTGGGTGCTAAATTAAATAACTACTAAAGTTGCTTCTGTCTCTGTATTAATGAGCCTACAGTCTCTCATGCCTGACCAAGTTGGATAGCTCTTGTCCATGATCTTCCTTAAAATCTCCCTTAAATTGTCCTTGACACAGGGGAAGTCCTCTTGACATGCTGGAGGTCTTCCTCAATTTCTCCTGCCATTGCAATAGTAACACTGAGGCATTTTGACCATCCATCCCTTGTTCTCACAACATTACCAGCCCATATTTTCTTCTCATTATATAAGTGACATTTATTACCCCTATTCTTCATTGAAGTTTTTAATTGGTTATATGCTTTGTGTAGTTTTACACTTACCTGACATATGTTTCTCCATTGCTCTCTGTGTGATTCTCATTTCTAATTCTTCAGAGACTTATACATTGCATGACTTGCAACCATCCAGCAATACTGATAGAATGATGGTGTTAAAAAGATGGGGAATGGCTGAAGTTTAGAGTACATAAATGGAGCCAAATATAACTAGGCTGGAAAAAATGAAAAGTGGAGGGAGTTTCAGAGTTTCAGAGAAACTTTAGAAGACCTCCATAAACTGATGCAGAGTGAAGTGAGTAGAACCCCCCCAAAAAAAAAGAAAAAGAAAGAAAAGACACAATAACAATATTGTAAAGCAACAACAAGAAAAAACAAAAAACTTCAAAAGACTTAAGAAATCTGATTGATAAATTGACCTAACACATTTTTTGAGAAATAATGAATCATCCTACCCAACTCCTATCAGAGAGGCATGGACTTAGGATACAGATTCAATTGGAGAAATATCTTTTTCAGACATCGTCAAAGGGGAATTTGTTTGGCTTGACTATGCATATTTGGTATAAGAGCTTATTTTTCCTTCTTTTTTAATTGGAGAGAGGGAGAGGAAGAAAATGGAAGGAAAAGAAGAATTTTTAACAAGTTTAAAAATATAATCCTTTGCTTTCATGGGAAGCTTGTAGTCATTAAAAAGTCTCACACAGGCCCAGAGATGGGAGGTCCTAGGTTCAAATCTGGCCTCAGACACTTCCCAGCTGTGAGACCCTGAGCAAGTCACTTGACCCCATTGCCTACCCTTACTACTCTTCTGCCTTGGAGCCAATACACAGTATTGACTTCAAGACGGAAGGTAAGGAATTAAAAAATAATAATAATAAATAAAAATAAAAATAAATTAAAAGTGTCACAGTTGGGAGTAGCTCAGAGGCCCAGGTCTGGAGACCAGAGGTCCTGGATTTCAATATGACCTCAAACATTTTCTAGCTGTATGATCCTGGGTGAGTCATTTAATCCTCATTAATTTAATCCTTTGCCACTCTTTTACTTTGGAACCAAAACACAGTATTGATTCTAAAACAGAACATATGGGGTTTTAAAAAATCTCATAGTTTCTCAAAGGCCATCTAATCCACTCATGATCAACTGTGAATCTTTTTTTTTTTTTACCCTCGTATGAACAAAGAAATCAAGGTACAAAAGGATTTAGAAAATAATTTGAGAAAAGAAGTATTTATATAGCACCTACTATATCTCAAGAATGATGCTAAGCCCTTTGCAAATATTATCTCATTTGATAATAAAACAACCCTGGGAGTTAGTTTTACAGTTGAGGAAACTGAGACAAATTGAGGAAATTAAGTGACTTGCCTATCAGTGTCTGAGGAAAGATTCGAACTCTGGCTTTCCTGACCCTAAGCCTAGCGCTCTATCTGCAAAACCTCCTCGCTGCCTTTAAGGTCTTGTACTATTAAGAAACAAATGACTTTGATAGTTCAAGGAACAGGGTACAAAAGTTTTCCTTGGAAGTTAAGGCCAAGGAGGGTTGAGCCATCACTGCAGACAGTGATGAGCAGCACCAGAAGCACCAGCATCTCCTGGCCTCGTCTCCAGAGATGGCCATTTCTAGACTCTCCTGTATCTCCTCTGCCTTCAGGACAATGAGGTCCGGGTCACAGAGTGTAAAATTAATGCTCTCATTAGCAGGAGCAGGTGTAGCTGCTGAACTCTTCTGGCCTGGTTTGTTGGCAAAGCTCTTTTTAATGCAAACATTAAAAGTCTCCTCTGCAATGGAGGAGTCGGCAGATCTGCCCTCGCAGCAGGGGCTGCCTCTTCTTGGGGTGCTGCTTCTGTGGCCTTAGTAGTCAAGGAGAAGACGAGAGAGGAAGCCAAGAAAGTGGGGCATCCTGGATGGATTATGGGACCCGGAGTCAGGAAGACCTCGGTGCAAATCCTTCCTCAGACACTTAATAGATGGGCAAATTACTTAACCTTTTTAGACTACGGTTTCTTCTTCTGTAAAATGAGAAAGTCACATCTGATGATCCCTGAGGTTCCTTCCAGCTTTAAATGATCTTAAGAATCTGAGGACAGGTGATGACCTGAGCATTGGTCTTTGTAATTTTCCTCTTTAAAAAAAAACCTTCCCCATCTTAGAATCAATACCAAGTATTGGTTCTAAGGCAGAAGAGCAGTATGGTCTAGGCAGTTGGGGTCAAGTAACTTGCCCAGAGTGCACAGCTAGTCTGAGGTCAGATTTGAACCCAGGACCTTTCATCTCTAGGCTAGCCACCAAGCTACTCCTATCTTCTGTAATAGGTAGAATAACAATATGAATTCAGCTTTTTAAAAATAACACTGAAAAAATTTTGATTAAATTTTAAAAGGAATGCTGGCCAGTGCTGGGAGACCTTGGTTCAAATCCTGGCTCTGACCCTTAATTAGCTAAATGACTATGGGCAAGTTATCTGACTTCTCTATGTCTCATTGTATCCATCTATAAAATAGAGATACTAATATCTGCAATTTTCACTTTATTTTTGTGGGGTTTTTGTTGTTGTATGTGAATCTTCTTCCCCAGTATGACTGATGTGGAGATATGTTTAGCCTAATTATATATGTATAACCTAGATCAGGTTATTTGTCGTCTCAGGGAATGGGGAGGAGAGGGAAGGAGAGAGAGAATTTAGAACTCAAAATCTTGGAAAATGAATGTTAAAAATTATTATATGTAATTAGGGAAAAAATAAAATCATATCGTTGTGAGAATCCAGCAAGATCATGTGCATGGCATGCTTTGCAAACTGTGAAGCTCTTTTTAAAAAATAGTAAGGAGGAGCAGATGGACAGCTGAGACACTGCCCTGGTATCTATTTAAAAATACTTAAAATACCAGAGGAAGACTTCTTGGAGGATTATGGGAAAAGTGCCAACAATCATGATGGCTGAGAAGGCACAAATGGGTTGCAATCAGGTAATTGTGGTCAACTAGAAATCATGGATCTATGGAAGCATTAGGTCAATCTCATCTTATTAGGTTTGGCCCATCATTTCATCTTTTTATCCGAGATCTTTCTGTAGATGAATTCTGTGGCCCAGTTTGTTAGCCGTTCTTCTCTTCTTCTAGTTTTCTCCAAAGCTAATGTCTTACTATATCAGGCTGCATTCAAGCTATTGACAAGAAACACCCCAATTGCTCAAGGATGGATGCTTAAAGTTCTGCAGCCTTCCAAAGGAGCTGTCCTTCCAGGTTGACTTTGATCCATGATCCTGTATTTCTTCTCTTGGGGCTCTGAGGGTCTCCTTTCCTTCCCCAATCCCCAGCCCATGGCTTATAAAGTAAACAGAGTTCTCTGAAGCCTCCACGATCAGAACAGTCTTTGCAGGCAGCTGGGGAGCTTGTGGGCAAAACCCAATGGCTACCTGGGCGTTGATCAGTGACCATCTTCAGTCAGATAGATTGCCTAATTCAATTCAGTTCAACAAACATTTATTAAGCATCTATTACGTGCCAGGCATTCTGCTAAGCACTTGGGATACCAAAATGAAAAACGACATTGCCCCTGTAGAGAAGTCTTGTCTGTAGCTGATGATATCAGTGCCTTCCACTTCCCTGCAATACAGGCTTCTCTTTTCTTACATCTGGCCCTTAGGAGTTCTCCCTTCTTAGGTAATTTCTGCCCAAAGCAGTTCTTTTTCTGCCTCCCTGAGAATGAATGAACAGTCTCTCATGGCCAGTAATTAGGCATAAGGTTTTGGGGAAGTCAGTTAGCCTCCTAGATTCTAGGTTCTCCATATGCCCACCTCAAGGTCTTGGTGCTGTGTTTATAGTGACCTGCCCCTGTATCTCTCCTTTGGGGTCAGGGATATCAGAGGGTCACCTGTCTGGGTCAACAGTTTGCTTTGATTTTTTCCCCCTTATAAACTTCTAACATTGCTTTTCCCGCTTAAAATCTTGTGATTTTTGCCAATAAAATTTACTGCTATTTTCACACAAAAAATAAGGGTGGGGAGGGGAGAAATAGGAGGCAGAGACAGAGAGACAGAGAGAAAGAAGGAGACAGAGAGACAGAGAGAGAAAGTCAGAGAGACACACACATAGACAGAGAGAGAGAGAGATGGAGAGAGGGAGAGAGACATATAGAAAGACAGACAGAGAGAGAAAGACAGAGAGAGGGAGAGGGGGAGAGAGACACAGAGAGAGGGAGAGAGAGACACATACATAGAGAAAGAGAGAGAGAGAGAGAGAGAGAGAGAGAGAGAGAGAGAGATTGACAAATAGATTTAGATTTGAACCTTGTCTTTCCTCTTTGCTACCTGAGGGATATTACAGTGTAGCAGACAGAATACTGGACTTAAGAGGTCACCTGGGTTTAAATCTTGCCTCTGACATTTACTATATGACCCTGAACAAGTCATTTAAATTTCCTGAGTCTCAGTGTCTTCATCTATAAAAAGGAGACTAATACCTGTAGCACCCACCTCCCAAAGCTATTGAGAAGCTGAAATGAGAACATATGTGTGAAGGACTTTTCACCTCACACATCAGTGCCAGATGTCATTGTTCCTTGTGTAAGTTTATGAAAGTCATTTCCTTTTTCTAGACCTTGATTCCATCATTTATAAAGTGAGCAAATTGAACTAGGTTGTCTTCAAAGGTCCTCCCAGTTCTAAATCCTATATTCCTATGATCCATAATTCATCCTTCTTTGGTCTGGTTGGTCAACTGGATCCAAATCTCACCAGCTCCGAATCCAGGTCCCATCTCTTTATCCTCTTTCTGGTGAACCTCTGCTCCTCCAAGATATCCAGACTCCTCCTATTCAGAGCTGTGACTACCCTGAGTTCATCACTGTGGATCATTTCCAGGTTCTGAATCTATATCTATTCTTTCCTTCCTCCCCCAAAGTTATCTTTGTTCCCTTCCTTCAAGGCTATTCCTCCTGCTTTCCCATCTATGCCTACTAATAGTATGGCCAAGGGTGCAGGTCAGCACCCTTTCTGTCCTAAAAAGCCTCTTTGAGATCTGAACGGTTAAGGGATTTGTCCAGGGTCACACAGTCAATGGGGGTCAAGGACAAGATTTGAACCCAGGTGTTTCTAGTTTTGAAGCAAATTCTGTTCACTATGCCACCATGATGGCTCTTAAGTCATAATACAAAGAAATGATGGGATTTCTTGCAGTATGGTAGTGGTAGCTATTGGGTGGCAGGGGAAGGAGAGCTATTTGGGCAGGATGGTTTTCCTCAAGCCTCTGAAATCACTTGACATATAATATAAGTGGCTGTTGGTATACAAGCAGCACTTACTGAAACTTCTCCAATCTACCGCAAATTTCAAGGTCAAGTTGACTAACGCTACCATCTCGGAGGTAAGGGTAGCGGAGGAGAAAGGGGGAATGCTGGGAGGCAGGGAAGCCCTGCAGTGGGCTGCTTTGGTTTCAATTTGATTTTCCCAGCAACATTTCCAAATGTTGGAGACAAAGACCCACTAAGGCAATGACCACATAAATCAGATTGCAGTTTGTTTAGAGAAAGAAGAAAAAGTGCAAATCCACCAGGCGAGTGGGCAGAACACCTTAACTCTTGAGGTCGGAGATGAAAGATTGTCCTCCACCTTCAAAATTCCTGGCTTCATAGAAAGTCTGAGTGGGAGGGGGCCTCTAGATCAGCAAGTCCAGTCTCTTCACTTTATAGACGAGAAAACAGAAGCTTCGAGAATTGATTTGTCTAAGGGTATAGGTGTATTTAGTGATAGAGTCAAGATTCAAACCTGTATCTCCTGCATGCTAACATAGTTATCTCTCTTCTTTGCCAAGCTGTCTCCTACAGGCTGCTTCCTGAAGCCCTTCCTGTATTTCTGCCAGAGACAGAACCCCGGTAATACAGGGGCTCCACTCCTAATTCAGAGTCAGGGTGAATGGGGGCTGCAGGTTAGGTCAGTGCCAAGAGTCTGATCTTCTTGCACTCTCTGTCCCAGCACCTTCCTCATCCCCACACTCTTTTTTCCCAAGAGAAGCCTAAAGCTTCACTTCCTCTCTGATCATTGCGGTCCTCTTGTCCCCATCTGCCCAGTACTTCATTCTGATGGCATTAGCCTGTCCAACCCTATGGAAGGAAGCTGGGGACTGGTTGGATGATGTGGTGAGAGATCCTCGGCGGCCAGAAGGACAGCTCTTTATCGTCCAATTATTCCTGCACTAACGATGATGCCCCGGGAGATGACGGGACATTGCCTTCAGGACGAATGGCATAGGGACAAGTGAGTTATATTTTCTCAGATAAAAGCACCGATTGCCTATAAACTCTGATTCTGCCTGATGTAAAAGCCACTTTACTGCACATCTCGAAATTACTGCCCGTATAAAAACACATTATTGTGATGTAAAAATAGATTTTTATATAATTTTTTCATGCCACCACCTTGTAATTCCTCAATTCTGAGCACTCTGAGTGGGTAGGGAGTTTTTTTCGCCTTCTTTTAATTGTTTCCCGTGGCATGTGAATTTATGATGAGAGCTTTCCCCTGTGAGCTGAGTGGGGGCTGGGGTGTAAATATCGATCACTCTCCTACTGGCTGATGAGGCTCTGTGGGGGCTTAAGTGCTTGCTTAAAAGAAAGTCCTGGTATCCTAGCTGTGTAATGGCAGAATAAAGGGCTGGCCCACATTTAGGAAACTGGGGTATAGGGACGCCCTTCCTTCCCCAGTTTGCAGCTGAAGCCACCAACAGTGTCAGTGGGTGGGGAAGGATCTTGTTGGGTAGCCAAGGATGGGGAACCACTTAGTCTCCCAAAAGCAGTGTCCATCCATCAGGAGGTAAGATGCCACCTCTGCTCAGATCCTCACTCTCTGACATAAAGCAGCTGTCGCAGCTTGGAAGGGATCAGTAATAAAACCAAGGGAAAACTTCTTAGTCTAATCCAATCCAATCCAGTCTAATCCAGTTCAATCCAGTCCAGTAGGCATTGATGAAGTGCCCATTATGTGCCAGGCTCTATGCTAGGGGAAACAAAGACAAAAATGGAAGGGGGAAAAAACCCTGCCCTCTTACATCCCGTTAGAATTATATAGATAATTGTATAAGAAAATTTGGTGGGGAAAATGGAAAGCTATCGACAGAAATTAGATTTCAACAAACACCTTATCCCATATTCCACAATATACTCTAAAAGGATATACAATCATAATATTAATGATGAGTTCTAGTAAAAAAAAATAGAAGAGAAGCATTTCATATACTTCTCTTAGCTAAGGGTAGGAGATGAATTCTTAACCAAATGAGGAAAAGACAAATACAAAAGATGAAGTAGGTAACCTTGATTATGCGAAACTGAGAAGCTTGTGCACAAACAAAATTAGTGCGCATATAATAAGAAGGGAAGTAGTTGAATGGGAAAAGGGTTTACAAAAATTTCTCTGTTAAGGATTTGTTGTCCAAGATTTATAGACAACACACACAGAGATATAACTTATAACCATTCCCCAAAGAGTGGTCAAGGAAAACGAACAAACTGTTCTCAAAAGAAGAATTGCAAAATATTTACCACCAAATGAATTCATTGACTAACTGAAATTCTTCTCTCTCCAACCAACAATAATTCCCACTCTGACTGTTATGGGAAAATAACAAGTTCTTTTCTCTATAGGGCTTCCACCAGTCTGGATTCTTGTTCTCTTTCCCCAACTCTGATCTCAGACATGGAGGAGACTACCTTCGTGGTGTAATTTCAGATACCACAAGTTTGCCCTGTACCAAACATGGAGTTGGATTTAAGGGATGAGGGAGAGGGAAACATCAAGTATGACTGAGATTTCATATTTGGGTGACCAAAAGCTCAAGATCACATTCTTTTTTTGGCTATTCCTTCATACTGTGGATGCATTTCAGTAGTTCATCCTTCTAGGTCTCTTTCACATGAACTATTGCCAAGCCAGATCCCAGCCAGTCTCCTATTGTGCAGTTGATCTTCTGAGCCTGAGTGGAAAACTTTAGGTTTATCCCTCTAGTCCCTATCCCATTTCCTCTTGTTAGATTTAGCCCATTCTTCTAGCCTCCTGAAATCCTTTTAGATACAATCCTGCTATCCTTCCAAGTTTCCTTCCTTGCCTTGGTAAATTGGAAAAAGCATGTCATCTACATTTTCATCCAAATTACTGAAAAAAAAATATTGAGCAGAACAGAGGTCGATGCAGAGCCCTGAGGCACCCATTCTACCATACTCTTTGTGAGTGCATGCATTCATGCATGCGTGTGTGTGTGTGTGTGTGTGTGTGTGTGTGTGTGTGTGTGTGTGTTTGTTGCTTGGAGGGTGAGATAGGGACATGGATACAGAAAGGAGAGGTTGGAAGCTTCTTCTGTATCTTGACTTCATTACAAAGCCCAATATCTACCAATTTAGAATTATTTGTTGGCAAATAATTATTGTCTAATTTTGTTTTGTTTGTACCTCATTCCTCCAACACACAAATATTGCCTTCGACTATTCTATTGATGGAGGCTCATCAATTGAGGAATGGTTAGATGAGTTGTGGCATATGATTGTGATGGAACACTACTGAATCATTAGAAATGACGAGCAGGTTAATTTTTTAAATAACATGGAAAAACCTATATAAAATTATGAAGAATGAAATGAGCAGAATCAAGAGAACATTATATATAGCAACAGAAATATTGTTTGAAGAATAACATGTATATGTCCACCTCCAGAGAAAGAACTGATCAATAGAAACAAGCAAGACATAGTTTTATATATACAGATATCTTTTTTGTCAAATGATGCTTTCTCTAGTGTGGTAAGGGGAGGAAGGGAAGGAGAGAGATATCCGGGAATTTCAATTAATTATTTAATTATTTAATTAATATAGCAATTAATTAATTTTAAAAAACTATTCTTAAACAAAGAAACCTTTTGCTCCATTCAGGCTGTCCTACTCCCATTTCCCTCCTGAATCCCTTTCCTCAAATTCCGTAAGGTCAGGAATTTGTTTCTTTCTTTTTTCCCCCTTCATCTTTTAATATTAAAATTAAAATTTAATTTTTAATAGTATCTTTTTTTAAAAATCACCTTCATTTCTGAATGTATCTTTTCTCCCTCATCTACCCAGTAAGCCATCTTTTGTAGCAAGGAATTAAAAAGAAAAAGATGGGAAGCAAGTTAGAAAAATCCACTAACACTTCAATTGAGTCAGATAGTATGTGTTACGCTTTCAGTTGAGTTGTTTTTTCAGTCATGTCTGACTCTTTGTGTCTCTGTATGGGTTTTTTTTTTTTTTTGGCAAAGATACTGGAGTGGTTTGCCATTTCCTTCTCCAGCTTTTTTTTAATTCTTTTGGCTGATGAAGAACTGAGGCAAAACAAGGTTAACTGACTTGCCCAGAGTCATACAGCTAGTGTCTTCCTGATTCCAGGTGTGATGCTCTATCCGCTGTGCCACTTAGCTGGCCAATAGTAATAGCTAATATTTATATAGCACTTACTATGTGCCAGACACTGTTAAGAGCTTTACAATTATTATTTCATTTGATCTTCACAACTCTAAGAAATAGGTGTTATTATCCCCATTTTACAATTGAGGAAGCTGAAGAAAACAGAGGTTAAGTGACTTTCTCATGATATTAAGTATCTGAGACTGGAATTGAACCCAAGTCTTCCTGACTGTATCTACCTTGACACCCACCAGTTTTAGCATTATTGCCTCTCTTAATGAAACCTAATAATATATCATTAGTTTTGGGGACTGTCATGTCACACTATTGAATCAATTTGAGTTGGTGATCTTCTGAAACTCTGAGGTATTTTCCACAAAAGCTATTATCCAGCCAGTCTTCCCCCGTATGCCAGTTGCCATTTTGATTTCAGAATCATCTTTGTACCTTTATCTCTATTGAACTTCATTTTATTAGATTCAATTCATCACTCCATTCAATAAGCCTTTTAAGATCTTGGATCCTGATTGTCAGTCAGTGTGTTAGCTCTCCCTTCCAGCTTCGGGTCATCTGCAGATGGCACACTTACCAGAGTGATCTGGCCATTCGTAACCCCATTTTACAGATGAGGAATTGAGTATTAGAGTAATTGCCTAGTTATAAATTGTGGAACTGAGCCTAGAAGTTCTTTTTCCCCCACTCCATATCTGATGCCCTTTCATTACATCATTCCTACCCAACTGTCCTCCTGCCCTCTACTGGTTGGTTATCTTTTCTTTTATCCCTTATTCCTCCCTCTCCTTTTCAGCTTTCTTATTCTCACCCATTAGACTGTAAGCATCCTGAGGGCAGAAACTATCTCCCCTCCCCACATTTAGCACAGTACAGTTAGCATTTAGCAAAGTGCCTGGTATTCCATTAACAAAAATTTACTAACTGAATGGCTGATTTTACCCCAGTTCTATCTCACTTAGCTTATACACACAGCACCTCGGGCACCTCTTTTTCATATTGTAACCCAAAGATTGGTCACCTTGGGTTCAAGTTACTTTGTGGGCCCATATCCACTGAAAGCAATAGCTCATGGTGCATTTTCTTTTTTTCTTTAGTCAGCCAGAGGACACAATTAGTTTAAAGTAAGAGCATTTAATGAAATAGCATAGCAAGGTTTTTTCCAGCAGAATGTTCCCTCCATAAACTTCTGACACACTCTCCCAAAAATATACACAGCATCACTGGGGATACTGAGTATGCGTATAGATTAGTCATCAAGAACTCACATGTGGAGGGGGCAGTTCACACCTTCAGTGTCTTCTCATAATTTTATATCACTTTCATTGGAGCAGCTAGGTGACAGGCACCAGGCCTGGAGTCAGGAAGATCTAAGTTCAAATCTGGCTCAGGAAAATCCCTTTTACCTGTTTGCCTCAGTTTCTTTATTTTTAAATGAGCTGGAGAAGGAAAGGGCAGATCAATGCAGTATCTTTGCCAAGAAAACTCCAAATGGGGTCATGAAGAGTCAGATATGACTGAATAACTGCTCTCAATGCGCTGGCCATTGCGTTTCTTCTGTGTGCATTGCTTCATTGGTATTACCATATAGTCTTTCCAGGTGTGTTTCTTTGCTGATCTCAGCATCTCTGCTGGGTGTGTTGCTACATTCTATTCTCATTCTTTGTTGGTCTTCTTGTGTCTTCTAAGTATCTTGCTCTTCTGGGCTCCTCTCTTCAGGGCCAGCCAAGCCATACAGCTTCAGTCTGCTAGGGTAGACTGGCTAAAGACTTTTTCTGATAGGGGTAGGCAGATTGCTCTTTAATACTAGCCACCATACTCAACAGAATAGAATGGCCCTCATCTCTACTAAGATTAGGCCTTTCCTTTTATACAGTTATAACTTGGGGGAAATCAAAGTCTTATGTGACAGATAACTAGGGTTCTCATAGTCTATATATTCCCAACATTATCTTTGGGTTAGTTGTACATTAATTTGAACTAGAATAAAAGGTAAGCTAAAGTGACATGGTAGTGTTCTCCACCCATCAAAATCCTCATTATTATATTTAGCAAGTGGCCGTGTTATCTCTACTCAAAGATCCCCAGTGAAGGGGAAAAGCACTACCACCAAACTCATCCCATTCTACTTTTGGATAACTCTGATTGTGAGGGATGTTTTCCTTACATGTACTTTAATTTGCCTTTAATAATAAGCTGCCCCTTGCACTATATGAGTTTTTTCTCATGTAAGCTCTCCATAGAAAGAAAAAAAGGCAAGCTGGTAATATCTTTGGGAATAGGGTCTAGATCTTATTCCCAAGGCCAGAATCACACTGAGGCACTTAGGGTGCTATTATAATAATTTTCAAAGTTTTCTATCTAGGATAGCCTCTGCCTTGATTGGCATGGTGTTTAATACTTTTAAGTGTGATTTTACATCTATCATCTCATAACAATACCAGGTTGAACAAGTGTTATATCCATTTTTCAGAGGAGGAAATTAAGCCCCAGAGACTTTAAGTGATTTTTATGCAGTCCCATAGTTACATAGCAATAGAGCCAGGATTAGAGCTCAGGTCTGCTATGTCCCCTAACCAAGGAGCAAGGATTCTAGGGTTACCAACATTTTTAGGAAATGTGAATGAATGGGAAAAGTATTTATTAATTGCTTATGACATGCCAAGCCACTGTGTTTGATGGTGGAAATGAATGGGTCTTTGATTTTAGTCCCTTCATACAAGATTGAGCAGGTAAAGATCAGTGTCTTTCCCCATTCGTCTAGAGGACACAGCCAGTATAGTAGAGTATATTTCTAGATCCTAGTACCCAGGAAGGGGCTCTTCTTTGGCAGAAACCTAGATTTTCAGCCTCTATCCATAGCTGAGTTATATAGGTCAAAATCTGCTGTGTCCTATTCTAAGGAGCTATCCAGCTCCTGTGGGCATATGGGGACTTGGTTGCATCAAATCATAGAAAAGACTTCAAGGAAACATGATCGATGTCTTTGAGTATTAGCTTTATTGTGCCTTTCTTCAGAGGGCAAAACCAGGAGCTTCCCAGCTACCCTTGTGGGGGCTGCATTGATGCAGACCCTAGGGGATAGAAGTGTCACAGGGTGATCCAGAAACCCTGAAAGATAACCTTGAAGACAGGCCTGTCAAAAAGCATAAGTCAGAAAGGTCAAAGGGGAGATGCCCAGAGTGGATTTGTGTTTCTTTAGAACCTTAGAATTCTTGAGATTTGTGACTCTAAGCAGAGGGTGGAGGACAAGCTTGGTCCTTGATCCTCAATTTCACAAGGAAAGTCTAAGCTCTTGGAGTAGAGAAGTAGAAGTGGATTCTTGTTCAGGTACAGATTGTATCAGATGAACTCTGAGGGTTCTAGCAACTCTTGAGACTCTGTAATTCTGTGGAAGGAGACAGACTGTGAGCTGGAAGCTGGGCCAAGAACTTTATCTAGCTCCCAGAACCGAGCTGACTCTCACTTTATGGTATAGATTTGAGCTTTAGAGCTAATCTGAACCTACTGATTTCCAGAGAGAAAGACCACTTGCTGGACCACCTCATGGTGCCTAAAGTCACTGCCCAAGTGGAAGCCAATAGCCCAACCTCAACTCAGTAAATTGCCTAATGCTTTAAGTCAGCCTCCTATACTGCTCTAACTTTGGAGATCATCCAGGTGAACCATCATTCCTGGAAAGTCCTGGGGAATAGCCCTAGAGAGACTAGCCTGCAGTCCTGCTGAAATAACAGAATCATAGATGTAGAGCCAGAAGGAGCCTTGGGGCCCACCAGCCACCTTCTCTTGTTACAGGTTAAGTAATTGAGGCTCAGAAAGATTAGGTGATTTGTTTCAGGTCACATAGATAATAAATGACATCCAAGATTCCAGCCCAGGGCCTCTAAGACTAAATCCTTCATGCTTTCTGCTATATCATACTTCTAATGTTTACAGTTGGAGATGTGAACAGGTGGAAGAGGTAGCAGAAGAGGGCAAACAGCAGGTGGATCTGAATTGTGGACACAATGAATCTGGGTTAGGAGATCTGGTGGCACTAAGAAGGCAATCTGGGGGACCCTGGAGTTCTGGAATGGAGTTTGAATCTTGGTGTGGTCACTTCAGAGCTATGTGACCTCAAACCAAATCACTTCCTCTTTATGCAACTCAAGTTCTTTATCTGTAAAATGAGGGGGCTGGACTAGAGAACCTCTAAGGTTCCTTCTAGCTTTCAATTTATGATCTTATGACTACTTCCCTCTAAGTCACTGGTACTGAATGAGGTGATAAATAGCTACCTTAAAGACTAAGGGTGATTCTATAGAGTAAAGGTGATTCTATAGACTATGGTTGATTTTATAGACTAAGGGTGATTCTATAGAGTAAGAGTGATTCTGTAGAGTAAGGGTGATTCTATAGAGCAGGGGTTGGCAATATATGGCTCTCCAGCCATATCTGGCTCTTTTGAGGGCCAGATGTGGCTCTTTCTGCAGGAGCCATAAAGTCAATTTTTTTTCAGGCGCTGTTACAGGAGCTGCACTGTGAGCTCTGTAGGGCTCTCATGAAATTACATTTTAAAAAATGTGGCGTTTATGGCTCTCATGGCCAAAAAGGTTGCCGACCCCTGGTATAGAGTAAGGGTGATTCTATATACTAAGGATGATTCTATAGATTAAAGTGATTCTGTAGATTGAGTGTTTCTATATAGCATTGTCTCTGGAGGAATGTAATTGGAGCTGAGCTCTGTCTGTAATAGTAAATATAATGGTCATGTTAGGCATTTGAGCCTACCGTGTACCTGACCGTAGAACTAAGGCCCGATACTTGTGAAAACAGAATTGCATCCTCCCTGGAACCCACTTTGATCGCCTTGAAATGTGTATAATCTACGCCTGCCCATTCCCTCCTCTCCCAATCCCATCTCCTTGCCCCTCTGGCCTCTCGGAGATCGTGGGGCTTCTCAACCCTGTTCTGGCTGCCCCCGCTGTCGAGAGAGCCGAGGCAGCTGGGCTGGACAGCTCCGTGGCCCGGTGGCGCTGCTCGGGCTGCTCTCCTCCAGGTCCCAGCCCGGTTCTCTCCTTCCTCCCCGCCTCGCGTAGCGCAGCTCTGCTCCGGGTTGCTCGGGTTGCTCTTTCATTCCGAGGTAGCACATATTCCAGCCTCGGCTCAGGTAACAGCTCAATTACACTCTGGGAGAAATGCAAATGTGGGTAATTTCCGCCCGTTTGCTCCTTGGGGCTGCAAGGCACCTGAGTCTCTTAATTACACTGTTTCAACTTATTAGTTTTGGGGAAGGTGATTTGGTGGTGGAGGAAGGGAGAGGCGCGGGAGGCAGAGAGGGCCGGCAAACAGCCGCCACAGCAGCCTGTGAGAGGAATATTAACTCTGGATTCCTCCGCTCGTGGGCTGGCAGAGGCTGGGAGGGTCCTGGGCAGAGGCAGGCCCAGACTTTTCCTGTGAGTGGCCCAGGGAGCGCCCGCCTGTAGAATTTCTGACGTAGAAAAAGAAACCTGGCCTGGGAGAGTGGAGACCCCGGTTCTCGTCCCAGCATTGCTACTAATTAGGTGCCAGACCTGGGGGGAATTAATTTACTTTTTTGGAAAGGGTTGGTCTAGATGAGACTTTCCAAACCTGGGGTCAGTGAATTGTTCTTTGTTTTTGAAACCCTTCCCTTCCCTATTAGAATCAATACTGTGCTGGTTCCAAGGCAGAAGAGAATTAAGGGCTAGATAATGGGAGCTAGAAAGTGTCTAACACAACATTTGAACCCAGGACCTCCCATCTCTGGGCTTGGTTCTCAACCCACCCAGCCACCTAATAATGGGTTTTCCAATGGAATCATTTCTACTCACAACTATGTATTTTTCACATCTAAGAACATGAGTCTGAGAAAGGGTTCCTAGACTTCCCCAGATTGTCAAAGGGTTTCATGACAAAAATAAGGTTAAGGATCCCTGTACCCCGTTATTTCAAAGACTCTCATTCAAGAGTCTTGGGGAAGACCCCTGGCCATCCTAAAAACAGCCTCTCTTCTCAACTCCCATGACTAAAGAGTCGCCAGTAGAGCATCTTTTAAAAAAATTGCTGCCAATTCAAGTTTGTGACCAGAATCATTCTGAGTTATGAATATCTTTTTTCCTGAGTATTAAATATATTTGGGAAATTTTCTCAAAAATCATTGATTTGTGGGGAAGAGCCAAGATGGCGGCTTAGTAGCAGCAAACGCTGGAAAGTCATTGATTTGTGGTGACATGATAGGATCACAGCTTGGGAGCTGGAAGGGGCCTTAAAGGTCATCCAGACAAACCTTCTCCTTTTACAGATGAAGAAATGGAGATGGAAAGAGGTTAAGTCATTCTTCCAGGTTCACATCGTTAGGTGTCTGAGGCACAACAGGAATCCATGTTCCCAACCCTGACCCAGTACTCTGGCCCCTGCATCGTGCTGCCCCCTTATTATTTCCCCAGGACTTCTTCGAAGATGTGCAGACAGTAGCTATAGGAAGGGGATCATGGAGTCGTCGACATTATGATGAGAATGACTGCTCTTTGAGAGGGGACCCCCTGGCTCCCTGGGGGATGGAGGAGCAGTATAGAAAGTAGGAAATGTTGAAGACAAATCATTTATATCACGGTTCCGTCCAAGTGGACGCTGGCCTCCAGCCTCAGTTATAGCTAGCAGGTAGAGGGAAGGGGCCTCAGGTAACAGGCAGTGAGTCTGACTAGAGCAAGGGGGCCTCCATCTGGGCTTGTGCTGAAGCCAACTCTAACCAGCTCTGGTAAACAGGCAGGAGCCCTGAATGTTAAATTTTCAATGTGAACATTTACATTTCAGAAATGCAAGTGCTACAAATCCTGGCATTGTCTATTTATTTATTTTTAAAATAGTCTAGACTTAAGAAAGTGGCAGAAAGTCACAAGTCACTTGACCCCCATTGCCCACCCTTACCACTCTTCCACCTAGGAGCCAATACACAGAAGTTAAGGGTTTAAAAAAAAGTGGCTGAAAAAAAGCTAATAACATGGATTAACCCTAAAAGTGTGTAGCAAATACATTTTTGGAAGAGGGGGTGACTAAATGCTAAATGTATACCAGGATACCCTGTTTGCATCCTTGCTATGACACCCAGGAAGACAGTGTAAAATTCAGGGGCAGCTAGATGGCTTGGTGGATTGAGAGTCAGGCCTAGAGATGGGAGGTCCAAATCTAATTAATTAATTAAGAAAAAAATTTCCATAGTTATGTGATTCATGTTCTTTCCCTCCCCTAAGGAGGTTCAAATCTGGACTCAGACACTTCCTAATTGTGTGACCCTAGGCAAGTCTCTTAACCTCCATTGCCTAGCCCTTAACTCTCTTCTGCCTTGGGACCAAAACATAATATTGATTCCATGATGGAAGGTAAGGGTTTAAAAAAAAAGATATTTATGAAATTCACTTTCTTGATTCAAGAGTGAGCTATATAAATCAAAATCACAACACTTTCTTAGAAGCTGCCCAGTTTCTATGGGCATTTATTTTATTTTATTTTTTTTAAAACCCTTGCCTTCCGTCTTGGAGTCAATACTGTGTATTGGTTCCAGAGCAGAAGAGTGGTAAGGGCTAGGCAATGGGGTTAAGTGACTTGCCCAGGGTCACACAGCTGGGAAGTGTCTGAGGCCAGATTTGAACCTAGGACCTCCCATCTCTAGGCCTGGCTCTCAATACACTGAGCTACCCAGCTGCCCCCTCTATGGGCATTTATGAATTAAGTTGAATTGAACAGGGAATTCTATAAAATATACTTCAACGGAAAGTGATCATGGTCAACATTTATGGCAGTGTTTTGTTGTTATTATTATTGTTGTATTATTATTATTGATGGGCGATCATATAAAAGAGGATTAGGCTTAATCTGTTTGACTCCATTTAATCAACATTAATTAAATACCTACTATGTGCCAGGCACTAGGGGTACATAAATAGGCTAAACTCAGTCCCTGCCCTGAAGGTTTACAATCTAATGGGGGAGACAACATGCAACCAAATATATTCAAAACAAACTATTTTGGTTGTTGTTGTTCAGTGCAGTCCCAAGGTGACCCCCATTTGATGTTTTCTTGGCAAAGATACTGGAATGGTTTATCATTTCCTTCTCCAGCTCATTTTACAGATGAGGAAACTGAGGCATACAGGAATTAAAGGACTGGCCTAGGGTCAAATAGCTAGCTGGTCAGTGTCTGGGGCCAAATTTGAATTCAGGAAGATGAGACCTTCTGACTCCAGGCCTGGTGCTCTCTCCATTGTGTGACCTCCTCACCAAAGAAAGTTATATAAAGGATAAATAGGAAATAATTAACAGAGAGAAGACACTAGAATTAAGAAGGGTTAGGAAAGGCTTCCTGTGAAGGATTTTAGTTGGGTCTTAAAGAAAGTCAGGGAAGCTAGGAGGTGGAGATGAAGAGGGAGGGAATTCCGGACATGGGGACAGCCAGAGAAAATGCTTGGAGCCAAGAGATGGAGTGTCTTATTTGAGGGATAGTCAGGAGATCCGTGTCACTGGATTGAAGAGTATTTCCCTGAAAGGGAATAAGGTAGAAGACTGAAAAAGTAGGCAGGGACTAGGTTATGAAGGGCTTTGAATGTCAGAGTATTTTGTATTCTATCCTGGGGATAATTGGAGGCCACTAAAAGTTTATTGAGTGACATGGTCAGTCCTGCACTTTAGGAAAATTACCTTAGTGACTGAATGGAGGATGGACTGGAGTGGGGAGAGACTTGAGGCAGGCAGACCCATGAGAAGGCTACTGCAACAATCCAGGTTTGAGGTGATGGGGGTCTGCATTAGAGTGGTGGCAGTGCCAGAGGAGAGAAGGGGGTATATAGGAGAGACCCTGCAGAGGCTTTGGTCACAATCTGGATATGGGGGGGTGGGTGGGCATGGTGAGGGATGGTGAAGACTCAAAGAGAACTCCTAGGTTTTGATCTTGTGTGATTGGGAGGATTACTCTGCAGCAATAGGGAAGGTGGGAGGGAGAGAGATAATGAGTTCCCCAGAAAGTTGAAACAGAACCAGTGGGTGGAAGTTGGAGAATGATTTTGGCTCAATATAAAGATCTTAATTAAGAGAGATGTCTGAAAATGGGCATCCTTGCGAGGTCCCTGTCACCAGAAGTGTTTAAATGGAATTTAGCTGACCACCTCTGATAGATGTGTTAGAGGAGAGTTCTGCCCTAGCTAAGAGACTGGATTAGATAACTTCTAAAATTCCCTCCATCTTTAAGAGTCAATGAAAGGGGTTTGGTTATTCCAAAGTTCAGGTCTGACCATATCACCCCTTTATTCAATAAACTCCAGTAGCTCCCTATTATTGTCAGGGTCAGATATAATCTCCTCTGGTATTTAAAACCCTTCTAAGCTTGGCTTCAACCTATCTTTCCAGCCTCGTTAAATACGATTTCTCTTCACATACCATACAGTCAAACCAAACAGTCCAATTTTACTTTTCTCCATACATAACACTATACCTCCCACCTTTTTGCCTTTGTCTTGGTTGTCTCCCATATCTTGAATGTACTCCCTCTCCCCCTTAACTTCTTAGGACCTTCTGTTTCCTTCAAGGTTCAGATCAAATACCCCCTTTTCTGATCTCTATAAAGGCTGGTGCCTTCTCTCCTTCCAGCCCCCACCAACTATTTTGCGTTTATTTTGATTATGCCTGTGTGGGCTATTGGGCCAACTAAGTGGTGCAATGGATACAGTGCCAGGTGTGGAGTCAGGAAAATTCAAATCCGGTCCCTGACACTTACTCTCTGGGTGACCCTGGGCAAGTCACTTCATCCTATTTGCTTCTATTTCTTCGTCTATAAAATGAGCTGAAGAATGAAATAGCAAACCACTCTAGTATCTTTGCCAAGAAAACCCCAAATAGGGTTGGATAGGCCTGAAAAATGACAGAACTGACCTGGATTCACAGAAAGAAACCCAAAGAAAGGGCTGCCAAAGATTCAAAGTCTACAAGCATTTGGTCTCACCTTTTTAGGCTTCAGCTGCCATAATTGCTGGGGGGAGGCAGAAGAAAGAGAGGGAACTACCTCCCCCAACTCCACTAGAAGCCCAGAGGAGACAATCCCAAATCTACATACTCAAAGGAGAGAAAGGCAAAGTTTGTCCTCAGTTCCCCTTATTACTGAGTGGGCAGCTCTTTTTGGCTCATTTGCCAGTCATCTTCAGTGCTTTCCCAGTCTCTGGGACCGAGGGACTCACCAGGAGTTGCCTCTTCTCCCAGAAAGCAGCTAATGTGCATGTCAGTTCTCACAGAGCCAGAATATACATCCAGCTCCCTGGGAGCAGTGCTGGTATACACAACACACACACACACACACACACACACACACACACACACACGCATGCACGCACGCAGAACCTGTTAGGGTTGAAGCTCCCTGAGGGCAAAAAGCGTTTCATTGCCATCTGTATCCCTAGTGCCTAAGCCACAGGAGGTGCCCAAGTGCTTGAAATGGATTGCTTATTGATTGAAGTCAGTAGACTTTGATACTTCATTTGTACAGACATCTCACTTGGACTGGGATTGGGCCAGTAATCCATAAATGCAATTGGAAAAGCTGTATTTCCCAGCACCAATTCAAAGCTAAAGCGTGCAAAATAAAGAGCGGTTGTGTTGTGTGTGGCTTCAGAAGCTTGGGCTAGCGCGGATGGGCGAGAAGTTACAAGCGGCAGATTTGGGCTCACCGTGACGATTGGAGCTGTCCAACAGTGGAACAGGCTGCTCGGGAACACTAGAAGCTCCCTGTCACTGGGCACGCTGAGGCAGAGACCAAATGAAGATCTCTCAGGGATGCTGTGCAAAGGATTCATGCCAAGTGCTGGGAGGATGGACTAGATGTCATGTAGGTCGTGTAAGGTGTCACCTTCAGTGCTGAGATGCTGTGATTAGCTGCCCACCTCTCCCACCTCCCTTCCCTAGGGATGACATCTCCAGAGCAGGCTGAACAGGGCTCCGGGATACCATGCCCTTGGGCGGTTTCCCAGGGAGGGCCATTCCCCTCCCGCTGCAGAAAAGTGCACAGGCCAGCTGCCTTATGGCTCTAGACCCCTCCAAGGAAGGGCTACCCCCTTCACGGTTGGGCACTTTGTAGCTGGTCTGGCAGAACAGGAGGAGATTCTGTCCTAGCTCTCCTCACCCAGAGCCTGCCTTTCTGGATTTAAACCCCTTAGGTTGAGGCTGAGGAGACTTGGGGAATGGGGTGGAGAGAGAAGGGGGAGAGCAGCAAGCTCTCGCTGTGGCTTAGTCTGAGGGGCTGTGATCTTTTATGCCTAAGTCTGTATGACTTCTGATGCTACGCTGGATCAAAATGATGTTGCCATTCCTCCTCGGGTCTCAGTCTTTCTCTGGGGTGGGGATGGGGGAGGGCAATGGAGGTGCTGAATGAGGCTGAACAAGGCTTCGGGCTGTCTAGCTCCCAGTAGACCGATTCTGCGGGCTAGCTGGGGTTCTTTATCCTAAGGCACCATTAACCTCTCCGAATGTGAATGTGAGAGGTCCTGAAGGCATGTGTGTCTGGTGGAAGGGCTATTTCTTTCCAGGAGCATTTCAGAATAATGAAATAGTTGCTTGGGGAACCGGCAATTATATCAGTCTCCAGTTTGGCTGGGGGATGGGGGGATGCCTCTTCTGGGTGTCCCCCTTCTCATTCACCACCAATGAGGTCCTATGAGGGCTGTGCCCTAGAGGGAGGATTATCCCCTCCATCCCTCTTCTAGCTCTGGGCAGGGCTACTGGCAGTGGGTTCCCCACCCCCTCCTCCCCAGCCTCATAGCCTGAGCTGCGAATGATTCCCAGGAACAGAACAGAGCCAAGGAGAGCCAGCAGCCTGGGTATCTGCTGGCTAATTGGCATTGTGAAGGAGCCAGTGACCTCAGGACCCTTTGTAGGTGTCTGTTTTCCCCACCTCTGCGAGTAGCCGCCCACCCAGCAGGACATTGATCCTCAGGGCTCTCCCCATGCAATTGGCCCACCCCAATCGCCCCCATTTCAGCCTCTTGTCTTGACCCTCCCCCATCATCAGAGGCTTCTTACCATCCATTTGATGCTACAGGTTATCAGGCTCGCCAATCAGAAGAGCAGCTCTTCTGACATGGGGACGGGCAGCATTTTACGCTCGGAGTCATGCGTTTCCCCCTTCCTTGCGTATCTAAGGCTGTAAGTGTGGGCAGCTGGAGGAGGCTGTGTTTGAGTCTGGGAGAGGCATATCCGGCCCCACTCCTGTGCCTTTTCTACGGTTCACCGAGTGCCGTCCTCCCGCTGCTGTTTGGCGGGGAGCCCGGTGCCCAGGTCTGTGCACATGTCGATGACCTGGCAGGCAGACCTCGGCCCCATGCTGCTTGTCCAGGTGGGACTGAAACCTCTGACCCGAGAGGGAGCTAGCGAGGCTGAGCTCGCCACTGGCGCTCTCCATCCCCAAAGGGCCAGGGAAAGAGAGCTTGGAGCTCTCCCAAGGGGACGGCCAGAAGCGCGGCCAAGTTCCTGTCAAGAGCTCCCCTGCCACCCAGGACCCTGCTCATCCCTGCTCCCCTCAGCCCGGGCAGGAGAGAAACCCAGGGGGTGCCAGGAGCAGGGGCACCCTCGCCCCCAATTCCTCTCCAGGCAAGTTCTTCTCCCTCAATGCTCACAGCAAACAGATCTGGTCCGTGCCCACAGCTGGGCTGTTTGCATCGTGCCTCTCTGAGGCAAATCTTTTCTAAGTTTTGCTAAAAATAAAATAAAATAAAACCTAATCTTCTTAACAGTTACTTACTCAACATCTCTCTATTTGATGTGAATTTGTCTGCCCAGGCAAGCACGGCAGGGAGCTTAATTTTGGATCCTGGAAACATTCTAGCGGGCAGCCTCTTGTGAAGAGAGCGCTCTCTCCCCATCCAGGCAGGAACCTGGGTTCAGATCTTGCCTCTGACACAGACTAGGTGATTTCAGCCAAGTCATTAAACATCTCAGTTCCCTGAGGAGACACTTGAAGTTGCAGAAAAGGGGCTGCTTTGTATTGATGGAGAACGTTGTCCACGAAGATGAAAGCCGAGTCCAGTTCCCATTAGACACCATAAATTATGCGTCTCAAATTGGAAGGGGCCTTAAGAGAGCATTTAGTCTAAGAGTTATTAGCTGTTTTTGTGACATGGACCCTTGGGCAGTCTGGAGAAGCCTACAGATTGGATATTTATATAAACCCATGTAAAGCTATTAAATCTATTTATAGAAATCTACATAAATAGATTTATATAAGCAACACAAACACTTTAAGTCTATTAAAAGAAGTATAGTATATATATTTATAAGTAAAATAATGAATTATATTAATTTTATGATAAATATATTAAATTGATAAGCAAATGCACATAATTAAGGACTTAAGATTACAAAGGAAATAAATTATATTGAAATTCAGTTATCAAAAGATTTTTTATGATCCAAGTTCCAGGGTTAAGAACTCTTGAACTAGTCCAATTCCTTGATTTTATAGATGAAGAAACTGAGTCATTGAGAGAAGGGAAATGACTTGTCTAATGCCACACCATGAATGAGATGGTTGGTTTACTCTAGGGAGTACAAAGTGCACCAATCAGGGTGGACTTCAATTTGCAGGCTAAATGGCCACTTGTTGGGATGATTTAAGGGGAAATCCCTGATCAGTTATGGGCTCAACAGATAGGCTCTGTGGAACCTTCTAACTCTAGTCTGGGATTGTAAGTAAGTCTGAAACATCAGATAGTGGAAGCTACATCCAAGCTAGGACTGTGTCTCCCTCATTTTATTCCCTGAAGTGTCTTACAGAGGACCTTAATATGCATAGTAAACACTCAGATATGTGTGGAATGAAAAATCAAGCCTTAACCACCCTGTGCTTAGGTTAGGGCTTTACATCATCAGTCTGAGATCCTGCTATTTCCAGGATGAAATGGGTTGCAGTGAGGCAGGCTAGAGACTAGACTAGCCAGCTTCCCAGTTTCTCAGGCTGGTCTTCACAGAATGATTTCATTATTTCCTGTAGATTGAGTTCCCAGAGTATCAGCCATCCCTATAATCAAATCTGAATACAGTAAACAATACATTCCGCAGGCAAACATAAATGATTTTTGGATTATCCATATTTCTGCCTTCATTCTCCTTCCCCTTAACACAAATAAATGGAGAACTAAAGAAAAGAATATTTTTTCCTTCCAGATCTCGGTTGTTATTGTGCTGAGGATCATTACACTTCCACTCCAGTTAGGTATGTGTTCTGGGAACTTTGAAGCACTGACTACCAAGCTGGAGAGATGCTGAGTAGGAACCTGGCTAAGGATTCTGTTTGCCATGTGAGGACTCACCTAGATGAGTGTGGAGAGACCATCACCAGAAGGATGGCCACAACCACTCACAGCTAAGTAATTAATGATGACATGGAAAGGTTGCTCTCTGGGTGGTAGAGGAAGGGGTGCCCACACCAATAAAATCAGGAATCTTTTGAAGTAAAACTGATTTTCTGTGGTCCTAGTTGGGGTTTTCTTGGAAAAAATATTGGAATGGTTTGCTGTTCCCTTGTCCATTTCATTTTACAGATGAAGAAACTGAGGCAAACAGTACCTTGTCCAGGGTTGTGCTGCTAAGATGCGTCTGAGGCTGGATCAGGCCATGTCTTCTTGACTCTGAGCCTGGCAGTCTATCTACTGTGCCACTTAGCTGCCCACATATGTAGAAGTATGTCTAGTTTATATCTATATATAGTATATCTAATTAGAGAGAATTTGAGGATGAGGCTTGCCCAGAGGAGCATGGGAGCTGGTCCTGGAGATGAGGAAAGATTCTGCTTTAGGTAGGGCAAGATTTCTTACTCGGGAGTCCATGGACTGAAGATGAGGTGAAGGGAGGTGTCTGTGAAATTGGATGGAAAAAAATCAAATCTTTATTTTAATTAGCCTTTAGTGAAATTTAGTATTTATTTTAATTATGAATAAAAAACTGACTATTTTGAGAAAGGATCTATAGGTTTCACCTGACTGCTGAAAAAATCCATGATACAAAAAAAAGGTTGAGTCCCTGATATAAGGGTTAGGACAGAGAGGAAATTGGAACTGAAGTCCCTCTCTTCCACCTTAGAGCCAATGGTTCCCAATTACCTCTAAGAGCAAATGAGGACGTCTGTTTAGTATTTAAAGCTCTTTATGACCTTCCCCCTTCCCATCTTTTCAGTCTTCTTATGCACTGCTTCCCTCTCTGCATATTCAAACAGAACTATACTGGCCTTCTTGCTGTTCTTCACACCCAGTGCCCCATCTCTGTTCTTTGTACTTTTACATTGTCTGTCCTGCATGCTCGGGGGATGCTCTCCTTCCTGATGCCAGCCTCTTAGAACCTCTGCTGTCCTGGATGCAGTTCAAATGCCACCTTCTGCAGGAGGAAGATTTTCCTGGCCTCCCTAGCTGCTAGCATTGTTCCTTCTAACTATTCTGTCTGTATATCTTTTATATGTATGTATATATATTTTATGTACGTGGAATCTCCTCTTTCCCCCTTGCTTTTTCCCTTATATCCTTAGCACTTAGCACAGTGCCTAGCACATGGCAATTACTTAATAAATGCCTTTTAATTGATTGATTAATTGATTGCCCTCTATAGAATTGAGGCCACTTGTTCTCTGAATTGCAACAACATTAATTCTGTGCCCAGAGGCCTGGAATAACTACTGAACTGTGGTGATGGGTTGTCATGATCAGGAGAGGCTAAAATCATTCAACCAATGGGGTTAGGGAAAGCTATATCTCCTGTGACCCTTGGTGCTGACACTTCCCAGCTAGGATCTCTTGGACATCTGGGTTTGTTCAGGTCCCTAGAACAATTAGGGACATCTCATAGTGGGGTGGCAGCTCTAGATAGTCTCATGCAGATGGAGTAATGTGGGACTCCACTTACTTCTGTCCTATGAAACACATGGTTAGTTTCTGACAACTGAAAAATAAAATAAATCCCATACATCCTGGAACTGAGGACTCATTCATGATACCATGAGAAGTCCTTGTGTCCATGGGTTTATACTCGCTCGGAATAGTGAAGAGAGGTGTGTTGTGAACAGCTAATGAAATCTCGAAGGTGCAAGATAGAGGCATACATAGGGTCTAGAGTGAGGGAGGGGATGGTCCCACTATATTCTGCAATATTTGGAAAATTATGTTCTGCTCCGAGAGTGAATCCAAAGGAAGGTGACCAAGATGATGAGGAGACTAGGGATAGTGCCATATTGGTAAGGATCAGTCAAAGGAACTGGAAATGTTTAGCTTTGATAAGAATTCTGTGAAAGAGAATTCTTTACTTTATTGTCTATCCTGAGTTAACACTAATTTAAGTACCCCTACTTAGTACCTCACTTGACTGAAGACAGGATTAACTCCCCATTGTCTACTTTTGAATTGAATCAACAAAAATTAAACACCCTACTTAGTACTAGATGAGAAGCTAGCAAGGTACTTAAAGAATTCACACCCTTAGAAATTCAATTAAATCAGGAAATTGCAAACCTTTTTGATGAGAATTTAATCTTCAGAAGGTGAGAAGTCGATCCTACAGACACTGCCCCTTGGGCAGTGCTAGACAGTTCGGAAACTCTGATTGGTCCCTATGAAGAGGGGAAGGGACAAGAAATTACCATAAAAAGCAAGCCCAAAACTCCTTCAGGGCAGATTGTATTTGAGAAGATAGTCTGAAGAGACTGTCTTTTGAAGATAGTCTTAGGTCAGTGATGGGCAAACTTTTTAAAGAGGGGGCCAAAGGAAAGGAAATGCTCATCTGTCAGTCTGTTTCTAAGGCAACTCTTTAGAAGTTTCATTGTATTGTATCCTACTCATTGTATTTGTCAGATTAGGAATAATGTCTCTCAGCTAGATAGAACATTTCAGGGGGCCACATTTTTGCCCATCACTGTCTTAGTCTTCAAGACAGCTTAGCTGGAGACTATGGCTTGGATCATGGGCTTGGAGCTTGGGTTCTACTTGGACTCTGAATTTTGGATTACTTCATTGGGTGAGTAAAAGGCTGACCCCTTTCCTAGCTTCTGGAGAGACTAGCTCCTATCTTGGAGGAGGCTATGTGGTTACTCACTACCAGCTTTCCTGGTTGAGAGCAAATTAATCTCTGCCTGGATTAAGCAGACCCAGAGCAAAACATTTAGGTTGGTAGGATATCCCCCTCACATTTCTCTTCTTTATTGTTTCCTCTCTGTTTGAAAATAAATTTCTGACTCAAGATATAAATACTGCTGATCGCATAATTTCATGTAATCGTCGTCCAACCATTAATTTTAACCTTTACAATTCTTAGGAGGAAGATGGGAGCTATCTTTTGAGTAACTGAAAGACTGATTTGGAAGAATTTAATACATTATGCTTGGCCCTAGAAGGTACAACCAATAGCAATGAGTAGAAATTATAGATAAGTGGATTTTTGTGGTTGATGGAAACATAAGCTTCTCACCAATGAGAACTGTCTGAAAGAGGAATGGGCCAAAAGGTCATCAGGTAGGAAATGGATGTCCATGTGTCAGAGAGATAGGATAGGGAAAAGTTCCTGTTCAGGTCTGTGAAATCTTACATTTGGACTGAAAATCAATCTCCCAAGTGGAAAAGTGGAAAGATGAAGCAAGATAGAAATTTGTTTGAAAAGAGACCTGAGGGTTCTTAAGTGCTATGGCAAATATAAAAGCTCATGTGGTTTCAGACTGGATCAGGTGGTAGTATCCAAGATGATGGAGATGATAATCCTGCTATGGTATTCTGTCACACTCAGACTGTATCGAGGGCATTATCTCCAGACCTTTAAGAAGGACATTGATAAGCTGGAGGGCTTCCAGGGGAGGGCAACCAAGATGATGAAGGACTTTCATATTATGCTATTATGAGAACTGGTTGAAGATGCAGCAGCAGCATGATAGCTATTTTAAAGGCTAGCATGGGGAGGAGGGATTTGGCTTATTCTTCTTGGCTTCAGAGGCCAGAGCCAGGACTAATGGGTTCCACAGAGTGAGATTTCGGGTTGGTACAAGTTAACAAAACTTCCTTATAATTGGAGCTGTTCAAAAGTGGAATGGATGTGTGGGCTCTCTCAACTGGAGGTTTTCAAGCAAAGGCTGAATGATCTCTTGTTGGGTGTGTCGAGATTTGTGTTCAGATACAGGATGGACTAGCTGGTCCTTGAAGTCACCTCCTACTCTGAGATCCTGTGACTTGATGATGACATCTGATGGTCTCTCTAACTCAGATTTCATGAGGAAGTGATTGGTTGTATGAAATGCATTTTTCGTCTCTTTCTTAGCTTTGAAGGACAAAAAAGTTATCTGAGATACAATCATGGTTGGAACAGAGATTAAAGTCACAAGTTTGGCTCTGAATGGCCTTATTAGCTTTATCCAATTCTAGGGCCCTATGCTTCACCCCTAACCCCAGTTAGTTATCTTAGAAGAGAGTTTCCTTGATAATAAGAACTTGAGTTGCAGGTTGATTTACTCATAGGATCACTGATTTAGAGCTGGAGGGACCTTGGATGACGTCCGGACCAACCTCATTTTGTAGATTAAGAAACTGAGGCATAGAGACTTTAAATGATTTGCTGCAAACCACATAGCTAATATTGTGTGGCAGAATCAGAGTTCCCTTTCCCTCTCCTCATTTCCATCAGCTGGGATTAGTTTTCCCTTAAAAGCAACAAAGCTATCCCTGGGACTTGATTGGTTCAGGCTTCCTGGACACCAAAAGGCATTAAAAGTACCACCTCTGTGGAGCCTGGGCCCCTCTAAAAACTCAGGGGATTTCTGAAGACCATAAAGAGCCTCCATCTCCTGACCTGTTTAACAATGGGCTTCCAGAAGGAGATAAGGAGGACTGAATCCTGTGGACTCGGGTACTCCATGTTATATCCAGATTTGACTGTGTCTTTATTCAACTTTGTCCTTGCCTTTCCTAGGCATTGGTGAACCTCTACTCCTCCCCGTGCTCAGGACTCTAACAGAGACCCTCCCACATCTCAGTTCATTGTAATAATGCCCTTTCCTGAAGGCCCACCTCATGTGCCAACCTTTTCTGTGAAACACTCCCTGATGGCTCCCTGCCTCCAAGTATTCTTCGATCTCTCCTCTTTTTGATCTTCCTTATGCACGTGTCACATCCTAGCTTGTAGCATGGTCTTATACACCAATGATCCCCTCATTACATTCTTAGCACTGTGAGGGAATTTCTTTTTGTGTGTCCGGAGCCTCATAGAGGGTTTTACACATAGTGCTTAATACATATTATGGTGGTAAGGTATTGATCGTCTCATTCAGCCCTGATTTGATCATAGAATCATAGCTGTAGAGCTAGAAGGAACAGTAGAGGCTAAAAGTCCAATGCTTTCTTTTTATAGATGAGAAACCTGAGGCTGAGAGAGGTCAGGTAAGTTGCCTGGGGTCACGCAGTTAGCATGAGTGTGAGGGAGGATTTGAATTCAGGTCTTCTTGATTCTAAGGGTGACCCTGCTTCCACTGGACCATCTAGCCAATTTTAAAGCTTGGTGATTTATACCACCTATGCCTAGCCCACAGAGATTGGAACCATTTCTGCAATTTCATTAGTCCTGGAGTCTGAGTGAGGAAATTCCTTCTACTAATGCGGGTCAGCACTTCTGAAACTTGCATTCTTAGAGCAGGGGTTCCTACATTTTGTCGTGTCAAGGATTTCTTTCATAGTTTGCAGAGGTTGTGGACCTCTTCTCAGAATCTTCTTAAATGCATAAAATACAGTCCTTGGTAAAGGAAAACAATGAAATTGAAATAGTTACAAGAATACTTAAAAAAAAGTTTATGTAGGTCCCTGAGTTAAGAAGAGAGTAGTCACGAGCACTGAGATTTGAACCCAGATCTTCCGGGCACCAAGGTTAGCTCTCTGTCTACTACCCCTCATTGGCCCTAAGCCTTGCACGTAGTAGACTCATTGATTAATTGAATTAATAATATAAAAAAGAGGCACTTTTATTAGTATGGTGCTAATTGCAGCTTGACAATTCACTGCTTCAAATCTCAATTCATATCTTCTCCCATCACCAACCATTTAATTGTTTTGATTTTTGAAATGAGAAGAAGAGCAATAGATCTTCTAGAAGGGAATGCATATCCGATTCTGACCAGGCTAGTGAATATCTGACATCCTGTAGAGCTTACTTATTTAACAACCCCAATCACATGAATGAGGGAGGAAGAGAATCTTAATTGCAAAATGTCAGGAAACAATTGTCAAAAATTGTTTCTACATGTAATTGGAAAAAAAAAGCAAAATTTAATAAAATTAAAAAAAAAAACCCACGGCCACAACACAACAAAAGGAATGAAAATGGAAATCATAGAATGGGAAGGACTCCGAAGAGCACCTAATTCAATCCTTTTATTTCACAGATAAGGAAAGTGAGGCCTGGAGAATTTCGGTGACTTGGCTATTATTGTGGTTTAAGAGAAGCTAGGGGAAAAGCTTCAGAAGAATTGCAGAATGAAGCAGCACTAGAAATATAATAAATGAAGTGATTAATTCTCTGATCATATCTATCATCCTGCTGAGCTTAAGGACAATTCAGAGTCAATGAGAAAAAAAAAATCCTCCAAGGAATTAAAAGGAAAATACAAGTACATTAAAACACACACACACACACACACATACACACACACACACACACAATTTAGGAGGAATGGAATATAAATAAAAGATGTCAGGAGAAGAGATTTTTGTCAGTGACTTGGATAAAGGCAGAGATGGCATGTTTATCAAATTGGCAAATGACACAAAGCAGCAAGAGATAAAACCTAAAAAGAACTCCATTTCAGATGAGAACATTGGGCCAAATATTTCAAATGGATCTGTCATCTCGATGACATGGCTATTCCCTCCAGGAATGCACGCTGTAACCCTTCTGCGGCTGTCCATCGTGGGCATTCTTGTCCACATCCTCTCCCAAGCTGGACCCAGGGTGCAAACCCAAAGGACGAGCCATTCCTCTTTTCCACGGATACCAGGGGAGAACTCGGGCCACGCTTAGGGGTGCGCTGCTAAATGTTTAATAAACAGCTCTTAAAAAAGATGCAGGATGCTCTTTAAATTTAATCTGGATTAACAACATACCCTCTCACTTTCTTAAGTTTAGACTTAGATGAATCAAGGTCCGATTTGCAGTGCTTGTTGATTCCTGAGGTGTGGATCCTCAGTGAAAACCCCCCAAATCTGCTCTCCTCGAGCTGGTAGGTATAAGCTGCTCTGCGCACACCATTGGCTAAAGCAGCTCCTTCGGCGTGACCAAAGCTAATGAGATGAGATTTAGGGAGGGTAAACGTCTCCCCGAGTTGGGGTCAGTCGGCTTCCCTGTGAAACGGTGGCTGGAGGTGTCGATGCAGAGGGGAGGCCTCAAAAAGAGGATGCTTTTCAGAACTACAAAACTGAATAAGAGTTAACTAACTAGTACAATCTGGTAGGCAAAAGAGCGAATGCAGTCTTAGGCGGCGTTAAGGGAGGCCTCTTGTCCAGGGAGGAAGGTCATGGCTTATTGTTCTCAGCTGTGTTGAGATCACAATCACTTTTGGGGGGTTCCATTTTAGGAGAGGCCTCCATTAGCTCGAAGTATCAAGAGTAGGACGGAGAAGGGCCTCCAGATCATGCCACATGGCGGTCATGAAGAGGAGGAACGAGCTGTTCTTCAATTTCTTTTTCATTCTTCGACTTCCTTTTTAATTTCTGTTTTTTCCCCTCTGCCCCTTAAAAACGAATAAGCTCTTTGATATGTTAAATATTTACTAGCTGGTCCTAGAATTAGAGCCAGAGCTGGGCATGGGGGAGTTCCAGTGGTGAAGTTCTGCTGCTTATCTTCCCATTTCCATTATGGATACTGAGGTAGGTGATGGACAAAGGCACAAATTGAGATTGGGGGCAGTGAAATGACCCATCCCACCTGACACAAGAAACTGGGATGCTAAGCCTAGAGGAGAGAAGACTGGTGGGGGGGTGGGAAGGGTGTGGAAGAGGGACTGAGCTTGTTCTGTTTGACTCTTGAAGATGAGTGAAGAAATATGAATGGAAGCTGCAGAAGTGGATTTCTTTAGTGGGTAATGGGTTCTTCATTCCCTGCTGAAGTCTTGAAGCAGAAGACAGAATAGATTACTTGTTGGATTCATAGAAGAGATTCTTATTTGACTTTTTTTTTTTTTAATTTTAAACCCTTAACTTCTGTGTATTGACTTGTAGGTGGAAGATTGGTAAGGGTAGGCAATGGGGGTCAAGTGACTTGCCCAGGGTCACACAGCTGGGAAGTGTCTGAGGCCGGACTTGAACCTAGGACCTCCTGTCTCTAGGCCTGACTCTCACTCCACTGAGCTACCCAGCTGCCCTCCCTTTGACTTTTTAAGATTTAATGACTTAATTAATCTTATGACAAAGTTGGGATTGGAACCCAGGTCTCGGCTCTTCCCATTGGCCTATACCCTTTCTCCAAACTAGGATAACTTCTGAAATTATCCTATCCCTTCTTGCTAAACTATAATCTCTGATTATGGAAGCCCCATGAACTGAAACTGAAACCCTTGGTTGTATGGTACACGGGACGGAGCCTCACAAGAAGGGTGCTCGAGGAGGGAAAGATCTGCATCTATTTTCCCTAACTCAGGCCTGGTTTAGCAAAGTGGCCCAATGAGCAGAAGAGGTGGCTAGAGAAGAGACCAGACCGGCAAGGGTGACGAGACGAGTCCATGGAGACTCCTGCCATCTTTTCCCCACCTGCCAGCAGTCATCCTGCCCCAGAAAGGGTGGCGTGTGGGCACCTAGCACGCCTCCTCAGGCTGGCGGCCAATAGTGTGTAAATATTATTACACTCCCACTCTTCTGAAGGATGTTAATTATTAAAACACATGCCACCCAGGGCCATACACTGTAATTAGGTTCAAATTAAATTAGTATCCCCTGTAATTAGCATATCAATAACAACTCTTGAGACACAAGGCCCCCTACTCCTCCCTAGCTAAGAAGAGGGTTCTATTACCTCTCTTCCCAGCTCAGAAATAATCAAACCAATAAATAACTTGGTGTCAGCACAGGGGATGGAAAGTCACATAAACACTTCCCTCCCTCTTCTCTGTACTGTTGCACCATACTAGAGAGTAGAAGAGGGGAAGGGCTCAAAAGAAATCCCCCAGATGTGATAGAAAACCCTGGCTCAGGTTGGGGGGAGAGGGAGGAAGGTAGGTAGATTTGGAAAAAGAAAGGAATTTTTTCTGGGAGGAGAATTCCCAGGGCACTGTGCACAGAATTGTATTCTTCCTTTAAAGCCCAGTGATAGAGTCTTCTCGATAAAGATATCCATACTCTGTTAGCCCACACGGATCTCTGTCCATGTACATCATAGTCACTTCAATATACTGAAACAAATTCCAGCACTGTCTTCTCTACCTGTTTGGCAGTCATACACAACTACGACAGTCTGCGGTTGCTTAACTCTTCTTGCATTTCTTGTTTTCCCATGTAGACAGAGGGCAGGACGTCCGTCCCCCACGGCTCCAGTCTTTGTTTCTCTAGCAAAGCACTTACCTTAATCATTTTCTCCGCGGCAGAGGAGGGCTGAGCCAAAATAAGCTGGGGACGTGTTGTTAGTTATCTGATTTATAAATAGTCCTCTAGTCCCCCAACTCCATTCATTCCTGATTCCAATAGAGTAGCTTTTAAAAGGGATGGGGTACGTGTTTGCAGCGTGTGGTAGTAAGCGCAGGAAGGCGCCACATTAGTTGCACCCCCCATTCTGAATCAGAAAAAAGGACCAGTCAGGAATCATAAGCCTTTTGTGCCTGAGACAACACTGGACAAGTGATGGATGAATGCTGAGCAGGCGACTAGATGCTGGTGAGATATGGAAAGTACTGAATGTTGATTGAACAAGAAATGATGACCTGCTTGTTATTCTTTCTTGCTTTACTGTGCCTGCAGTTGGAAATGTGGGGAGCTCAAAGGCTTGGTGCTGAGTCCACTAAGACCTCACCAGATCTGAAATGCATCTATAATCTGAATGCGTCTGTCCCTCTCTGTACGGGACACCCCTGGGCGTGCTCCAACCTGGGACGTTTTGAGATGTAGACGTGAAAATATCGTGACTAAGTGCAGCCTAGTGCCCAGGGCTCCAGACCTTTGGCCCAAATTCCTCCACTTTTCATCACTCAGTCAATAAGTCAGTTATGAAGAGCTTACTATGTGCCAGGCACTGTGCTAAGTTCTGGAGCTACAAAGGCGAAAGAGAGATCTGCTTTTAAGGAACTCTGTTTCATAACAGGAAGCTGGAAGTAGTTGTCCCAACCAACTGGTACCTCCTGTCCTTTGACGAGCAAATTTGTGCCTTTTGCTCCCCTAATCCCAATGATTCAGAGTTGGCATCTCCCAAGGTGAACTCTCTCCATAGTTTTAATCGTCTTAATTCTACCTTTTCTCAGTACTTTCCTTAAGCAACTTGGAACATTTGCTTTATCATGAAAAACAAAACTTCATCCCATCTCTTCTTTTCACATGCTTTTCCTCTCCTCCTCAGAGAAGACTGATCCCTTTCAGGAAGACATTGTTTCTGTCTACTCTCTAGTATCTGCTGCTCCACTCCTATGCCCTGGGCTGGAGGAAGAGATGGCACCCGCTTTCCATCCTCTGCTAATGTTACTCAGCAATTTCCTTGAAGGTTCATGCTCTTTGTACAGTTCTATTCAGATCCTTGTAATTTCTTTCCTTCATTCCTCTCTGGGCTCTCTGTTCCTCACTCTCTAGACTCTTTTTTTAACCCTTAACTTCTGTGTATTGGCTCCAGAAGAGTGTTAAGGGTGGGCAATGGGGGTCAAGTGACTTGCCCAGGGTCACACAGCTGGGAAGTGTCTGAGGCTGGATTTGAACCTAGGACCTCCCGTCTCTAGGCCTGACTCTCAATCCACTGAGCTACCCAGTTGCCCCCTCTAGACATTTTTTGTCCACTGTGATGACCCAATAGCCTTCTTACTCTAGAAAATCACTCTGTCACACAGGCCCTCCTGCCGATTGGTGGGTTTGTCTTAGAGCTGTCATTTTAAGAAAAATTAATCCATTTTAAGGAAGCCATGTTCATGTCTTCATTCCTCTCTGGGCACCACTACCAAGCCTCTAGGCTCACCAGTCTTTATCCTGAAGGCTCACTCCATTCGGGCAGCCTTCTCACCCTCAGGTTCTTTTTTTCTGATGGGCATGTTTCTCCTGGAGTGTCCAATTTAAAGAAAGTGACCAGGCCAGTCACATTCACTCATCTCCCTTCTCCTCTTTTCAGTTTTCGTGTATTCTTTCCCCAGTGGACAGTAAGCTTCTTGAGGGCAGGGGCTGTTTGGCTTGTATTTGCATTCCCAGTGCTCAGCACAGTGGCCGGTACATAGTAAGCTCTCAATAGGGTGTTGACTTAACTTGTAGTCTAAAAATTCCCAGTCATTATATCACCTTTTCATGAAGTTCATTACCTGGCTCAGGCTCTCCCTCTAAAACCTACTGTTATTATCTCCTCCAGCATCCTGGCCTACCGGTTTATAAACCTCCCCAGCCTCCATTGATACCGTAGCCACCCACAGGAATGATCTGCCAGATCTCACCTCACTTCTAACGGTGCCATTGCCATGATTTTGAACTTTGAACCTCTCCCCTTTCTTCTGCCTCATATCTCCTTAAATCCTCTTCTCCATCCTCACGCCAATCTTCAGTCCCTACTTTGGCCTCTCATAGACTATAGTGAACCAACTGTAAATTGTCTTTTATCCATGACTTCCTTGCCCTTACCACCCAAATTGGATCACTGTGGCTCACACCCTGACTCTTCAAACCCAGCCCAGCCCTTGACTCTGCTGTCCTTTCAAGCTATAGCTTTGCTTGTTGCTCCTTCTTTTCACTGTCACCCCCCCCCCCAAATAGCGTGTCTTCATTGCCTCCACCTCACTCTCTGCTTCTTTCTTGACATCACATATTCCCTTCCCGGCCCCTCGTAATCCCTTTCAATCTAAGGCAAATGATGCTGCTCTACGTGGCCTGCGCCGGCGGATTGCTCCTCCATCATCCCTGCTCTGTCTCATTCTCTCCCGTCTACTGGCTGCTTCCCTCCTGCCTATACACATGCCCATGTTTTCCTCATCTTCCAAAACTTCTCCCTTGACCTACTGTCTCCCACCTTTCTGTCCTTTGGGGGTTAAATCAGAATCGGTGCTTCCACCCCTCCCCCTTAACCCGTTAGAGTCCGGCTCCTGCCCTTACTCAGGGGCTCTCCACAGTTACGATGGCTCTCTTTATTGCTAATGGCTTTTTCTCAGGCTTTCTCCTTCTTTACCTCTGCGCAGCCTTTGACACCGTCCCTTCTTTTCCCAATACCAATCAAGGTTTGTTTCCCTTTTGCCTAGTGAGAAACCATTTTAAATGATCTGCACTAATTTGTCCTTATGGGTTTGGTGTAGCCTCCGAAAACAAGCCAAAAGGCACCAGCCAGCTAGCCGTCCGAAGTGCCTGCGGCCCAGGCTCAGAGCGATCCTCGCTCTTTTGGACCATCCCGCTGGCTGGGAGGCCACCATGTCTGCACTCCCACTGCCTCCGTGGCTCGGGGCGGCAGAGCTGACAGACAGGAGGAGGCCGCCCCTTCCGCCTCAGGGCTCTCGTGCTGTGCCTGCTGTGCGGCCTGCGGGACACCGTTTCTCTGCTTTGAGCTCTGAGGATGGAGCCAGAAGTTCCAGGAGTCCCCAGGCGAGCGCTCCTTCGAGGGGCGGCCGAGGGCGGCGACCCTGACCCCACAATGACGGACACGGCTGCCCATGGCGCTCTACTACTTTATTGGGTCTCGCAAGCTTTAAATACAGAATAGGGGCTGGCAATAGGGCAGGGAGGAGGGCGGAGGCTGCTGGCATGGAAGAATGGACAGATCAGAAGTAACGTAATCGGCTATCGGTCAGAACCGGGAGGCGCAAAGGGAGGGAGGCCGGGCGAAGGTAGGGTGCCACGCGGAGGCTACCTCAGACCGCGGCTCTCCCTGCCTCCCCTGCAGACAAAGTCTTTATTCCTGCTCATAGGCGAGTTGATTTGAAGACAATTAAAAAACACAAATCGGGTCAGGAGACCCCCGGAGGGCAGAGCCCATCGGCCCAGAGGGCAGCGCCCCCAGCCCCTGCCTAGGAATTGGGCCTCCCAGAGACGTTCCCATACCCTGAAGCAAAGCTGGACCCATCCTTCCCCCTCCCCCACCCCTTCCCAGGCCTGGGCTCTCGGGGGCGCCTTCCTCCCAGGTGGGGACAAGGTTTTAGTGTAAGCGAAGCCGGTGGGGGCGAGAGATGCTTTCTAGCGGCTGTAGCCAAACTCATCTGCGTCATCCGCTCGGAAGTCCCCGTAACGCCAGAGATTCAGCTGGAAGAAGGAAGGGAAAACACAACTGTTAGTCCGACGGGGCCACCCCACCACCCCCTTCCCCATCCCCTGGAGCAGGACTCACCCTGGCACTCTTGGCTGACTCCTGGGCATTCAGGTACTCTGTGATCTGCAAGGGTAAGAGCAGGGAGAAGGATGTCAGCAGAACTGTGCACCCCAAGAATTAGCCTGAGGGGCTCCCAGTATTGGGGTGGCGGCACCCTCCACCCTGAGAGGACGCTTGCATGCCTAGCCTGGAGAGGAGGAGACAAGGTTCAGGGAGGACCTGACAGCTGCCTGGGAGGTTTAAGGGATGTCACACAGAGAAAGGATTAAAATTGTCCCTTTGGCTCCAGAGGAGCAGAACCAGGGACAATGGGTTGGAAAGAGGAAAAAGCCTCCTCCCCGTTGGAGCCATGCCCTGAGGAGGCACTGGATCTCTCTCCCTTGGAGACCTTCAGACACAGGCTGGACAACCATGTGTGGACAGGGTACGGTAGGGACTTCCTTGTGTGTACAGGCTGGATTAGATGGCTACTGAAGTCCCTTCCAACTCTCCAATTTGGATTCTGTGGTTCTGGAGGGACTTCCAGAGGCCAGAGCAGGTGGGAGCAGTTCTGTTGCCAAAGGACCAGGAAAATGAACTTCTCCCTCATTCGAAGGGTCTTTAAAACTCGAACATGTCTCAGGCAGACTCACACTGCCCTTGAAAAAGCAGCTTTCCAGAGGATGGGTGGAGGAGCAGGGAGCAGGAGCAGCCGAGGCCCTTCCCAAAGTGGAAAGGCAGAGGTACAAAACGCTCCTGTTTTATAAACAGTGGTGTCTTGTTGCAAATGAAATATTGACTCTCACAATCAACAACATCGATCCCCAAACCAGCCACAAATAATTAGGAAGGACCAGGCCATCGGGAGAAAAACAGAGAAGGGGGAAAGGAGACACTGGAAGAAAAGAAAAGGTGGGTGAAATGGAGGGCCAGAAGGCAGTAAATGCCCCAAAGAACTATTATTCTCAAACTCTACTTCTCCACCTTCTGCAGACATTTGGGCCAAGGGCTGGGATAGAAAAGAAAGGTGCCTTCCTTTTTGTTGGGTGACAAGTTTTCTGTTTTGTGAGGAGAGGACTAGAAGGAACTTCCCATCTCTGATTTATCCTTGTAAAAAGGCACACTGTCTTGGCTGGGTGAAGCCTGTTCTGTCCTGTTGGTTGGTATGCCAAAGAAGCAGCCTCAGTTTCTTACAAAAGAATCTTCTCTGATAAGATGAGGGTTGGTAGGCATAGAAAAAATTTTGGGGTATGAATGAGATAGAAGACTCAGATATACAAGGTAATCATTTTCATCTTAGTGATAAAGAGGATCCTATCTCTGCATGGTGGAATAAAACAGTTATAGCAATCAGGGTAGATCTAGAAAGGTCTGTACAATGGGAACTGAAGTGCCTTGTCTCCTCATGAAAACAAAGAGGAAAGGGGCAAACCCAACTCTGGTCAGAGCTTTCTACTTGTGCCCTTTTCCTCAAGTGGTCACCCAGGGAAGACCTAAGGAGAAATCACCCAATTTAGTTTGCGCCTGAATTATTATACTGCGGCCAATTAATCTGAAAAGCAGCCTCTCCCCGCTGCTTTATCCACACACACACACTTCCCAAATCTTTTCTGTGGCTCCCCTGCTTCCTTCCCGCAGTGGTGGAGGGGAAGGCAAGGTATTTTAGCCTTCATTGGGAGAAAAGCAGAAGGACTTCAGGCCATACCATGAGCAGGTAGTTTCCCTAAAAACATACCACTTTCTGAAATTGTTTCTCCTTTCGAACCTCCACCATGACCAGCCCCTCTTTAACCAAGCCAAGTCCGACATCACTCTTGGAATCTGCAAACTGAAGGGTGACATGGGGGCAGCTGGGGCTCAGGTGTTCCACGTTGAGTAGGCACTGAGTGTTCTGGATGTCCCGAACCACACTGTCCACAGCATCTGTGCGGGCATCCTCCTGGGAAGTGGAATAGTTCGACAAAGAAGAGCAGTCTGGGCATCACTGACTGTGGCGATAGCCCTGCCCTCCCCACTTTTCCTCCTGCAATCATTGCTTCCCTTCACTATCTTTCCCACCTTGAGTGTGTGTGCGTGTGTGTGGGCACACCTGAGCCCATGTGCAGGCTAGTCCTGGAAACAGGCAGTGAAATATCTCTTCAGACATTTACTGCAGCACATTAAATGAAAGGTCTGCACTCACATCTTGTGGCACCTGGATGAAGGCAAAGGCATACTCTGTGGCTTGAGCTGGCAGCACTCGAGTGCTGAAGGCGGGGGGCAATGTACCCAAACGAGTTGATGGCAGGATCTCTCTCTGTGGGGCAAGCATCAGGAAGTTACACCTTCAGATCACATAACCCTCCAACCTCGGAACCTTCTCCGTATCCCGAGGCTCCCTTTTTCACAAATGACCTCTTCTTGACTGGTCTTTCGGCTTTTGTGAAAATGTGTGAATTCTCACTAACAGTCTCTGACTCTCTGCCTGGGAGAGATGAGGCTTTAGCCACAGCCGTAGGTTTTCCCAGTCGTCTAACCTTGGCAGGGCAGTATTCACCCTGGAGGGAAGTTAACACCAGGGACTCACTCCTTTTCACCCCCGGGCTTGGTGCCGGGGACACCCAGTGGTGCCTATTAAAATAATCATAGTGATAACGAGGCTCTAATTGCTATTTCCACTTCCTTCCAAAGACCTATGTTCTGGGAGACGGGTCCTCTGACTCTTGCGCTAGGCAGGGAGATGAAGGCGGGATCCGCAGTGGGCTGAGAAGGGGAATGGAGGGGAATGTCCCAGGAGTGCTCGGAGACCAGTGAGGATCTACTACAGACCAAGTGATATTTGGCTCCCCTTCTTTTTAGGACTTTGTTTTGTTCTCTGCACCCCATTACTGGACTGACCCCTGAGTGGTAAACAAGAAATAGCATGGGGTCGGTGTCAGAGCCCCAGCTGGGTTCCTTCTATTTCTTGCCATTATTTCTAGGATGCCCATGGTGTGACCTTCTTCTACCTGCTAGGCAGCTAAATTGTTCATGCTGGGTAATCTGACTACAGAGGATATAAAAGCTGCTTCTTATTCCTGCTTGTGGCCAAGGAAATGGGGAGATATGGGGATGTGGAACAGTTGTCATTCCAAACCTAAGGAACGAGGGCTGAAGCTTGGGGTTATGTGATGAATGTGGAAGACTTGACAAACTCCCAGGTTTTCTGAGAATACATCTACTCCCCCCCCCCCCCCACACACACTACCGACCTCTCTGTGCTCCCATCCTACATGGTAAGGAGCCATGGGAGGTATAAGAGGTCTCCCCGGAGAGGATGAAGGGCATTGGGTCAATTCCTCAGTTGGATTATATGAAGTGGTAGATTGTGGGGTGATGTACCTGCAGTGGGAGATAAGCCCAGGGGAGCCTATGGCTCTGATCACAGTATAATTCTCCTATCCCAGGGATTAATTAATTTGAAATCTCTGAACTTGTTTTAAAATATTTTGATGTATTTAAAAAACATGATTCAGAGAAGAGGTCCATGGTCTCCGTCAGACTGCCAGGGAGTCTATAACCTAATAAAAGTAGGAATCCTGGCCCTGGCCAACTTCTCAGAAGCATGGCCTGGTGTGTCCCAAGAGCACTGCAGTGGTGTTCACACTCCCTCACTCTGTAAGGTTTGTAAAACCCAGTGAGTCTGAGGGTCAGCATCACCTCGTCCTATGTCCCCAGGATGACACTCACATTGCCATAGTCGATGTAGAAGACGTGGACTTTGGCTGGAGACTCCACCTTTTCTACCCGTGCTCGGTACCTGCAATGACATCAAGCCACTGTTAAAGAAAGCAGCAGCCTCAGGTTGGGGAGAGATGGGGTCCCGGCTATTCGGACTATGAGATGGGGCTGCCCTGCACACAGCCTTTTTACTGCTATAATTTTGGTTGTCACCACTCCCTCACTCTAGAGAGATTCCTCCTATGGAATCTAGAGTAACCGGGGAAGCAAACGGGAGGGAGAATGGAATGCATGGAGCAGATTAATGTGTCCTCAGGGCATAAAGCAACAAGACTAATGACTAGATTGATGTCTGCTGTTTAAACCCAGCACACTAAACAGTAGCTGTAATTAGTCGGCAGATCTGTCTGGGAGGTTATAGCAGGGAACACATCCAAGTCACTTTTTCACCCTGGGAAAGGCCATGGGCCCTGCCCTCCAAGGCTCGCCTCATCTGACCCATTTCCAACGTCAGGGTGCTGGTCTCACTACCCCCAGATGACCTGGGGCCATCTCAAGGCTACATGCACTCCTCAACCCCTTTCCTGCTGTGTGAGTGTGGAACATGCCAGTTGGTTCGGTCTCATCAGGCCTTCCATAGGCTAGTTCCCCAGGGGAGTTGGTAGAATGCCACTTGCTTCTGCATTCAGGGAGCTGGCCAAGCTGCAGGGTGCTCTCCTATCCAAACTTGCCAACAGACTGCCCCCAAAGCTGGCCCCAGGTTGGCAGGGGGAAATCACGAGCAATGGAATATAAAACCATCAGTCAGAACAGCTGCCAGGGGAGTAGAATGATGTCATCATGCCACCTTAGAAAATCTACATGCCCAAGAGGGGTACCTTGGACCCATGCCTGTGGGTGGATCAGGTGCAGCTCCCTGGACACCTCCCCTACCCATCCCATGCTCTGTCCTAGGTGGGCGGCTTACCATTCTCCATCCACAAACTTGGCAATACAGAATTCTCCTCGGCGAGGGGCATAAGATCCCTCTATGGGTGGATGACTGGCAATGTCATTTCTCATGCCCTCCATCAACTTTTCTAGTTGTGTCCCTGTAAGGAAAGTGGAGTGAGGCCTAGGCGTTATGCTCCATAGGCCCCCATCTTTGCCTGGGGTGGGAAGGCAGAAACCTTTTTCATTGCTGACGCACCATCAGATATTACTATATTTGCTCCCTTCCTCACTCTCCCCACTTCTTAGCATGCCTTCCATATTCATAAGATGGGAAGGAACTAACAGGAGATCAGTGTCTTGATTATTAAAGGCTTAAGTCAGGCTGACTAAGAATGGATTGTGTCACAGTGGAAAAATTATTGCTTAGGATTTGAAGTAGAGGGTCTGGGTCTAAGTTCTCTTACCTGAATGACTTTGGATAACTCCCCCTTTCCACGCCCCAGTTTCCTCATCTTCAAAATCTCAGTGATTCCTGAGGTTCCTTCCAGCTCTAAGTCTATGAGTCTATGGCTGGGCCAGCTCAATGAACATGGAAGGAGGATGCCTGAAGATCTTGTGCCCCACAGAAATGTTATATGTTCTTTCAACTCTTGGTCAAGGCCCTAAGGTGGGATTTTTCTAGAAAAAGTGAGGCTGACTAAAATCACTGATCCAAAATCAGCCTTTTCCAGATATACCATCTCACTTTTTTGTCTACTCTTCTCTCTTATCCCAGCATCTTTACTCTAGGACTATACCTGGTTCTGGGTCATTAAAAAAAAAAATCAAATATTATTTCACTTTCTTAGAGGAGTTATTTGTATTTCTTTTCTTTTCTTTTCTTTTTTTTTTTTTTTAGGATTTTTTTTTTAAACCCTTGTACTTCAGTGTATTATCTCATAGGTGGAAGATTGGTAAGGGTGGGCAATGGGGGTCAAGTGACTTGCCCAGGGTCACACAGCTGGGAAGTGGCTGAGGCCGGGTTTGAACCTAGGACCTCCTGTCTCTAGGCCTGACTCTCACTCCACTGAGCTACCCAGCTGCCCCATTTGTATTTCTTTTAATGTAAAATTCCTTAGTTTCATAGGATTAAATGTTATAATTAAATAGATCATTTATTAATAATAAATTAAAAACACATTTATAATTTTAGCAATGAGAAAGATCATAACCCTGAGTAATCTGGAACCATTTCTTAAGGCAGAGGAGGTTCAATTCTGAGAATATAGGCTTGCACTGGTTTGTCTCCAGACTACCCATTACACCATCCTACAGCCTACATGGTGAAAAGAAGGGACCAGAGGAAAATCTCCAGCAGAGAAATGATCAAGCAATAAGGCTTTGACCTTAAAAGCAGAGTCAGAGACCAGGAAAAAGGTGATAAAACCTTGGTGTAGTGAGTCTAGATCCTCATTTATTCAACTGAGTGTGATCTAGCCACTGAATTCAATGTCCCTTGGCACCTGAACATTTCCATCCATTCCAGGGGTGCCATATGAACTTCAACGCTGCTGTTAGGTTGGTTTCTTCCTTTCCCCTGCTCCAGCCAAGCCACTAATGTGCTGGGACTTCATGCACATTGTTAACTTCTAGGCCTTGTTATAACCCCTAGTTGCCCCATCTATAATAGAAGGAATGCATTAGATGACCTTTTATACCACTGAAATGCCATCATTTCTTCCTCCTGCTGTGAAGCTTTAATTCCTCTTAATTCTAGGGTAAGCAGCTCCTACCCTTCCTGGTCTTTCCTCTGACTCCCATCTGTCTTGGGGACAATTGGTCTGTGCTCATTATTTGCTGTATTCTGTCCATGAGGGAACACCCTAGGTTTTCTTTTCAGCATTACTATCTAATCCTGCCTGCCTACCACTTTCCTCTGAAGCCTGCCCTGATTCAGCAGCAGATCTGCTGGTCTCTCCCTTTCCCTTTTTCATCTTCCTTGTTTCAGGGCAGCCTGCCCAGATCCTAACTCTCCTTTGGCAGATCACTTTCTCCCATTCCCCTCAAGTCTCTTAAGCAGGATAGCTTTCCTCTCAGTAAGATGATAGGATCAAAGACTATGCCTATGTGTACATTCTCTCTGGCCATGGGATAACTAATCTCCTTGCATTCCCAAGACTCTGATTCTGAAGGCAGCTGACTCTTTCCCTCACCCATCAGTGAACACTTAGAGAAATAAAGATTCATGACCAGGGACCCAGGAAAACAACCCTCCTTTCCACCTCATCTCTCACTCTCATGGTTTGTTGCTGTTTGAAATGCTAAAACCAGAGCTTTTTTCTTTTAAATTTCAACCCCATCAATCAGTTACAACTTAGTATGATCAGTTTGTTAGTTTCTTTCCTAAAAGCAAGTTTTAATAGGTAGTGGTGGATAGGATGGAGAAAGAACAAAAGCATTTAGATCACTATCAGGAGTAGGAGTTGTCTTGGGGAGGCTGGGAAAAGGGAATATAAAAGGTTTCAAAGTATTTTCCCCCTTACTTTTTAATTTGCTTATTCTCCTCAGGTATTCTGGAATTTCAGTCTGAGGCTTTCCTTACTAATCACCTGTCTCTGAGGCTTATTCTTTATTAGCCATGGGGTTCCCATCTGGATAACACGCCTCCAGAATTGTGTGACCGGAGATAGTGATAAAAAACTCAGCATCTCAGATCTGGGCTCATATAGGATAACATGCAAGGGGACATCCTTTAAGCATCTGAAATCTCTCTTGCAGAGGCTCAGGGCTTTAGGAGACTCTGGGTCTTGAGGGGCAAGGTGCTGTAGTGGACAATGAATGTGACCCTAGAGTTCAAAATATATTAAGATAATGACAATAACTGCTAACATTTCAACAATACCCACTATGTGCCAGGCACTGTGCTAAGCACTTTACAAATATTATCTCATTTGATCTTCGCAACCATCCTGCAAGGTAGGTTCTATTATTGTCCCCATTTTATGGATGAGGAGACTGGGGTCAACAGAGGTTAAGTGACTTGCCTGGGGTTAAACACAGCTAAGTGAGTGTCCAAGGCTGGATTTAAACACAGGTCTTCTTGACTCCAGGCTCAGTGCTCTATCCACTGAACCACCTAGTTGTTCAAGATAAACTCACATATAGAAATGTAAGAACCAAAAAGGGAAAGCATGGGAGAAGGCATGCTAGAGAGCAGTGGAAGCAGAAACAGAAGCAGCATTCTCATTAGAATGAGTTATATACTACCTGGACAGAAAGTAAATAGGTGTGATCTGTTTAGCAAATAGATCACAAGCCTGACACAGAAATGATACAGTGATGTGGACAGTGGTTGGGGCTCCCACTTTACTTAAAGCAGAGTAGTTAAAAATCTACTGAATTGCCTTAATGATAATTTTATTCTTCAAAAGGTAGAGGAACTGCTAATCTAGATCTGGTTCTTACAAATGACATGGAAACAGCTGCTGGGATGGAAATGATGGGAACTTTGGGGAAGTGATCATCTCATTTTAGAATGTATGATTGAGAAAAGGACTCATTCTGACCTGCATCTAGATTTCTGAAGTGCAGAATTCAAGGAATAAAGGCAGGTTGAATCTCATCGACTGAAATTATACAGGGGAAGTTAGTCTAGAAAGGATGCGAAACTCTCAGAATACGATTGTAAAGGCCTAAAGAGAAAAATTCTAATTATGAGAGAAAGGAAGAGGTTAAAAGACACTGATGTGAAGACACAATTCATCAACAAGTACCTATTAAGTGTTTACTATATACCAGACATTGCAGAAGCTGGAGCTAAATTTTGAAGGAAGCTGTGGCTTCTAAGAGACAGAAAGGAAAAAGTAAAGTATTTCAGGCATGGGGGCCGGCTAGTGCAAAGGCATGGAGATAAGAAAAGTAGCAAACTGTTTGGGGAACAGTAGTAGCTCCTTAGCTAACTGATTATAAAGGGAAGATGGAAGCACAGGTAGCTGATGGAGCACGAATACTGGAGAATACACACACACACACACCCTACATATATATCCTATAAGAAGAATGTTCAGAGTGCTGAGGCCCAGAACAAGTTGAGGCTGGGGAGGAAAGCAAAGGCAATGATAGAGGATTCACTTAAAGTCATATTTCTGAAAAGATGCACAAATGAGGGACAAAATTGTTGTTTGTGTGGAGGGGATGATGATAATAACAATGGAGAGGAGTCAGAGAAGCTCCGACTTTGATGTTGCTCATTTTCTCTACCAAAAATAGCCTTTGGACTGAAAGGGACAGAACAAAAATGGAAGCAGGGCACTGACTTTTGATTCAGAGGGCCTGGGTTCAAATTCCACCTATAAATAGGGAGATAGTAACCAGTTCTTCTTCTTCTTTTTTAATTCAGAGATATTTTATTTTCCCAATTACATGTAATAACAATTTCCTACATGTGTTTTCTAAAATTATGAGATCCAAGCTGTCTCTTTCCCTCTTTTATCTCACCCTAATGGGAGATGTAACTAGGTAGGTGTTCTTGATGAGTTTAAATCACCAAGTACAGAGGAACCATATCCTAAAGAACAGAATAAATGGATAGATGCAGCTGCAAAGCAACTGCCAGTGATTTTTGTGAGGCTGTGGAGAAGGGAAGAAATTCTAGAGTACCAAAGAAGGGCAGTTGTTAACCTGATCTTCAGAAAACAGGAAAATGGAGTCTGCCAATGAGCCTGACTTTGACTCCTGGTCAAATTCTGGAATGTATTATTAAAGGGAGAGTTGGTGAACTTCTTGCTTGAAACCTTTGGAACTCTTGGCCTTGTGTCTAGGTATGGCTCTCAATACCTACCTAGAACTTTTATCATATGTAAATCTTCATTCCCATTCAACTCAACCCAATGGGTTGTCTAGGATCATGCCAAAGAGAAAGTAATATTATTTTTTTCAAATATAGCATGTTACACATAAACTGAACTCTCTTCTCTCTGCTGTCTGAGGCAGAGAAACATCATGGAACATTGAGCTCTGTATCTGGAGGCAGGAAACCTGGGTTCAAATTCTACCCACACTTACTAGCTATGTAATCGTAGGAACATCAGAGTGCCATTTTTCTCATCTCCAAAATGGGGATAACATACTGCCCTTATAGGGTTACTGTGAGGAAAGCCTTTTATAAATCTTCAAGCTGCATATAAATAGGAATTGTTTAGTTCTTGATTTCTGGCTGTGATTCAGCGTCTAGGGGCAGCTTTCCTCTAAGTGGTGGCAGTGTCCCAGCTCCCTAATCTCCCTTAGGATCCTGGTTACCAAAAAAGTGTCTTAGGTCAAAAGCTGCTCATTCTCATTTTCTCCTGTTTTGATGGTTGTGGTCATTTTCTCTCTTCTCAGGCATAGCTAGCCTACGTCTAGTAAAGGACGGGTATTCTGTCAAAACAGCATCACTACAAAGGCAGCTGCTTAAGAAATATCATTAGAAGGGAAGAGGTGGGACCATTAGCAATCTTGAGCCATGGCCCAGTGTCTGTTGAAAGCTTCTTTTGGCTCCTGTTCTTGTCTACTCCTCAGGGGGATATTCAACATTCTTCTGTCTATTTCTCTAGGCAGGTTAAAGATGAAAGGAATAAAGTCAGGGAAAAATGATATAAAGGAGATTGAAAAAAGTGAGACCAAGGAGGCTTAGGACAGCCTCTAAAGGTCATCTAAAGAGATGCCTCTGAGCCCTCCAACAGCATGAGTTTCCATAAGGCATAGGAAGTCAGGAAGTGAGGGGCTTCAAGGGGTTGTGGAAAGAGGAGAGGGTCTTTTGGAGAGCTAACAATGCCTATGGGATGACTACCCCCACAGTTCTGCTTGTTTCTATGGTAACTGGCTACTCACTCCAACGAGGACTCCTTTAACCTCTAGAGGAAAAACACCCAGTACATGCAAACCAAGGATCTTCCCCTTTTGGCTCTCTTCCCTGGATAGCTATGGACCTCAGAAAATGGAATCAAGAGGTGGGAGGAAGAAGGAGAGTGCTTACGTTTGAGTGACGATTCTTGGACACATAGCAGCAATCTGTTCTATACTTAGCCTAACCAAGGTGTCTCAGAAGAAAGCAGAAGCTCCTTGTCAGTGCCACCACATTCACTTCTTCATATTGTTTTTAAAGCTCACTTGTAGGTTCAGGAAAGAACCCTACAGGCTCCATACTAAAAGATATTAAGAGAGGCCTGGGGAATTTATATGAAAGATGAGGGCCCCGAAAAGTGTTTTGTGCATGCACATATAAGGTGGCATTTAGGTTCTTCATTCTTTCAGTGAAGTTTGTTAGAAAGAGGACATGTGTCTTCCACTGGACAAAAGGAGGAATGAAGGAGAAACAGAAGGCTTTTTAGGGAAAGGGAAAATGGCAGTCTCAGCACACTCACCAGTTTCCACATCCTGGACATAGAAATGCAGGTCGTCAGTAATCTCTGTTACAAACACAGGCTTGTAGCTGGCCGAACGTTCCTTTTCTTCCAGCACAGGTGACACTTCTTCCAAGGGCTGCTCCTCATAGTGGGCCCACACCTGTGGGCAGGAAAGGGAAGAGGAGGCATGGGTAGTGAGAGAGAGGATCAGAAGTCAATGCTACACAGGAGGTTTTCGATATATGGCATGGGGACACAGAGGGTACCATGATAAGAAAAAAAGAGTACAGGTAGCTGGGCTCCTTTTGGCCAGATGTCATCTCCTCTCTAGGCGCTTTACCTTGTCTGCTTGTTTTCTCCTCCTTCTCTGCCTGCCCAAGACTCCTGCCAGCTCTTGGAGAGAGAGAGCTCAGCTAACAGTTTCTAAGTGGTTGTATTTCACTGTACAGATGGCTATACTTTCTAGGTGACCTGACTAGGTGTTTTGGAATGGTGAACTACTGAGATTACTTAAGGAATCTTGATTAAGTGGAAGAAGACTGAATTTGGAGTCAGAAGATTCTTGGTTCAAATCTTCGCTCTGTCATCAACTACTGGGATGTCTGAGCAAATGCAAATCACTTAATTTCTTTGGGTCTCAATATCTGTAAAATAAGGAGACTGAACTAAATGACCTCTGTGATCTATTCTGGTTCTTAATCTATGAAGAAATGAAAGTCTCCTCCCTGCCAATTGGTTTGTAAAAGTAACTGAGGAAGATGGATATGTACTGAATCTGGGGGGCAGAGGAGAACCAGAAATGGGCCTGAAGTTTCCTACTGATGTGACTAAGCTAGAAAAACATTTTTAGTCTATCCTAGGCCCCCAGCACCACGTAGGACAAATGGCAACTGAAGTAGTCCTGGGCAGTGGAGAGGGTCAAGGAATCCTCTTTTCAATAATTCAGTGAGCTCTAACCTTAGTTAGTGGCTAGGCTACACCCTTTCTTACCTCTCTTTACCTCCCTCCCTTTCCCCACTGAGCTGTCAGGGCTAGGGTGGCTCAGACACTGATTCACTATGATGGCATGCCAAGTTCAATCCTGCATCTGGGAGATTATCTGAGTGGTAAGGCCTGTCAGACCTGGGAAGAGAGGTGACTTTCTAGTCGAGCAGTTACAAAGGTCCTAGAAGAAGAACTAAGACCACATGCTGGGACACACAGACACCTATTCAAAAGTACCTAGTGGCCTGGGTCCTACCTACAGCCCTTAATAGGTCATTACAGAGACAGGGAGAGGAGAGGGACTGCACCAGCCAGGAGATGAGAGCAGCTCTGACCTTAGTCAGAGTCCTATAGTATGGAGTCCTGGCTTGGATACCTTTAAGCTATGTCTTTAGGTTCTCTGGGTCTATTTCCTCATCTGAAAAATGAGGGATATGGGTGTTTGCCCATACTTAGAATATGCCTAATTTTAGTTCATTTAATTCAGTAGCCTAATTTTATTTAGAATATATGTAATATCAAATATCCCTTCAGGCTTTAACATTTATCATTTTGTTTTATTTAAAAAATTTTTTATTTTGAATATTTTCCCACAGTTACATATTTCATATTCTTCCCCCCCCCCCCCCCCAGCCTCCCTTAGATGACATACAATTCCACTGGGTATCATTTATCATTTTGAAATACCCTCTTATCAATGCCTGGAAATGGAAGCATACTGCAGGTGTAGGGAGCAGGTGAATAGTATGAACACAAGAAATGCCACTCTGGGTCAGAAAGGATTTCCTGCCCAGCACTCTGAATAGTGGTACCAAGGTTGTGTTCCACCATGTGGTTCATTGATGAAAAAAAACTAGGATGAGGGGATATTGACTAAAGCCAAAGGTGTGCATTTTGTGGAGCCAAGCATTCTTTTAAGACATCTGCCCTTCCATCTATGAAACAGAATTTTGTAAAGATTCCTCCCCTTGTTTCCTAAGATGAGTATATAGGAGTGGTGGATTGGGTATTGGCATTATCTGTGATTAAATGGGGAAGGAAATAATGAGATAGAACATTAGACCATTTAAAAGTACTACTATTTCGTCCTATCTTGCCATTCAATTAACTTCCAGTTTCTAATAACTTCTAAACCTATTCCCTTCACCATCATCATATCATGTTCCCTCTCCAATATCCTTATACTAAAGCCACCTGTACAAGCTCCTATACTCCTGGCAGCTCTGCTTCCCAGATTTAATAATTTGGTAAATACAAAGAATATATCCCTTTACTTAACATTTGGCTGACCAGCAAGAGAAGGGGTGGTAACAGGGATGAAATTTGTATGTTTTGCTTCCTAGCCCAAAGGTAGAGAAGTGATCATGGCTTCACAAAAACTCTCTTTACTCCTCTGTTGTGACAGTTTCTCAGACCATAGCTCTGCTCTGCCTATTCCCTGCTGTCCCAAGTAGCTCTAATGTCTTTCACCCTTCTTCACCAATGAAAGAAATAAGGAAAAGCAGTGGAACCTATCCCCATAATAAGGCCTAGAGGTATCTACCTTTTGGGAACTTCCAGCTCCCCTAGCCTGTGCCTTCTGCCTTGATTTGCTAAGACTGAAGCTGTCTACTAGTCTCTTGGGTTCTAACAATCTAGTGGAGAGCACTGGAGTCATTCCCAACCATGTTCCCATGTCTCTGGGGAACTCAAGGAGAACTTACTAATTTAGTATCATCTCTGGATCAATCAGGCTACTTGTTGCCTCAGTCAGTTCATTAATGCTAGACTAAGTGAGCCAATTCTGCCATCCAGCAATCCTGGGTAGTCCCTTTCATTGATTCCTTCTGTCTTCCTTTTGCCCCAGCTACTCCCCTGCCTACACTTACCCCCATTAGGCCCCTTTTCTTCTTGTTACCTTATCTGATTCCAGTACCCTTCCATCCCAAACCTTTTTAAACAGCCCACTGGACCATAATGGCCTTGGGATGATACCAGCACAGAACCTCAGTATGGAGGAGAATCCTGCCATCTTGTTCTCTTCCCTGATCTTTCGGGGGAGAGGAATACCAGGGGAGGGAGAACAAATCAATCCAGAATGAACTGGCTAAGAGGAGTAAAGAACTTCTGGTGACAGTACCAGGCTCCATTCACAGAGAAGAGAAGTCATCTTTGTTCATTTAGGCCATAGTGGGAGGCTGTGCTCTTGACATCTAGAACAAGGGGAGTCAGTCTTACACAGGAAAGAAGTCTTCCAACACAAGAATCTTGGGATCTTTAGACAATGGACCAAACTTTCCTTTATCCACTACTGTGACAGACAGCTCAAAGGGATTGAGTAGCATTAAGGTAAACGCTATAATAGGAAGAGGCCTCTTGTAGCTGATCTTCTGACCCAGTCCTAGATGAAGATTTGTTCACTCTTTCCTCTGAGAGAAAGCATGTGGAGAGTGCTGGGTTCTAATCTTGCTTGTGCCACTTACTACCTGTGTGACCATAGGCAAATGGTATTTCTTCAAGTCACAATCTCCTTCCCTATAAAATGGGGGAGCAGGGGCTGGATTTGATGGTTCCTTCTAGCTCTAGCTCTGGGATGCTCCTGTGATTATAGGCCCATATACTGGGAGATTTGGAGAACCTCCTGGAAGGCAGCTTGTACTTCAGCTGCCCCCTTTTTTGGCTTCTGCAGTATCCTCTTGTGGTTGGGCAGCCCCCTGCCCATGGGACCTCGTCCTCAAAGTCAATGACTATAAGCATATTGGAGGGGGAAGCGGGGTTGTGGATCTTCATTAAGGAAAGAAGTCAGGTAGGAAACAGTCTTTGGGATCAACTTCAGGTATGCTCCCTTCCCTGCTCTGCCCTCAGAGAAAAAGGGGGCTCTGGTGATAGCAATTTACTCCCCCTCAACTTTGGATTTTGTGCTGTGAGAAGATAGACAGTGACAAGACATCTGTTAATGCCATGTCTTCACTGCCATCACATGCTCCCTCGCTTCATCACTTCAGATCACCAAGAAGAAGCATGTCACTTGTAATCCCCAAGGCTGACACTCCTTTTACTGTCACTGAGTAGGCCTTTGGAAGGCCCCCTTTCAAGGGAGCAGCAGTGATTCTTGTAGTAGTGTGGTATAAGAACAGCCCTGCTTGGGTTTCCCTTTTGTCTCCTCAGTAGGGAAGGTGCTTCTAGAGCCAAAGTTCTAGGGGTAAAGGGGAGAGGAACAGGGCTCTGTCTGATGTCAGAGAAGCAGGGTTTGTATGGTGCTGGTTCTCCCTTCTGCCTAAGATCACTAATACTTTTCAGCTTTTCAGTTGTCCACTCTTCTAATTGGTTGATTAGTGGTTAATGTTTCTATGGGTGTCCAGTAAGAGCATGAGCTTCCTTTTGAACCTGGATTTATGAAGAAGATTTTAGTTAGGACAGAGAAGGCTTCCCAGGATAGACAAGGATGGCCCTGTCTATACTCCTTTGTAGCACTGGTCACAGACACAAGTCCAGGCTCGAAAAGCTTTTCCCTTTTCCTTCCCTTCTACCCCAAAGACACTTTGCCCTTCAAATCTCCATTTTTCCCTAAGGCACTGTGCATTCATATCAGGCTCTGAAACACTCACTACCTGTTGGAGTGGCTCCTCCAGTTAACAGAACTAACTGGACCTATACTGCAAGGACAGGAGGATGGGTGTCAAGGGCAAACCAGGTCAGGAGTAGTAGCTTCCTCTTCCATCCTTCCTCCCCCCTCCCTTGCTTTTCCACCCCAGGGAGCCCCCTGTTCTCCCTGGCAGGAGGTGGGTAGCATGGTCTGGGGATCTGCTGGCTTTCCTTTCTAAATTCTATTTAATACTGCTATTCTGAGGCTTCAGGGGAGGGGCTGGCTTGGGGCCAGAGTGGAGGATGTCTTGACGCCCGCAGCAGGGGAGCCAAAATAAATAAAATGAAATCAATGGCCAATGTAACCTTTTCTTTCTCAGTCAGGGCCATGGTAGGGTGGGAAGAGATAGGGAAAAGGCAAGAGAAAGGAAAGAGGCGACTGTTGCTGACCCCATGGCTTCTAGGTCTATCCTGCACCCTGGGGGAATGGGGTTTGCTGGTAGTCAGCCTCCTACTAAGGGGAGGGCATGGCTCTACCCAGTCCTTTCACTGAGGAGTCTGTATTGGGACAGGGAGGAATTAGCCCAGCAGGGGGTAGCTACCAAATGGAAAATCCAGTCGTCAGAGTCTCCAAATAGATTCCTATACACGTGCCTGGGTGTGAGTGTGTGGAGACAAGCACACGAATTCCCCTCCTAGACCCAGTCCCATGCGCTTCTCCTAAACCTCCACCCCAACCCCCAAAGTCCCAGAGAGGAGAGGAAAGACTTAGCTCCTGGGCTCTAATGCACCAATATCCCCAGTGTCCCCCTCTTCCTGCCAGTTCTCTGGCCACAGACCTCCCTTCTTCATTCATAGTATGTTGGTAACTATGCCTGAGTCTCATATTAATGTATGTGCTGTCAAAGCAAGCTGCTGTCTGAGCCTTAAGTGGGTCCTGGGACTTGGTTCCAAACACTTACTAAACTGACCTACTCCAAGGCCAGCAATCATGTCCTGAATCATCAACATAGGCCTTGGTATTGACTGTACAAGGCTGGCCGACTCTTTTCCACCTAGTCAGACCAGGGCCCACAAGGAGATCCATACACAGCAGGCTTCATAGCATCTGCTAGTACCTACAGGACCCTGGAAGAGGCTTTGCTGCCTGCTTAGGGTAGGGGTGGGTGGTAGAAGTGCCCAGGAGGAGGGCAGCTCCTGGCACAGACAGTGGTGCTTGCTCTTTAATTGGACTGAAATAAAAACATGCAGTCTGTGTAAGTAATTAATCATTGATAATGACTTCCTGGCTTTATCAAAGGGCACCAGCAAATGATGACTTGGGCTCATTCAGCCAAATCTACTTTACAGTAAATAATGACACCCAATTCTAACACCTGGCAAAGAATGTGCTGCTCCCTTCATCACCTGATTGCTTTTTCTCCCTGCCTTAACCTTGGGGGGTCTGGCCTCTCCTCCTCTTGGATCCAGAGGGCTAGAGAACTGTTCTCATCTGCAATGGACAGCTACTAGGTGGCTGAGTGGGAGTAACAGAAGGAGAGATAGTTTTTTGTATCTAGGTCTTGAAAATGGGTGTTTGTTGCTCATACTACTGCTCTTTCAATGATCGTGACTATTCAAAGAGGACTTAAACCTCTGCTGACCTAGCATTTGCCTAAACATATCAACCAATTCTGATCTCCCTCTTAGAAGCTTGGAAAAAGCAGGTGGAAAGATAGGGATTGGCAGAGGGCAAAAAAACGATGCCCATAATATTTGGGGTTGTGGAGAGTGAGTGGGAAACTGAGCTTTGGAGAAAAAGATAAAGACTCTTTCCAGAAAGTCACCAAGACTGAAACTTCTCTCACCTCCCTACCCTTCTCTTCCCAGCATCCAAAGTGCCTGCTCTCAGGGATTCAAACAACTTTCTTCCTTTGAGGAGTTTACAATAAGAGTGAAAAGTCCCTTCTTAATTGAAGGTTGTGGTGGGGTAGGATTTGTGCAGGGAAGGCTAGCTCCTACCACCAAAGCAACCAGGGTGAAGTCTGATCTTTCCTGCCTGTTCCATCTTGGGTGATTTCTCAGCTGCAATCTATTATTGCTCCCCTCAAATTCCAAAAGAGCAGGGCATTTGGCTGAGTTTGGGTTGGTGGATGGATGATTCAGGGCAGAGATGAGGAAATTTTAGGGGGAGAAACCAATACCATCCCGGGGGAGAAAAGGTAAAGGGCAGAAAGACCTAAGAGTGGAGAAGGATGGCTTCGGTTAGGAATAGTAGAAGTGAAAAAAGAGCAGAGGAACTCCTGCTTTTCGTTAGGTAAGCAGGTCTCAGCTCTGGGAATCAGAGACATAGAACCAGATGATTACCCCCATAGGGAAGGAAACATTTATTCCTGGAACAAATTTATGGCTCAGCACGGCTGTCCTACGAAATCCTCCTCAAGCACAGAGAAACCCTGACAAATTGGTGGCCGATTGATTTATCCCCATTATCAGTGCTGGGATGTAAGTCAACCACTGCCAGGTTGTTGGAGTGGGTGGTGGGGGCAGGGAAGGCTGGCTCCCACCACCAAAGCATTTTGTTCTTTAATCAACAATTTGTTTCCCCAAAATGCTTTCTGACCCATCCCCCATCTCCTCAACGCAGTGTCTGCAGAGGCTGATGTACTGTAAATCTGCCATCCTAACAGGTTTATGCCTCTCTGGAGGTAGCTTCCAAAATGGGCTTCCTAGTGGGGTAATGTGAAGCAGATTCAAATTAGGGTTTTTGGCCATCCAGTAACCTCAAGGAATCCTGGAGAAGTCAGGAACTGGGTCGAAGTGCAATGCCCTCCTCTTTTTTTTCTCTCTTGGAGGATCAGCCCTGAATTGTTTCTCTATTATCTAACCTGCTTCAGTCTCCCACTCCAAATACCTGATTGTTACTAAGACTAAATGGGTATTCTTTTTTTCTTTTTAAGATTTTATTTTCCCAATTACATGTAATAACAATTTTCTACATATGTTTTCTGAAGTTATAAGATCCAAACTATCTCCTTCCCTCCCCACTCCATAGATGATAAGTAATTTGATCTTGGTTATACATGTATCATCATGCAAAATGTATTTCCATATTGGACATTGTTGTAAGAGAAAACTCATGTAAAACAAAACCCTAAAATAAAGCACAAACTAAAGTGAAAAATCGTATGCTTTGATCTGCATTCTGACTCCAACAGTTCTTTCTCTGGAGGGGGATAGTAATTCTGTAGGCAGGGGTACTTGCCCTAACTGATGCCAATCAGAAATACTTTATAATTTAGTAAATGAATGAGAGTTGTTTTGGGGGGAAACAAAACAAAAACTCCTGCAGCCAGCCTGGTGATAAGCCTGTTTAAACTCAGTGATCCTAGCCCTTATAAAACGGACCTTAAGTGAAGCCATTCCATCTAGGTAGGCTGCCTAAGCTTAGTTACATTGGCACAGCCTTTGGAAGGCCAGAAGCCACTCTGTGGCAAGCAGAGACATCAGAATATTCTTTAGAAGAAACTTCTTAACTCCCTTGGTTGGTTGGTCCCAGATTGTTTGAGGCACAGGATGAACCCCATCCCCAACTACTCAGTTGAGATTTGCAGAATGACCCCTGTTCCTCTTGAGACCTACTAGTGGAATGGGCACATCTGTAATATCAGGAGATTTGAGTTTGAATTCTAGCTCTGCCGTTCAATATCTGTATGACCTTGGGCAAGTCCTGGGATTCAGGAGCTGGACAAAATGACCTTTAATGTCCCTCCCAGGATTATATTTATGATCCTATGAAAGGTAGAGAAAGAAGAGAATAAGGAGCTCCTAGAAACTCTACTGAAGTCTTTCAGATGGATTAGCTGCCAGGTTCCTGGCTCTGGGTGTTACTTCTTCCATCTCAAACTCTCTTTGACTACTCACCTTCTCTTTCTTCTGTTTGGCGGCTTCTTCAGCAGAAAGTAAGGATTTGTAGTAGGAGCTACGCTCGGCTGTGAAATGAACCTTGGAAAGTGCATGCTCCACCAGGGATACTGATAGGTTGGCACCATCGATGTGCAGCCAGCCGATGAAGTTTCCAGCTTTATCCATGCTCTCTACCTCCACTTCCACCTGGGGTCACAAAAAGGGGGGATTGAGTCAACAGAGGGATGGATTTGGGGCACTGGAAATGATGCTTGGTGAAAGGCAGAAAGCTATTGTGTACAGAAAACATTGCTTGAGTTCTTATATTTCACAGACTGGGATCTGGTTGAATCTGCTCCATGAAATAGTAGCAGGCAAGGATATCTCTGGCTGGGGAATGTCAGTAGCTAGAACTAAGTTATGAGATTCCTCAATCTCCTAGCCATATTGTACTTCTTAGAACTCTTCCCTCTAATCTTAGGGTCTCTACTCTCATAGTCCAAGGATCACTAATGAATGCTTCTCTCTTGCCCTGAGGCTATAGGCCACCTGTGTCCCCTTAACAGAGAACCCGCTGGAGACTTTCCTTGTATCCCTGTGGTCTAGGGTCCAACCAACCAGGGTCCCTTCCATCAATCTGCTGCAAGCTGGGGGCTTCAACAGTGAATCCCCCAACTAAGGCAGTCCTATTTCAATGTAGGGACCCTAAAGTATAGAGGGCAGGGAAAACAGAGGGTGCTGGTTCTGGGTTTCTGGACATAGCAGTGATTTTGCCACAGAGTGGCCAATATTAATACACTTTAGAACTAGCAGAGAGGAGGGCTGAGGAACTCAGTTGGTGATGGCTACCATCCTGCCCTTCTTCAGCTCCCACCTTCAGTTCTGTAGCAGAAAGACAAGTGGGCCCTTAGGGAACCTCCTGTCCCTAAGGATTGGGGAGGCAGTGCTTTGCCTGGAGGAGCTGAATGAATGAATTTTTAATGAAGGTAATTAAGCTGGCTGCCATGAATGCCAGGCAGGGATAAAGAGAAGAAGACAGACATGGAAGAGAGGGACTAGATGATCTTTAGGGCCCCTTACAAATACAAGTCTTGTAATTCTATGCATTGCACTCATGGTAGGTTGGTGGTGGTAATGGCAGACTCTCCAATATTATAACCATTTTCTGAGGTCATGGGTACTTCTGGTTTAGGCTCAAACAAGATCTTTATGCTACTTTGGCTAAAGGTCAATCAAGGGGTGCAAGCTTTGAGGCCTGAATAACTCTTTTAGTCATCCTATGAGACTCACTTCTCCCCATCTAGAGATAGCATTTTCTACTTGGAACCCAAGGAGGTACAATGAGGGGTGATACTGAACTGTCTGAGACATAGCTCAAAAGCTCTACCCAGGAAATAGGCCTTAGAAATATGCCACCATTCCCTATATCTCCACTGCCCCTACCCCCATCACTGTTCTCTATTTTTTTCAGGGCTCTTTATTTCATTCAAGAGCCTAGATCTGCTTGTTTTTCTCTTGACTCTCCCCTCATCTCTTTTCTCATTCTACTAAAAGGGACCATAAAAGCCTTTGCTGCCAAGTGTGAAAACTTGTATTAATTCAAATGGCTTTAAGCTCCATTAAACAATAGAATGAATGTCTAAATACCTGAGAATTCATTGGTGCTTAGGACAGACCCTGCAGTGGCAGTGGCCTGGAGAATGGGGTAACTGCCTCCACCAGGATTTTGGGATGTTCTTTAAGAGAGTAAAGGTAGTATAGGAATATGACCATTCTCCACCTGAGAGGGAAGAGCCCTCTCCTTGATGCCTACTGTTATATTGAATCTCTGGGAGTTCACACTGTGATTGACAGGTGGATCAGTTGGATGTTGGAATGTTCCCAGAGAGGCATGCGGACAGGAGAGGGCAGTTGGCCCAGGGGTGGGTATAAAACCATCCTGGTAGCCCTAGCAGGGGTTCTGGGTTCTTGGTTCTGGTCCCTGAGATTTGAGATCAGTGGATCCTGGTCTTTGTGGGTTTGAGAACTTGCAAACTCAACCCTGCAAGCTCCTCCTGTTTGTCCTGTACCATCAATAACCTGTACCCAGACCACCATCTCTGATTCTACTGCCCCTAGATATTAGGAAGTCAATCATCTTAGTCATCTAGGTTTCCCAGGGCCCGGGAGGGATCCGGGAAGTGGGCAGGAGAAGAAGAAGAGGGTGGAAGGGTGGATATCTCAAACTGGTTAGGCTTATCATTGAGTGAAGAAGAAGTTGAAAGATTATACAGCAGTTTGTCTGCTCTGGTGTGGCTCTGGCCAGGCTGTACCAGAGAGAAGCTATCATCTTAATTTCTTTACTTGCCTACACTTTAGAGATTCATTATTATCATTTAACTAGGGTCTCCCAGCACCTCTATCCCATACCATTATCCTTCTTTGCCAAATACATTCACAGTTTAAAAATACCTTCCTGAAGTGATTATTCAAAGCTTCTTTGGGAAGGGAGAGATGTAATCAGATTCCAACATTACCCAGCTAAAGAGCCCAGTAAATAATATCAATTAACCTCAGGTGGGTCCTGAAGGGATATCATCCATTGACTTAAAGGATCCTTCCTGGGCAACTGTTATAAAGGAGAGAGGTGACATCCTATCCTCTCCCTATACTTCATATACATCTACATCTATTAGGGAGAGGAGTAGTGTTTTTTATTATAACACTACCAAGTGTCAAGGGGAGAGAGCAGTAGATGAAACCGATATTATCTGTATGCTTTCCACTAATCAGACAGCAGCCGGAGACTCTCACCTCCACAGATAGTTAACCCTTTAAATATTAGTTATTACTTGAGTAATGCCTGAAGCCAGGAGTATAGTACAATTACATATTATCTGAAGTCAGGGGATTCTTCCCTCCTGGCTCCTCGATAAGACTGTAAACTCTTTGAGGGTAAGGACTGTCTTTTTCCTTTCTTTGTACCTTCAGGGCTTAGCACAGTGCCTGACACAGAGTAGATGCTTAATAAATGCTTACTGACTAGTTCCTACCCTAAGGCTTTTCTTCTTGACTTTTTCAGAAATGGTAGCTTTCTTTGGCTCAGTATTAACCTTCTCCTCATTCCAAGCTCCCTTTACAACAGGTGACTAATCAATTGTTATTTTAGTGGGCTATGCTGATTGCTCTAAGTCTAGCTCCCACTTCCTTTTTTATCTCATCTGAGGCCCTGTAGTTTTGTGGCCTAAGTGGTGAGTCCTGCCTGGACCCTGAAAGGAAAGTCAGTCACCTCCTACATTCCCATTGTACCAGGACTACTCAACTCCAACAAAGCTACATGGAATGAGAAAAAAGAGAAACAGATTCCTAGCTATTAGGCATGTATTTCCTCTCTTTTTTACTGGCAATTATCCAAATTGGAAGTGGCAAAGGGGGGCACAATAGCAGAAAGCAGCCAAACCAATAAAAATAGGTGCTCATATTACCAGATACTATGGCAACTAAAGTTTATGGGGAGAAGTCCTCAGAGCCTATACCTTGCTGCTGCCCAGGAAGTGCCAGCCAATAATGGGGGTGGATGAAGATGGGACAATGCCCCAGGATAAAAGAACTAGCCCCTAAATGATGGTATAGAGCTTAGCAGAGGAACAATGATGAGGATGTCACACCCATGGGCATCCTTATAGTGCCTTCCTTAATACCAGAAGGCAGTTTTTAATCTTTCTATGTAACATTCAGCTCAAAATTGAAGAGGTTTTCTATCTGAATGGCTTTGATTTTGAGATGATGGTGGGAAAGATAGAGATGAAAGAAACAGGGAAAATGGAGATTATAATTTCATTGCTAGGCTTTGTCAACAATGTGGATAACTTTCCTCCCCTCCCCTCAATAACTCTTCTTCACATGGAAATCTGATGAAGCAAGAGGAAGAAAAGGAGATCACTGACTCTTCATTGGACCTTTCTCAAGAAAACTGGATTATTGTTCTGTCTTTGAAAAAGTACACTACTCAGTGTAGGTATGTGGTTGGAAACAGCAGTAGTAGGAACTCTGAGAGATATGGGGAGGATTGTGCTAATAATTTTGGTAGGCATCCTCAGTGATCCTTTGGGCACTACTGGTCCAGACCAGGGTTCTTAACATTTTTGTATCCTGGATACCTTTTAGCAGTTTGGTAAAGCCTATGTATTCCTTTCCAGAATAATGTTTTTAAATAAAAACATAACACATAGGATTTACAAAGGAAAATAAAGGTTAGTGAAAAAGAAAGAAGCTATTTTTTTCTCTCCAAGTTCATGGACTCCCTTGAAACTACTGTTTTATTCAGAATCTCAATGATTAGCACTTTTTAAAACCTTAGGATAAGAACCCCTGATCTAGATTGTTAAAGACCAGTGCTGAGAGACAAAGCTGTACAGGGAAAAGGATGGCCATAATCCCATTGTATCTAATGAAAGACCCACCAGGCTGTATCTGTCCACTGTCACCAATTTCAAATTTACATTATTCTCTTTTGAGGCAAGACCCAGAGTGTCTGGCTCTCAGAACCAGCAAGCCTCACGAAAGGACCAATGGCCTTCTGGAACAGCCCAATTTTTTCTTAATAGGTAGGGCTGACCATGGCACTAAACCAGCCTTTTTCTACCTGCAATCAATATGCTAACCTGTGCCTGACAAGTCCCGGGGCCCAGCCAGCCACTCAAGAAAAAAGCTCTGGCATTAGGCTCTGTAGAATGGATTGCAGAAGAATATAAAGCTGTCACCTATGGGCTACTACTGTTTCCCATTTTTATTACTGCCTCTACTGCTGTGGTTTTCTTGATTAAACCTTAGACCACAAGGGAAACCAGAACTGGTCTCAGCGGTATGATTGGGTAATGCTGGTGCCCCTGCTTCTGTGGGCTTCTTCTGGTCTTCAGCCCTGTGAGACAATCTCACTACATGTCCATAGAACTAAGAACTGCTTCTTCTGCATACTTCTGCCCCATAGTTTTGAAATTGCCCTTTTGGTGCAGAATTCTGACTGCATGGCTACCTTAAGCTCTGAGGATCACTATATGAGCTTTTCGATGATTAACCATTATGGAGCTCTTATCTGTAGTGCAAAAGGGTGTGTATTAACCCTGCACTACATATCATACCACTTTCCTGTTCAAAAACAATCATTGTCTATAGAGTACTTACTTAAAGAAAGTTCATATTTGCTAGTTTGGTAAGCAAAGTGTTCCATAACATACCCCAACTTTTCTCATTACTATCCAACCTATATACCCCATGTTCCACCACCTGGACAGGACTCCCTGATTTCCCCTCAATATGCTTTTCATTTCTTTCCATTTCTGTGCCTTTGCTAAAGCTGTTCCCTCCCCCTAGAATGTCTTTGTCCTGTATTTCAGCCTGTCGAAATGCTACTTTTAAAGCCAAACTTAAATGTCATTTTCTTCATAAAGCTTCCTTTGATATCCTAATGAGACATGATTTCTCCCTTTTCTGAACCTTTAAAACACTTCATCCTTCTCTTATGGCACATATATCCATTCTGCCTTGTACTGTTATCTGTATGCTTGGCTTATCTTTCCTTATAGATTACGAGCTCTCTGTAGGAGAGGACTAAATCATATCCATCTTTACAGCCTTAGGAGCACCTAGCCTAGTACTTTGCACAGAGTAATAGACATTTAAATAGTGATTTAAAATTTGCAAGACACTTTATATACCCCTTAATTTATATGATCTTCACAGCAATCATGTGAGGTAGATGCTGTTATCACTGACATTATATAGATAAGAAAACTAATACTAAAAGGGGTTAACCTACTTGTCCTGGGTCATACATTTACTAAGTGTCTGAAGTAAGATTCAATACATGTTGTTTAATGGAATTGAAGACTCTCTTTGGCCTTTAAGGGAAAGCTGCAGAAACAGGTCAATAGGTCAAGCAGAGAATACTGTTCTTCCTCTAGTCCATAGCACATATGGCCTCTTATTAGTCCAGAAGGAGAGGATCAGGAGGAGTAGGGTGAATGAACTATGGAAATGGTGGCCTCCTTTAGAGACTATATGCAACCGCATGTTATAAGGCTATTTCTCTTTCTGGTGTCAGATAAGGGTATGCGTGATTCTCATAGGTAGCCAGATGGCCTGAGAATGAGCAACACATGCATGAGGAGGAGTGGGGAGGGGAGAAAGGTGGGGGGAGAGAGTGAGAGAGTGTGAGAGAGACAGAGAGACAGAAAGACAGAGAGAGAGATGGGGGGAGGGGGAGAGAGTGGGGAGGAGAAGGAGAAGAGAGAGAGACAGAACATGAGAATATATGTAGGCTAATATGACCAGGAGGTTGTAAGCAGCTTCAACATAGACAGATGGTGGCTTTACTCCATCACCTCTTTCCCCTGCCTCATCTCCCTGGGGGGACATAGCTTTCCATTTGTACAGAGGCTGGAATGAACAGACATACACAATGTACACTGTTCTAGGAAAAAAGATGTGAGTCTTTTAAGTTACTCTGACAGGAAAGCAAACAGAAGGCTTTATGCCAAGGGAAATGACAAGTGAGACTCTGGTTAGACCAGAAGCAGGAAGTTGAGACACCTAAAGGAAAGCTCAATTCAGCATATCTAAAGTCAAGAGTACTGTTACTCCCTTTGTCCCTAGTCTGACTGAGCAGAGGTAGACCTCATATAAACATCTGATGAGTACCTGGAGTTGGATCTTGTTTATGTTCTTAACTCTTAGTAAAATGGTCCATGGAAAGCAATCAATATCTATTTAAGGCTGCCTAACTCGTTAATCAGACTGGTCTCGTACTTCTTGTCTCTGAATTCTGCAGGTCAGTACTCAAACCAGCTATATCCACTCTGTTACACTTCCCTGTTAGCACAGGGGAAAGCACGGATGTGGCTTTATGCTGTGGAATCTACCTTATGGCTATTTTCAGGTCTCCCTTTCTCTGAACCTGAAACTCTTTGGCGAACCACAGCTACTCATCCCATTCTCTATTGACCTTTCCTTTGATCCCCATGAAAATCAATTCAACTTACTGAGTCAGGGAGTCTGAGCCAATGTGTTTTATAGTGCTAAGTCCCTAAAGTAGGAAGAACAGAATGAGTCCCCCAAGGGTGTATTATTCTTTATACCATGTTGTGTACCCCTATTATGGGATTGGGGTCCATCTCTTAGCTACAAAGAAAGGGCAAGGCAAAGGGCTGGGGTCAGAGGCACTGAGCTGAGTCCCCCTTGACCCTGACCCTAAATGCTCTCTTAGAGGTGGCAATGTACAGACTCTGCTGCCTCACAGTAGGACACGTCCTCCTGTTCCCAAGCACATTAATGTGCCACTAATGAAATTGTTCTGGCTTATTTACCAAATTAATACAAACGGCACAGGCTGTTAATTTGGGTTTCTTCTAATTACTGAGGAAGAGCTCCTTGCATATGGGCATGGCATACACCTCAGTGTCCACTGAATGAGGCTGTTTTACTCTGATCCAGTCCCTGCCTCATAGCGGGGAAGAGGCCCCAGGGGCACTCTTGGGCTTTTCCCCGCCAGAGACAGATAAGAACTAATAGTAATGGGATTCTCAATGTCATTCTCTATAACTTTCCTTTTCAGAAATGAATTCTAAACAGAGCTCTGCACAGACACACATATTCCTCACCACATATACTGAACAAACTCCCTTTCCTACCCTGGGTTTTGGAGGTCTATTTCCCTATTTGGAGGTCTATTTCCCTAGTACTCTTCTCTCCTTCACTCCTCCACTATCATAGAAAATAGAATATTAAAAAAAAAAAACCCAATCAGTTTTTTTACTCTTATCAGGGGCTTATGCCCTTCATTTTGGAAGCAAAGGAATAGTCAGGGGGAAAAAAGGAGCCCTTAAGTCTCTGCTCCTTTACAAAGTTATTTACTAACATGGCTTATACTCCATAACCCATCACCCTTAAACCCCTAAAGAACATGTACTGAAATTTTAAAATGCTGGAGAAAGGAGACCCACCTTATAACAAATCATGGGCAATAGACTGTGGTAATTCCCAGAGCTCCCTCTATTCAGCAATTCTGACTTTTCTTTTGTTTCAAAGCCTAGGTACTTTCAAAACACTAGGTACTAGTGTATGGGTATCAGATAAAGTAGAAATATTGTGAATGAATTTCTGCAACCTTTGCCTAGTGACCTATGAGACTGAAGAATAACCACTGACTCAAAGCAGCCACACTCAAAGTTCAGAAAGTAAGACTGTCATACCTACTAAAGGCAAAATGATCTGGAAACTACAAAGAGTAGGGATGGAGGTCTGGGACAGAGGACTGACTGTGTTTGATATATACTATACCAGGATAAAGAAAGTTTGGTAATGGTCCAGTGGGAAAATCATGAGCACATGTATATACATGCCCCATCCCTTCTCCCTTCTGCCAAAAAGATAGAATAACCTCCTCTACTCATGCAGCAGGAACTATTTGGGCTATGCAAAATGCTTGGGGCATCTTAGGAAATTACCAGTTATAGCTCCAGGATCCTTGGAAAACAGCTGATGGGGTTTCTCCATTATCCTTAATCTGGGGAGGTAGAATTTTCTACCACATTATTTTGAGTTTCCATTATCTACATATTATTTGGCTCTATCCTTGATATAAATAACATTTTAAGCCTATCCTTGTTATAGGATAAAATGAGATGATTTTTGTAAACCATTTTTTAAACCTTAAAGTACTATATTAGTGCTAGCTATTCTACTTATTATCTAGCCCACAAGGTGGAACTGAAATGTAGACAGGGGAAAAGAAAAAATGATGATGGCTGGGGCAAAAGGGTAAGTGGAGGATATGGGCAATAATATGGGTAAGGAGCAATGAATGAGTATCCACAATAGGAAGAAAAAAAAAGCTGGTACATACTGCCCAAATAAAAGTTCAAACTCAGTCTGGCTTTCAAGGCTCTTCACATTATGGTAACAATCTAACTTTCCAGGTCATACACAACTGTTTTCATCATTCTATGCCTCGTATCGGTTCTATGACTTTGCTCATGTCATTTCCCAAGAGGAATGTGTATTGAAATCCTGCTCCTTGAAGACTCATCTCAAATGCTATATTTTATCAGATCTACCCAGAGATAATCCTTTCTCTCTCAAACTTAATCATAGCACTGCTGAGCCACTGGGAAAGAGGAAGGGGGGAGAGATATGAGGAGAAAGAGGGAGAGGGAGAGGGACAGAGAACGGAATGAGGAAAGAGAGCTCTTGCATATACCCCAGGTTTGCCAGTCACATATGCAAAAGGACCACCCTATAATGGAGTTGGGCTGGAGGGACCAAGTGAAGGATTCATGTGGTCCAAGGATGCATGATAAGGAGAAGGTGTTTTGCTGGATTTAACATTGTATGTGGACTACAGCATATGGACGTGATATGAGCCATGATCCTGGCCAGTGGTGATATTAAGAGAGCAAAAACACTGTCCTGTTCATCCCACCTCAACTAACCACTTTGAGGAGATAATGGGGCAAACCTGACAATAGAAAGATACCTCCTATGAAATGCTTGAGATTTAAAAGTGTGAAGTGGCGAGAGCAGAAAAACTCTTACCAATGAGAAAGCAGGCAGTTAGGGTCATAATGACCATAGGCTCTCAATGAGGAGCCTTTGTCTAAATTCCTCATCATTACCAAAGCATCTGACTCCTTGAAGCTCAATGCATAGCTAGCTGCTTTTGCAAGCAACCACTTTCCTGACATCCAAACCCTGGCATAAGCCAAACCCCGGGAATGCTTGGCAGACAAGCACGGATTGGCACAGTGCTAAGAAGGGGCCTAAGCTTCTGGATCCTGATGGCTGGGAAGGTACATGGGGTCTCTCTGCAGGAAGACCGAGGCTCTCTGTACTTGAGTGCCTTTTCCCCACGTGCAGAATGAGGAGTAGGATGATGGGGAGGCTCCTGGGTCCTGCCTAAGGCAGAGATGTAGCAGCCAAGCCGATCAGCAGCGTCCTCATCTGCCGGGAAATGAAAACCTGCTGACTCCAGGCCTTTGCAAGCGGTAACACAGTTTACAAACTGACGCAATCTGTTCCTTTGGTGCAGACAATAAGGAAAGCAGACTGTTCATCTTCCTAGGAAAACCCAAGGCTGGAGGCCAGGAGTGAGTCTTAACCCTTTCTATCCCAGCTTTTGGCTTAGGAGATGCTATCTCTGTCAGAGGTCTCTTCAGCCTGAAGTAGGTTGGTGGGCTCCATCTGTATGCTGGGCATACTTATGGGCTTTAGTAACTCCCAAAGTCCCTCTAGCTGGGGAAAGTTCTTTTTGGCCAAGAGGAAGAATAAAAACTGCTCTCATCCAGGTCAGGTGGCCTCCAGATGGTGTTTCTTCTCTCCATGGCTAAGATGGCTGAGATCTCTCAGATATATTGAAATAATTCTGGCTCTTGTCTAATTCTAGATCCAAGGCCTACAAACAATAAGCTGGGGAATGAGAAGAAGATGTTTTTTTGCTTCATGGAAGATTAAAGTATAGCTTGTCACAAAGTGAATGGTTGGGTGAGATTGACAAGACTTTGTCCTGGGCTCAGAGAAGAACTGCCAACTAGACATAGAAATTCAAATATAAATCTTTCCTTTGCAGGCGCCTAATCCCTAAAGCTGACCCAAGGGCCTATTTCAATACTTTCAGAGGAGAGATCTACACCTCATTGTTCCTGTTTAGTGTCCTTTTCACTGTCCCAGGCCCTCCTGGCCCATTGGCAGAAGAGTCAACTGTAGAGCTGCTGAAACAGGAAGCTGCCTCTAGAGCAGGTGGAGCTGAGGTGGGTCCTGCCAGGCAACTCTCTAGGGTGGGAGTATCCCTGTGGCTGCCTCATCCACAGCTGACCTAGCTTGGAGACACACACAGGAGAAACTGCCTTTGGTTAGTGCAGCCAGCAGTGATGACTCAGAGGTAGCTCCCTCACTGACATGGTGAGCAGAGGGGGCAGAGTCACAGTTGGCTTTGCTGCCTTTCCAGCACTGAATGGGGATACAATTTCCTTTTTACCAGGTACAAGTGAAGGCAGCAGTTGTAGAAACATTTCCCATTTAATCTCTTACTCTCCTACATAGCTTCTCCTCTGGAAGAAGTGTAAATGTACATCAGTGTATAAGTCAGAACCTTTTACAGAGGGGGATCTAGCACAAGCCACAGGGCAGCAGTGACACTAGCAATGAATACATTCCACTCCCAATCTAGGATTAGACTCAAACTGGCAGCTAAAAAGGGTAAATAGAGTAAAACCAAAAGGACAAATATATAAAGACAACTTTAAATGGTAGCAAAACAAATTAGGACAATGATCAACATCAGTATTAACTGATAAATCATATACTTGTTCTTTATTTTTATTATTTTATTATTTTAATAAATGGAAAACTAAAGTGCTAGACTGCATGAACTATTAGTTGCAATCATTCTACTCCAGTAGAATGGGGGATTCCATTGTGACTATCTATTATTGGAGGCTCTATGCTATGCCCAAACAAAATATTCCAATTAATGCCCCCAACCCCTCACACCCTAAGTAAAGAGGTACAAAGCCATCAATCAAGGGCAGTCTCCTGATCATTTTGCTAAGAAGGAAGAGAGGGGAAGGGGTCTTTGGTTGGATCAGTACAGACACACTTATAAGACTCTTAGTAAGTCTTAGGTTTCCAGTCTCAAACTCAAAGAGACCTAGAATCATCAGGAGAGAGTTGCTCCTACTGAACAATGGAGAGGTCAGGGGCTTAAGAGATCCTCTCCGTCCAGGAAGGCACCAGAGAACAGGACAGGCTAGATTGGCAAGAATACCTAGTATAATGGTGTTACTAGCAGCAAGCAGCATGGCATAGAGCTGACATTCCAGTTTCTGATCCTGGACAGATGCTGCTGCTTTAATATGTGTCTAGAGGGGAACAGCTCTAGCCACCCAACAGTCTCAGGACTGGGCTGTGGCACTAGGGGCCATGGAGGAGCTAAAGGAAACATTTTCCTTTTCCCACAAGCATAATTTGGGCTCTAGGAACAATGGATGGTAACTAAAACCCTTCTTTTAGTCCTTTGAAACAGGCTTGGAAAAGCTGTGGCAGCTAGCTAGCCCTAGAGAACCAGATAATTTATTTACTTCCTAAAACTTGTCACTGCAACAAACAAACTATTCTAGCTTAGTGGGATGAGACCCACAGCTGTGGTCACAAAAGGCAGCAGAGTCTGGTATATACCCTTAAGCCTATTCCTTTATTTCTTCTAGATATATGGTTTCTAGACAAGTGAAAGCTATTAAGGAGGGCTAGCAGTTGGGGGTGTCAGTCTATTCCAAGTGGTATTAACTCTTTTATATTTTATCCTACCCTTACTCTCCTACCCCAATGGGTACAGTTTAGGCAAGATAACAGAGAACCTGTGCTCTTTCAAGGGATATAGAGAGCTGACTACCATTCTACAGATGTAGTTAGGCCAGAGCAAATTGCAGAACTCCTGCCTCTCTTTTGTGATTACTTAATGCAGCTGAAGATAAGATCACATTAAGCTTTTTTGGTACATTGTTTCTCCACATACAGCTTGAATCTCGTTCTTGTAAATTTAATTTTGAATATAAGTATAGGACTATACGTCTGTTCCTAGTAAATTTCACCTAGTTAGGATCAGCGCACCCTTCTAGCTAGCCAGTCTAGATCTACCAACGATGTTGTCCAAAGTATAGCCAAAGTATCTGCTGTCCTTCCCAGCCTTTGATCTACAAATCTGATAAGCCCGATAGTTACAGATTCATCCATGTCTTTGATAAAAAAAAAAAAAAAAAAAAAAAGTTCTGCACTGCAGGGCTTTCTCTTTATTTCCACTCTCAGCTTGGGAGGAGAGGTACTGCCCTCTTGCTAGGTTGGGGATGGATCTCTTTGCCAAGAAATGACCCCTTTGCTGCCTATCTCCTTGCAATGATTCTACTGACTTCTAATCAATGAAAATCTTCCCCATCCTTAATTCTGGGAAGGAGGTATCAGGAAATGTCCTGCTTTTTTTTCTCCTGGCCCTCCCTACCCTAACAAACTCATATGAAACCATCCATTGACCAGGAGCATGGGAAAAGCTCCTGTGAGATAATTAAAAAATATGGGTAGTGTTCTACATTTTTATAATACTAATCAAAATACAGTAAGAAAAGATTTATTCACAATGAAGCAAGGCCTCTGAGAACGATGGATTATGAGAGCTTCTTCAAATCTAGCTTATTATTGAAAGATTAAATAAGATTCTTGAGGGCCTATGGTCTGCATAGACAATGAAAAACCATGGGCAGAAGCTATTCATTCCAATGGTTAGGCACGCCCCTCTCCAAACTCCTGGTGTAAAGAATTATTATTTGATAAAAGCTGCTGGGAAAATAGTTTGGCATATGAGCGACAGATCATACCATATCATACCATATCCAATGATTATCTCCAAATGGATACATGGCTTATATATAAAAGGTCACATCATGAGAAAATTAAAGGAACAGAGTAGAAAACACTCTTTGAAGATAATCACAGAAGATAAAACAATTTTGATTAAGTAAAATAAAAAAAGTTTCTGCACAAACAAAATCAATGTAGTTAGAATTAGAAAGGAAATAGTTGCTTGGGGGAAAAATCTTTTGCAGAAAGTTTCTCATGTCTAAGATATATAACAGATGGATTAAATTTATAAGAATATAAGCTATTTCCCAACAGATAAATGCAGAAGGATATAAACAGGGAGTCTAAGTTATTAATTGAAAAAATTCTCCAAATCACTAATAACTAGAGAAATACAAATTAAAGCAACTTGGGTTAATTCTTGTACCCATCAGATTGGAAAAGAAGACAAAAAAGGAAGGTAACAATTGTTGAAGGAGGGCTGTGGAGAAAATGGCACACTAATGCATTGTTGATGGCTTTGAATTGGTCTAAACTCCCTGGAAAGCAATTTGGAACTATGCCCAAAAAGTCACTTTACTATTCATATCCTTTAACCTAATGATACCACTACTTGTCCAAAGAGAACAAAGAAGAAAAGGGTATACATCTCTCTCTTTTTTAGTCAGAGCAAAGAAACTTAAAGGGTACCCAAAAATTAGGGAGTATTTAATTCATTATAGTATGTGATTATAATAGAGTATTATTATATTAAGCATGGCAGCTTTCTTTCTTTTTAAACTCTTACCTTCTGTTTTAGAATCAGTACTATGTATTGGTTTTAAGGCGGAAAAGTGTGACTTGCCCAGGGTCACATAGCTAGAAGGCCACATTTAAAGCTTGGATGTCCCTTCTCCAGGCCAGGCTTTCTATCCACTTGGCCATCTAGCTGCCCTCAGGGCACCTTTCTACTTAGCTTCTTGACTCCGATATCCATTTGAATTAGCCCACAGTGGATATGAGCACTGTTAATGACAATTTCTCTCCCTGGTTTTGCCAGGAATGGGTTATTCTTTTTTTTCTCCCACCTAACATTCTATATTCTGACCCCTTTCCCTTCTACTCAAGAATTCCAACTCTAACATCCTTAATGCTCTGTGGGGCCTTAGAGCCAAAATGTGAAAGTTTCAAAATATACAGCATGAAAGATTTGAAGTAGGGATAGGGTGAAACTGGTGGGATTAAGTAAGGGATGGGTCAGCAGTTTAACTGCTCATTTTGTCTGCCCATCCTGCTGACAAGAGCTGGGGTTCCATTAATCTCAATTATTTCTCTGCTCCCTATTTCAACCAATGTCCCCAAAATAACTCAGCTTAACAAGGTCTCCAGAGCCACTGGGTGGCCCCTTAGTCCTGCTCCTCTGCCCAGCCTACCTAGACCTTGCTTCCTTTGGGGAGTAGCTGTTTTATGTTACCCTGTAAGAGGCCAAGATGGCCTCATTAGCCGTTCTCTTTTTGCTTTCTTTCTTACTGTAAGCAGAATTTTGAGGACCACTAAACCTTCCCTACTTGGGGCACTCCCTTCAGGCAGGTGGTACTGTTCTAAAACAGAAGGAAGGAAATGAATAGGCTCTGACTGGGATATCTCAGAAGCCAAAAGTGGATGGAAGGGGGAGATGAAGAGAATCTCTTTCAAACTGAGGGGGCAAATCCCTGAGGAAAAGTACTGTTTGCTCTGCCAAGTTCTTTGAACAGCTTGAGCTGCCCTTGTCTATGGCTCCTCCAAAGGGGGTTTAAGCTCCTACTCTGCTGATACAGGCCATCAATGCAAATTTAGCTGATGGTTGGTTCCCTCCCGTGGTATCCTCTGCAAAAAGCTTTTAGCCACTAACTGCCACCCAACCACTCTGTAAATACCATGTAGGAAATATTTTTAAAAAATGTTTTTTGGAGGTACAGACAACAATTTATTCTGAAATGCTGGGTAGAGGTGGTGAGATCAGAGCTACAAGGATAGGGAGGGATAGTCAGGCAATAGAGAAGAAAGCAGTGGAAAAAGGAGTAAGGTATGGACTTTCCCCATTTCTCTCTCCCCTGTCCCCCAATAAAGAAAGAAGATGAGATTGTGCTTTGGCAGGGTTGCCTTCTATCTCTCCTTAAATCTCTTATTTCTTGTTCTCTTATTCCTTGTTCTGACTCAGAACTGGAAGGAATCTTAGAGGTCATCAAGTCTTATCCCTTCATTTTACAGATGAGGAAACTGAAGTCCCCAGAGGTTAAGTGCCTGCCATGGATTTGAACCCAGGACTTCCGGATTCTAAGTTCAGCACGCTAGCCACAGCATTACAATGATACAACGATATGACCCACTTGTAGGTCTGCATGTGTTCCATCCTGTCCAGCCCTCCCCCCCCCCCCCCGAGCTTTTCTCATTGTTCAGAGATATCTAGATACCCAAGTAAAGCATTTTGTATATAACCAAGGGAGACACAAAAGGTTAAGGTTCCATATGGCTGGAACTATCATAATCAATAAGTGTGTAAAGTGTAATGGGGGTTGTACTTTGGCTATTTCCTTGTACTAGTGATGCCATTTATCCTACCTATTTTGTTAATCCATGTTCCTCATGTTATTCAAAGCTAAGCTTATAACCTCATTTCTCGAAAGAGGCCTCTGCTGACAACTCCACCTGATACCACTCTTCTGGAGTATATCTGCACATGTTTTTGTACTTTATTAATCAGCACAGGTAACCTGACTTCAACTTATGGCTCCATGAGAGCCAGGAGTTGATATCTCCTTGCTGGTCCAGTATCTGAAATTATATTTTTGACATCCTCGAACTATCTCATAAGCCTCCATTTCTTGTTGCTCTGCATAGGTCTCCCACTATAGACAAGCTGACCTGCTTGCTGGGGATGTGTCAGTATCTAGAAGGCAGAAGACTGGTGAATGCTCATGGTGGAAGAGGATCCTAGAACTGCAAAAGTGCTGCATGTTTGATAGGTCAAGTTTGTTCTCATGGGAAGCATATTTATCAGGGCTGTACAATCAATTAGTTTATAGCAATAGGGAGCTTCCCTAGAGCCAAATGAACAAGAATAACAGAAAAGTCAGGGAGATAAAGGCACTTAAGTGAGAAGTGACTGTAGGGGAGATTTAGTTGGGAGAGGTGTGGGTCAGATAACTATTTTTTGAGGCCACCATCATCCTTCCAATTAACCAGTTTTGCAACCTTGAAATTACCTCTTCTCTCTCCTTCAACTCAAATACTCAATGAATTACTAATTTCCATCAATTCTACCTCTGTATCTTTGGTATCTGTACTTCTCTCTCCACTCACTGCCTATAGTTCAGACACATTACCTCTTAATCTGGACTACTGGAGTAGCTTCCTAATTGGTCTCTTTATTTCCCATCTCTGTTTCTAGTACACCCTCCAAATAGCTGTCATCTCCCTCCTCCTCTAAAAAACATTGAGTAGCTCACTATTGCCTTTAGATCAAAACACAAGACTCTTTAAGTCTAAATTTAAAGTCTGCTATAATCTGGTTTCTATCTTCCTTTCCAGACTTATTCCATATTACTCTCCATCATGTACCTGACACTAACTGTTTGGTTTATTATTAGTTCCTTGAACTCAACATCCTTTCTCCCAGTGCTATGCTTTTGCACATGTAGGTTGTTCGTTATTCTTGACATACATTTCCTTCTCACCTTCCTTAAAAGGTCACCTCCCTGGCTGAAGCCCTTTCTCCCTCTACTAAAGGTCTTATATTGCCTTACTGATATACATGTAACATCCCCCCAAGGAGAATAGAGATTCCACGAGATTGTACTTTTATTTCTGTCTTTGTATCTTCAGTGTATTGCCTAATATAAGTGCCTAATGAATGTCTGCCAAATTGAACTGGCTCCTAGGCTAGGCAGGAAGAAAGCATTATGATGTAAAGAATGTGAGCTCCTTGAGAGTAGGGAGCAACTTTCTTTTCTTGCTGCTTGCCTGCTGCTTTTTCAGTCATTCACTTAAATCAGGAAATTATTTATTGAAACAACTCTGAGGTATCACCACACACCTATCAGACTGATAATATGACAGAAAAGGAAAATGATAAATGTTGGAGGGGATATGGAAAAATTGAGACACTAATATGCCACTGGTGGAGCAGTGAACTGATACAACCATTCTGGAGAGCAATCTGGAACCATAACCAAAGGGCCATCAAACTGTGCATACTCTTTGACTCAGCAATACCACAACTAGGTCTGTATCCCAAAGAAATTAAAGAGAGGGAGAAAGGACCTCTTGTTTAAAAAAAAAAAAAAAAAAAAAAAAAAAAAAAGGCTCTTTTTGTGTTGGCAAAGAACTGAAAACTGAAGGGATGTCCATCCCTTGGAGAATGGCTGAACAAGTTGTGGTATATGATTATAATGGATAGCTATTGTGCCATAAGAAATGAGAAAAACACACCCACACCCACACCCCTAGAAGGACTTATATGAAAAGAGCAGAACCAGAATACTGTATAAATTAATAGCGATAAAGTACAACGATCAACTATGAATGACTATTATCAGCAAAGCAAGGATCCAGGACAACTCTAAGAGACTCATGACAAAAAAGGCCATTCACCATCATAGAAGGAACAAATGAAATTTGAATGTAGAATGAAGCATATCATTCTTTTTTTTAAAATTAAGCTTACAGACTTCCGGTTAATATGGCTGCAGAGTAAGGAGCAGCTGCTCCATCTCTCCTGACCGAAGCATACAGGACCCCTCAAGGGGAAATAAAAACGAGTCCAGAAGAACGAAGGAACCCCACAACAGGGTGCAGCATTGAAGGTACGCAGAATCGGGGCATTTCCACGCTATAAAGGGGTGAAACAGCTCTCACTAAAACGCAAGAGGAAGAAGCCCCTTCCCCACCCCCCACACCTCGCACAACGCCAATCCACAAGTGTGAAAACAGGACTGGGGCAACCAGACAATCACTGGCAGCCCCGGGGCTTGTACCTGTGTGCTGCAAGATGAGGGACCCCAGGTGGCTGGGGGTGCACACAGACTTTCCCCAAGACTAAGCTATCACTCTTTGCAGATGATATGATGGTATACTTAAAAAATCCTAGAGAATCAACTAAGAGGCTGGTAGAAATAATCAACAACTTTAGCAAAGTGGCAGGATAAAAAATAAATGCACATAAATCATCAGCATTTCTATACATTTCCAACACATTAGAACAGCAAGAGGCAGAAAGAGAAACACCATTTAAAATCACCCTAGACAATATAAAATACTTGGGAATCAATCTAACAAAATAAACACAGCTATTATATGAAAACAACTACAAAACACTTTCCAAACAAATAAAACCGGACCTCAACAATTGGAAAGCCATTAACTGTTCATGGGTAGGACGAGCTAACATAATAAAAATGAACATCCTCCTAAATTAATTTACCTATTTAGTGCCATACCTATCAAATTACCAAAAAACTTCTTTACTGAATTAGGAAAAACTATAACAAATTTCATTTGGAATAACAAAAGATCAAGAATATCTAAGGAAACAATGAAAAAAAAATGTGAAGGAAGGGGGCCTAGCAGTACCAGATATCAAACTATACTATAAAGCAGCAGTCATCAAAATAATATGGTACTGGCTAAGAGATAGAAGGGAGGATCAGTGGAATAGACTTGGGGTTAATGACATCAGCAAGACAGTGTATGATAAACCCAAAGAGCTCAATTTTTGGGACATGAATCCACTATTTGACAAAAACTGCTTGGAAATTTGGAAAACAATATGGGAGAGATTAGGTTTAGATCAACATCTCACACCCTACACTAAGATAAATTCAGAATGGGTGAATGACTTGAATATAAAGAGGGAAACTATAAATAAGCTAAGTGAACACAGAATAGTATACTTGTCAGATCTCTGGGAAAGGAAAGATTTTAAAACCATGCAAGAGTTAGAGAAAATTACAAAATGTAAATTTAATGGTTTTGATTATATTAAGCTAAAAAGCTTTTGTACAAATAAAAACAATGTAGTCAAAATCAGAAGAGAAACAACAAATTGGGAAAAAATCTTTATAACAAAAAACTCTAGGGGCAGCTGGGTAGCTCAGTGGATTGAGAGCCAGGCCTAGAGAGTGGGAGGTCCTAGGTTCAAATCCGGCCTCAGATACTTCCCAGCTGTGTGACCCTGGGCAAGTCACTTGACCCCCATTGCCTACCCTTACCACTCTTCCACCTATAAGTCAATACACAGAAGTTAAGGGTTTAAAAT
>NC_058134.1:124051247-124051619 GCF_016433145.1 Gracilinanus agilis
AAATCAAAAGTATCAATAAGCACATGAGAAAGTGCTCTAAATCTCTAATAATTAGAGAAATGCAAATCAAAACAACTCTGAGGTATCACCTCACACCTAGCAGATTGCCTAAAATGAAAGAAGGGGAGAGTAATGAATGCTGGAGGAGATGTGGCAAAATCGGGATATTAATGCATTGCTGGTGGAGTTGTGAACTGATCCAGCCATTCTGGCTGGCAATTTGGAATCATGCTCAAAGGGCTATAAAAGAATACCTGCCCTTTGATCCAGCCATACCATTGCTGGGTTTGTACCCCAAAGAGATCATAGATAAACAGACTTGTACAAAAATATTTATAGCTGCGCTTTTTGTAGTGGCAAAAAACTGGAAAA
>NC_058134.1:124051996-124096274 GCF_016433145.1 Gracilinanus agilis
GGTGGGGGGACAGCGGGGGGTGAAGGGGAAAGTAGGGGCATAAAGTATGTAAACAGGTTAAAAACGAATATTAATAAATGTCTAATAAAAAAATAATAATTAAATTAAGCTTACTTAATTAAGAATATTTTTCCATGGTTACATGATTCTTGTTCTTTCCCTTCTCTCCTCCTACCAAGTGAGCCAGCCAGGAAGTGTTGCAGATGTTCAGATGCGTTACTATAGGTCAGGGTGTGTTGAAAGATTCGACGGGAAAGAAATACATGTATAGGTGCAAAGGAGTAGGGAACGACATGTGTGTGTGTGTTTTTCTCTCTCTCTCTCTCAAGGTAAGAAATGGTAAGGTGTATGTGCAATGCATGCACACAAAAAACAGTGGATAGACTATTTTGGGTGCAGTTTGTGAAGGATGAATAATAAATGTTACAGTTAACAAGTTAAGTTCTGGCCAGACTTGGGAAGGCCTTAAAAACGAAGAATTTGCAAAATGGGTCTTTGAGGAGAATTGCAGGGTCAAAATATTCCTTTAAAAGGCATTAATCTAAGGGACAGCCAGGGAGTGACATGGAGAGAATGCCAGGCCTGGAGTTGGGAGAACCTTGGCAGAAATTTGGCCTCAGACACTTCTTACTTGAGTCACCCAGGGCAAATTACTTAACCCTGTTTGCCTCGAGGTATTACTAGGACAAAAAGTTAAGGGTTAAAGAAAAAAAAGAACTCAGTCTAGTGGCATTTTGCAGGATGAATTGGAATTAGATGTGGGAAACTATAGGTGTCAAGATCTGACCTGGGGCCATGGTAGTAAGGGAGTGTAAAAGTGAAATTTGGGAGATGCCATCTAAAAGTATATATATTTTCTATGGACACGTAGAAATTATCAAACTACATTTCCCGTGGTCCAATGGGTTTCCGTTTCCGGTTCTTTGGGCGTGGGGACGCCTGCGTCTCCACACAGAACAGTTTAAATCTCCTGGGTTAGGAGGGAGTGGCCTCTTGGCTAGCAGGCTCTGGGAGAGATGAGAGGTAACAAAATGGAGGCGGCAATTTTGAATTCTTACAAGCGTGTGGTCTAATGACTTTATCTATCAGCATGGCTTTAATTAAAATATTAATTTATAGTATTATATCAGCCTTTATCATTTTTTATCCTTATAGTAGTAAGAAAGGAACAAACAGATGTAGGAACATTAAAACAAGAGGGTTTGATGTCTATTTAGATAGGGAGTAGTATGAAAGGCAGGAAGAACTTTGGTATCATAGATAGAAACAGTAAAGATGTTTTGCAGTGAAGAACAAGGGAGAATTTGGTTTTAGATATGCTGACTATGAGATGATGTTGGAGTAGTCAAGTGGAAATGTCCCAGAGAAGTCAGTACTAGAGATTTATGTGTGAGGAAAAATCTACATAAAACAAGTAGAATATAACCATTTTAACCTACAATTGAAGTTATATATGTGGGTGAAATCTTTGATGGGGAGAGTGTGGAGAAAGAATATCAGTTTGAAAATTGAGGGGATCTTCCTTCCCCCCACCTCCAGAATGGAGTAGTGTCTCCAAAACCGAGGAAGAAGAGAATTTCAATAAAATAAATGGATAAGTGTTAAATATTGCATTCAAGTCAGAGCCCTGAAGAAAGAGCTGATTTAGTGATTTAGAAGTTCATAAAGATTACATATTCTCATGGCTGGAAGGAACCTCAGGATTCTGTCATATTTATGGCATTTGTAATCCCAACAAAAATAGACCTGGCTTCCAAGTTTAGGTATACAGTAATATAGTGATAGTTGTGGAAATGAGACTGCAGTTGTTAAGAGAATGAGTAGTAAGGAAATGAATATTCTACTTTTTAAAAAGTTTGATAAAGAAATGATAGAGGACATAAATAGAAGGTAGAGAGGAAAGCAACATATATCTTGAAAGCACTTTTCAAAGTAGGAAAGGTCTGTGCATAATTGAAGTAAGAAGGAAAAGGAGAGGATAGAGAGCTATTAGAGAAAGAGGAAAGGTTAAGTTCTGGGTTAGATGGGAAGTACCAGCTATGATATCAAATGAATAGGTAGAAGCATTAACTTTGGGAAAAAGTTAGATACTTTTCCTACCTAGATAGGAGGGACAGGAAAAGGATAGGAATGGATACAGACATGGCAAACTATTTTGGATGGACCATGAGTGGGGCTTATTTATCATTGCTTATATTTTTATGAAATAGGAAGGGCAGAATACAGGGGAAAAGTTTACAAAAAATAGGAACAAGAAGAATATAGAGGAAATCTATGGATCAAACTTGGGAGAAAGATAATGATAAGAATAATGAAACCAGAGAAGCTCCGTATTGCCTCTAAGATGAATCATTTGGCTTAAGTCAGTTCAAATACCTCCACCCCATCTTTCCAGTCGTTTTCTATATACATCTTACAACCTGGACTAGCAGGTTCTCAGTTTCTCTCCTCTGGTTCTCTATCTATCATCTCTGTGCCTTGGATGCATTATCACCCATGTCTGAAATGTACTTTTTCTTTACCTCTGCTTCACAGATGCCTCACTTCAAGATTCGATAAAATATCATCTCCTAAACAATGCCTTTTCTTTGTGATGTTCTGTAATCAATTACTTTGTATTTACCTTGTACTTATTTTATATTCATCTATTCATAGAATGAAAGTTATTTGAGAGTAGAGATTGTCTAGGACAATACCTGGTATTGGATGTTGGATATGTAATACATTTACCTGTTGATTGATTATTAACAGCAAAAATAGAATTTTGATTACATAAAATTGAGATGCTTTTCTATGATAAAACTCAATTAAAATAGAATCTTAAGGGAAATTGTTAACTAGGAATATCTTTGCAGCAAATTTCTTCTAACAAAGTCTGATACTGAAGATAAACAGAGGGAACTAAATCAAATATTTAAGAGTGAGAAAAATTTCCCAATAAAAAATTGATCAAACAATATGAACAGTTTTCAAAGGAAGAAATGTAAACTATTGGTAAACATAATAAAAAAAATGCTTCAAATCATTAATAAGAAGAGAAACCCAAATGAAAACAACTCTGAGGTTCCATAATGTACAAAAATATTGGCAACAATCCTTTTTGTTGTGCAAAAAAACTAGGAATAAAGTGGTTGTCCACCTTCTGGGGAATGGCTATACAAATGGTATACAAAATATGGCATATAAATGTTATTGTGTTTGTAAGAAATTATTGGATTCAGAGAACTCTGTGAAGAATTGAATGAACTGATACAGAATAAACAAAAACAACGGAACAATTTACATTATGACTACATTAATGTAAAAGGGAATGACTGAAAAAACATTGATCAATATAATGATTGATCAAGACTTCAGAATACTGATGATGAATCATGATTCCCACCTCTTGGCAGAGAAATGATGGAATAGAGGTACAGAACGAAATACTATAATACTATGACACTAAGATACTATGTTAAGCAATTAGTTCTATTGAGGGGAAGAGTTGATAGATACACAAAAATAAGAACATCAATAAAACATTAAAAAATACCAAGAAACAGAAGTTCAGAAGGGGCCATAAAAAAGCAGGGTAGTTTTGTTAACTATCATATAAAATGTTATATTAAAAAAAACCAAAATGTAATATATTTTCATAATTTCATATACAATTCCCTTGTTTTACTGTGTATTTTTAAAGTTTTCCATAGAATAGTGCCAAAAATTTCAGCAAGAGAAATAGAGAAAAGGAAGAAGAAAAAAACTGGAAGAAAAAGAGAGAAATAAAGCAACTACAATCCTTTTTGAAAAGTTCATTTTTTTATATTGAAATGTAACTATTTGTTGATGCTTATATTCATATAATGCAAATGACTAAAACAAGAAACCTACAATGTTTTTATATTAGAAATTAGAATTGTATTAGAGAGGGATGAGAAGTGAGACAATAAAGCATCTTAGCTGAGGAAAATAGAGATCTAGGTGAGATAAGTAGTAGGCAGATAAAATCTATCTTGGCACTTTCTGAATGGTTCTTTGTGGCTCCTCTGGTTCAAGTCCTTTCACAGGATCACAAATTTAGAGCTGGAAGGAGATTTGGATGTTTCCCTGTCCAGTCCTCTCATTTTACAGAAGAGGAAACTACAGCTCAGAGAAATGACTTGTTCAAGGATGCACAGATAATATGTAGCTAATCTGGGATTTAAACTCATGTCCAAATTAGGAATTTTTTTCCACTGAATTTATTATTCCCACTATTATAGTTTCATTCTGCCACTTATCTCCAAATTTGAGGTACTACAGACAGTAAAGTCAAAGAAGTATAAAACATGGAAAAATGCTCATCATGTTCATCATTAGCATATTAATATAAAACACCCACATTATGTGGTTTGCATGGAGAACAAGTTAGTCCCCTCCCATTCTCCACATGTAGAATCTGGCATACTCTGCTTTTAAATTTGGCAAAGGAGAAGCAGTTCATTGTTTCTAGTGGCCATTAGGATTCTCATTTGAGAAAGGTGAAAAGGCCAGCTCAGCTCTTCCCTGTGACAGACCTGAGCACTGACAGATAATGTTGTACAAAGTGGCTCCTTGGGATCTTGCCTGGCTCTGGCCCAAGGGTGGCTAAGCATGGCCATTAGGCTTTTGAGTAGTAGCTTCCAGTTTAGCTTCTTGGAGAGGCAGTTTAGTGAAATGAAAGAAGATCTAGACCTAAGAGTTAAAACCTGGGATCAAAATTGTCACTTACTACTTCTGAGGAAAAGCCACTTACTTAACTTCTCTGGGGCTGTTTCCTTATCTGTAAAATGAAAGTATGGGGGCAGATGGCTCTGTGGAGAGGCAGGAGGTCCTGGGTTGAAATCTTACCTCTGACATTTCCTAGCTGTGTGACCCCGGGCAAGTCACTTAACCTCAATTGCCTAGCCCTTGTTGCTCTTTTGCTTTGGAACCAATACAGAATATTGAAACTAAGATAGAAGGGAAGGGCTTCAAAAACAAATGAAAGTGTTAAGACTAGATGACCTGAGCTCTCTTCTAGCTTTATAGCTATGATCTTAGCACTCTAAGTCCCAGAACTGACATTAGTGAAATGACTATGGATAAGTCATTTAAATTTTTAGCTTCTGCAAAATCGGTTTGCTCCTTTCTCTCTTTCAACAAACTTTTACCATCTGTTTTAGAGCTGATACTAGGTACGGGTTCCAAGGCAGAAGAGTGGCAAGGACTAGGAAATAGTAGTCAAGTGACTTGCCTACGGCCACATAGCGAGGAAGTGTCTGAGGGCAGATTTGAACACAGAACTTCCTGTCTCCAGGCCTGGTGCTCTAACCAATAAGCTAATAACTGCTCTGATAACAAACTCTTTACCTCACATGGCTATTGTAAGGGAAATGGTTTGTAAAACAGTGTACAAATATATCTTATTATCACAGGGGATCAGGCTGGAACACATGGGATATCACAGTGCATTCACTGATCTCAGGTGGCTCTGATACAAAATCCCATTTTTTTAAAACAACAAATATGTCCCTGGTGAAGCTACGTGGCTATAAAAGGTGTTACCACATGGTCTTTTAAAAAAATTAACTAAGAATATTTTTCCATGATTACATGATTCATGCTCTCTCTCCCCTCCCAGAGCTGAGGAGCAATTCCACTGGATTATACATGGATCATTGTTCAAAATCTATTTCCATTTTATTAATATTTGCAATAGAGTGATCTTTTTAAAAGATTCCAATCATATCAAAATCCCCAATCATATCCCCTTTGAACCACATGATCAAGTATGTTTTTCTTCTGTGTTTCTACTCCCACAGTTCTTTCTCTGGATGTGGATAGCATTCTTTCGCCTAAGTACCTCTGGATTGTCTTGGGTCATTGCATTGCTGCTAATAGAGAAGTCCATCACATTAGATTGTACCACAGTACATCAATCTCTGTGTATCAGGTTCTCTTGGTTCTGCTACTTTCACTCTGCATCATTTCCTGGAGTTCATTCCAGTTCACATGAAATTCCTCCAGTTCATTATTCCTTTTAGCACAATAATATTCCATCAACAGATACCACAATTTGTTCAGCCATTCCCCAATTGCTGGACACTTCCTCATTTTCATTTTTTTTTTGCCACCACAAAGAGTACAGCTATAAATATTTTTGTACAAGTATTTTTCCTTATTATCTTTTTGGGGTACAAGCTGGATCAAAGCAGTGTATGGGTATGGCTGGATCAAAGAGCAGGTAGTCTTTTTTTTTTTTAAATTTTAAACCCTTAACTTCTGTGTATTGACTTATAGGTGGAAGAGTGGTAAGGGTAGGCAATGGGGGTCAAGTGACTTGCCCAGGGTGACACAGCTGGGGAGTGTCTGAGGCCAGATTTGAACCTAGGACCTCCCGTCTCTAGGCCTGGCTCTCAATCCACTGAGCTACCCAGCTGCCCCCCCAAGCAGGTAGTCTTTTAAAGTCCTTTGTGCAAAATTCCAAATTGCCTTCCAGAATGGTTGGATCAATTCACAGTTCCACCAGTAATGCATTAGTGTCCTGATTTTGCCACACCCCCTCCAACATTTATTATTTTCCTTTATATTATATTGGCCAATCTGCTAGGTGTGAGGGGGATATTCCAGAGTTGTTTTGATTTGCATTTCTCTAATTATGAGAAATTTGGAACGCTTTTTCATGTTCTCTTTTCATGTTAGCTTTGATTTCTTTATTTGAAAACTGCCTATTCATGTCCCTTGACTATGGGGAATGGCTTGATTTTTTTGTACAATTGACTTAGCTCCTTATAAATTTGAGAAATTAGACCTCTGTCAGAGGTTTTTGTTATAAAGATTTCCCCCCCAATTTGTTGCCTCCTTTCTAATTTTAGTTGTTCCCACATGGTCTTAAAAAGATTCTCAGTTGCTACTGATGTGACCCAAAGGGCAATGGAAAGGTTCATGCTGGGGATAAGAGGAGGCAAACACCAAGTGTGAATTAAGCATAAATGACTTTCCCTAGGAGATTTACAAGTGGAAGAGAAGGGGGGCTGGTCATGTGACAAGATAGCTGGATAGCCCATGTTGTACAGGTAATCTATAAGATACTAAAGGAATGGGAGGAAGGAATTCTAATGGGTTGAGTACGGATCTTCTGTGGATAATTTATTCAAAAACCTGGAAAAGAAGTGCCCATCAGAGGGCATGGGTTGGTTGTAAATTGTACTGATAGATAGGAGTTCCCGGGTCATTGGAATTATAGTTCCATTGACACATTACTATGCAGAGAGCAACAATGGCCATCATTTTTCAATTCAACAAATTCTTATCTAGTGATCATGAAGTAAAATGGACTGGGGTTACAAAATGAAATATTGCAGAATTCTTGACCTCAAGAAACTTATCACATAATGCCAAGGGAGAGAGAGAGTAGGGAGGAAGAAAGATAACAAAAGAAGGTGCCAACCACTAGTTGTTTTTTTTTTAAACCCTTATACTTCGGTGTATTGTCTCATAGGCGGAAGATTGATAAGGGTGGGCAATGGGGGTCAAGTGACTTGCCCAGGGTCACACAGCTGGGAAGTGGCTGAGGCCGGGTTTGAACCTAGGACCTCCTGTCTCTAGACCTGACTCTCACTCCACTGAGCTACCCAGCTGCCCCCACTAGTTTTTATCTGACAAATCTTTCTGCTTCTGATGAGACTTTTCAAAGTGAGGGGAAAAATTACCAAAACATTACCAAGGAGGTTTGTGCTTCTTCTCTTATAGACCCTAGGTCAACTGGAAAGCAAGCTTTTCCTTGCCTCAGTGTGTTCTAATAGTCAGCATGTGGCCTCACCAGATTAAAGAATCAGAGTCTATTAGAGCAGGATGTAATCAGAGATGAGTTATTTCAAATTTCATATTTTATAGAAACTGAGGCAACAAAAAGTTGAGCAATCTGTGTAAGTTCACATAATTAGCTAGTGATAAAGCTAGGCTTCAAACCGAAGGTTTTCTACTGAAGCCCAGGACTTCAGCTGTAATTAGCTTTGAACACCCGGAGAACAAGGACCTAAGAAGAGGAAACCAGGACAGAAAGGATCTCTGAAGAATTTTCCGATAAAAAAAGGGGAGGATGGCTATAATGTGTGTGTGTGTGTGTGTGTGTGTGTGTGTGTGTATTCCATTACAAAAAAAGCACTGTGACCTACACAAAACATCTTATTTCTTATAAGCCATATGGATAGTTTCTAGAATCTTCTTTTTAAAAATAAATTCTTAGTTTATATATATGCAAAGAAAAATCTATCTAGCCTCTCAAACGCAATCGATGCATGAGCTGAGGTGAACAGTTCTATAACCTTCTATGGCAGGGTTCTCTTTTCTTATGACTTGTCACCTCACCAGTAATATCCTTCTAGGGGTTGTCTCAAAACCTAGGATTTGTCCAAGTTTTGGAGGGGAGGAGAATATGACTGGACAAGAATCTGTAACTATTTGATCCACTGCTTGAAACAGAGCCACTAGCTTCTTTCTGTAGAAAAGAGTGGCTTGGATGGAATCTCCGTTTGGAGGTCCTAAGGGGCTGTCTGAAGGTCTTTGAGTGGACTAGACCAAGAGGATCCTATTTTTTTCCCATAAGTCACCCAATATGACTAAGACCCCTTAAGGGTCTGGGTTTAGGGCTGAAGATATGATGGGAAAGAAAGACCTGGAAGAAGAGCCTGGGAAAAGGTATCCGTCTTCCTGCTGGTCCTGGGTGCTATGTTTCTGGGCTGGGTGTGATGTTAGCATCAATTCAAAGGAAAAAGTCATTAAGAAAGCGCCGATTACCCTGAGAACAGATTTGCCTGAGCTCATTTCCGCACTGACACCATGCTGAGCACTCCAGTTAGTGGCATTCTGGGCTCATTACCCTCTGGGACTTGCTGCATCTATTCTGCACTGGCTGCTCAGCATGATCCCAGTCCAGAGAACTCATCACCACCTTCTTGGCTTCTTGGAAAAGCTACTGGCCATGGCCCTGATGTGAGTGAGACATTGCTTGGGGTACCTGGGTAGCCAGAAGAGGGTACATAACCTGCCTCAATTTTCCCTAGTTTGGCACTGCCTTTCTAGGGATGACAGTGGATACTATGCCCTATCCCTTATATTTTCTTCAGTCCTCTCCTGAGGGAAGTCTCACATGCCAAAAAGAACAGTAAGGTGTCAAACTGAAAGGATGCTATAACTTCTTAAACCTAAATTTCTGGAACTCCTCTAGGCCCTTAAGGAAAAAGAGTAGCTATAATGAAAGGACAAAAACAAGGGAACAGGTCAGAATTACTAGGGAAAGGTGATATCCTGAAGTGTGTAGTAATGTTGAGAGAATACATAAACCTGAAGGGTGAGCTAACTCTTATAAGAGTACTGAAATTTAAGCATTAGAAAGAACCTTCAGAAATAAAATTACAGATAGTTGAACCTCTGCCGCTAACATAGGACATGTCTTTCTAAGCATACATATGGAAAGTGTTTGGCTGCTTCCTAGTCAAAATAAGACCTTTCCTCATTCCCAAAACTAAGTTTATAATGGGAAATACCAGAGGATTTATTGCTGGGTAGAAGAGGAAATTTAAAACTCATAACTGTCTTGTAGGTCAGTAGATCAGACAGATATCCATTCTATTAGAATAATTATACACTGCAGAGATCTAGCTTATTAACCTAAATGGTTAACAAAGCCTTTCTCCAATATTACAGGAGATGCTGTTTATGGTTTTCTGCTCACCTTTTTGAGTAATTCATCAGCCCATTTTGTTTTCCCTGTTGAAATCAGCCTCAGAATTACAAACTGCTGAGTGGCAGCACAAGTTTTAAATTAAGCATTCACAGGCGTAGGTGAGCCAGGGAAATGATAGTGGGTCGCAAGCCAGGCAGGAGAGATTTAGTGCTTCATATGTGGGGAAAAGCCAAGGCTCATCAACAAGTCTGGATAATACCTAGGGATGGAGGAGTGGAGGAAGGAGAAAGGAGGAGGGTGAGGGAAGGATGAATTTAAAAGCTTTTTGGTCAAAGGTCCAGACATGATGCATGACAAAAGGGAAATTATTAGAGATTTTGAACCACTGCTAATGCCAGTCTTTGGGTATGGCATAAATATCTGTCATGCAGAGAAATAGCCTCCTAGGGTTACACACCCTTTTTGAGCTTTGGTAAGAAAAGAAGCTATGTGTTTATGCCTCTTCATTTCCCTTTTAACCTTCTATTTACTGCCATGTTTCCCAAAGTTTTGCTGCCTGGTACTCAGAGGAATGCTGGGCTCCACTGTGCCTATTCCAGCCTTCTTTGGGTGTGACCTTTCATGTCCTCAACAGGGTAAAGGTAATGTGTGTCTCTCTGGGGCAGGTCCTCCTTCACTTCCTTCACAAGTTTTCAGGAAGGGGCATCACCAACACTATAATAAACATGGGGTTCCTGGGAATTTGGCCTAAAGCACTGAATTTCCACTCCATGGTGATATCCCTTCCTTCTCAAAGGGTCATATTCACTAAATGACAAGCTGCTTCATCCCTAGGCCTGACTGCACATGAGACTGGACTGCCCTTTGTACCAATGTTGCTGCTACCTTCCTCTGGGGGAGGGGGCTGTAAATAGAAAATATAAGAAACTGAATTTTTTCCAGGAGCAAAAATTACTAGTTAAAGTTCAGTCCTTTCGATTCCCTGCCTTGGTGTCTAAAAAGGCACTTGATGGCACTCTGGGTCATGGTGCTCTGAACAAGTATGTTTTTTAGACATGGTATTATACTAATATTTGACTATTGAGTGGGTCACTCACTAAACCCCAGAAAGCAGGTCCAAGAGACATTGTGGGAGATGGTTTTATTGAGAGCAGCCTTAATGGTGATCAATGGTCTTAGGAAGGGAGGCACTAGCAGACTTAGTTTTCTAGAGGCTCACCCTTTGTGTCAGACATTCCTAATATATTGCTTTATTTTCTTTTATCATAAAGAGGTTCTGGTGTGTGTGAACAAGAAAGCTTTGATTGCTAGACTTCTCAAACTTGGGTGGGGGGGAAAAACAGCTTAATGAAGGGATTTGTGGGGATGGAAACTCTAAATAAGATTGTATTCCTTGAGGCTATCCCACAAGAAATTAATTATTGTGAGGGGGGTTGCTATCAATAACAAAGTCTCTCTGAGGCCCATCAGACAAAATCATGCCAAAAACATACTCCCTCTTGCCCCCATTTCACTTTATAGATTTAAAATGCTGAAGACATTAATTAAATAATCATTTCGTACAATCCCTCTCATTTGACAGATTTCTTGCACAATGGATTATACTATTTCCTAGCCCATATTTATCCTATTTAGAGGCCTTGAACCAAACAACTTAATCTCTCTATTACTCTGTTCTATCTTTTCTGGTTGACCACCCCAATGACCACCATTTTGCCTACAGAACATCTTTTTAGCTCTTGAGAGAAAAGTAAAATGGTTTTTGGACACTTGTCTCACTGTATATGAATCAGAGCTGATAGGAAAGAATACTTCAATATATCTTTTTCTAGGGGGCCATTGTGAATTCAGACCTTCAAAGTGAGCTGCCAACAATACTTGGAGCTATAGCAGTTCTCTTACCACTGAGGATACAGTTTCTAGGTGGTAGAAGTTAGCTGAGAAAAACAGTTAATCAGCTTATAGCAAGACATGAGGTGGTTCAGTATCCAGCAAAATAATTTAGGGGCATGGAACCCTTGTCAACCTGCTTCTTGTAATCTCTGGATGCCAAACTTTGAAATATCACTTCCTCAATATAGTTATTGCACCTCTCCCTACACCCTATTTCTCTATTCCTGTAATTCAACTAATTTCTTAATTTCTTCACCACTTCAAAATCATATGATCATGTCTTTAAGTCATCCTATACCTGCACCATCATGTGTACATATGTGCACTCAGTGCACACATATTTCATGGTTATAAATTCCTAAAGGGAAGGGGCTATATCTGTTTATTAAAAGTAATTTTTCTAACCACAATCTTCTGGTAATGGGAGTTTCGACATTGTACAGGTGAGCCCCCAAATATAGGATTGTTTTCCCAGTAGGAATTCCTTCTGGGGCATTGAATAGGGCAGGATACATGAGAGGCAGTTCAGGAATGGTCAAACACAGACCACTGGGCCAGACATGGCCAGGGAGATGTATTTCCTCTGATTTCCCCTGACAGATGAGCTGTGTTCGGCAAACAGCTCAGCGCGCAGCTGTCATTTCAATGCCTTGTTCTTGACAGGCATCTATCAATGTGAGTGCACATGCGTGCACGCGCGCGCACACACACACACACACTCCCATGTCAAAAATCTCTAGCCTAGGAGAGAACTTTGTTTCCGACTAGGATGGCTGCCTTGACCTCTGGATGTCTCTACTCTGGAGACTGTGCCTACTGGGAGAAGGATGAAAAGTGCAGGCCATACTGGTAGACTGAGCAGTTCTGTTGGATAAGTGAATGTAATAGATCCAAGCTTTAAAAAAGCAGAACAGATGGGAATTTGTTTAGAACCCTGCAAAAGGCCTTTTTAGACAGGGTTGAGTGAGGGTACCAGGATGAAGATAAAATGAACTTCTCCTTTCTGTACAATGGCTTCCTGTTATAGGGTAGAAATGGATGGAAACTTTATTCTGTCCTTCCCAGTACTATCTCCTAATGGTCTCTCTCTACCTGAGGCTCCTCACTAGCCATTACAGAACAACTGCTGAATCTAATTCTTGTTAATGTAGATGGTTCCTACCTTAAAGGTCACATAGCCCAGCTTTCTATTATCAGTTGGGAATACTTTGTAAAATGTTCCTGATGGATGGGCAGTCACTGTCCAGTGATGGGAATCTTGGAAGCCCATTCTAGAATCTAATTATTAGAAAGTTCTTTCTTACCCTGAAGAGAAATATGCACACCTGTTGGTCCTAGTTTTGTTTTCTAGAGCAATACAGATTAAATCTATTCCTCTTCAAAAGGACAGTCTTTCAAATATTAATGAATTTATGTCCTAAGTCTTCTCTTCTCCAGGCTAAACACCCACAGTTCCTATAATAATTCAAATCCACAAATAATTATTATGAAACTACTAGGTACAAAGCAATGCTACATATTGGGGATATAAAAATAAAGTGACAGTCTCTGTCTTCAACAAAATTACAAGTCAATAGATTAATCTTCCAAATACTTCATCAACAATGTCTTTTAAAACATGGCACCCAGAAACAGAAAATAATGATCATCTGATCATTATAGTAAAATGTGACTATGCCTATCTTTAATCTGGATGCACTATGTTTTTAAAAATGGACTATAAGGGGGGCAGCTGGGTAGCTCAGTGGAGTGAGAGTCAGGCCTAGAGACAGGAGGTTCTAGGTTCAAACCTGGCCTCAGCCACTTCCCAGCTGTGTGACCCTGGGCAAGTCACTTGACCCCCATTGCCCACCCTTACCAATCTTCCACCTATGAGACAATACACTGAAGTACAAGGGTTAAAAAAAAAAAAAAAAAAGGACTATAAGATTACATTGGGGCTTTAAAAATTTTTTTAAAGCAGCCATATACTACTGGTTCACAATGAGTTTATAGCTGGGTAAAGCGACATTAAAGCTTTTACCTAGGAGCTGCTATTTAGCCATGTCTCCTCCATTTTGAATTTGTACAACTGAGTTTTTGAAATTAGATGTAAGATTTTCTTATTTATTCCTATTGAATTGTACCTTGAACATTCTGCCCCATATTTCTAGTCTGATGTACTTTTACCTCATGATTCTATAAACTAATGCATTAGTTACTCCTCTTAGCCATGTCCCAACTATAAGTTCTGATAAGCCTTTTTTCTTTGAATGGCTTACTACCTAAGTTAGAAATATCAAGATGAACTCTATGGCAAACTACTAGAAATCTCCCTCTAGAGTTATAATCAACAGATTGGCAATGAGGACTGCAAGGGGGGATAAAAAGAACCCAGATAGCACTATGGAGTACCTGGTGGACACAAGTTTCAATGAAAACCCAATTGTTAACTTTCCTGTGGTGAAAGCTACAAAGTTAACTTGACTAGGATCTCTGAAGGGAGTGAGAGCTGCCATTGTCCTTAAACAAGGACCATAGTCAAATGGTACCAATTTCTAGACCAAGAGAATTGGCTGATATTTCTCAGGACTAAAAGAGGCTTTCTGGAGAATGTGGCTTAGAAATAGAGAGGTGACAAAGGAACCTAGAAATAACCACACAGTGATTTCCCATCTTATCTCATGAAGGTTGGTTTGGTGCTCCCAAATTTATGGCAGCTTTTGCCCAACTTCTTGGAACACTGATCCCTTCAACTAATTGTGGAAATTCTTCTGGGAGGGCTGGGTCATGGGCAGATGGCTGTGAGAACGCACAGAAAAATCTTGGCAGAAGCACAGAAAGTGGATTTGTAGGCGACATGATAAATGGAAGAGGGATTTGGGCTCAGAGACCAGGGGAGAAATTGTGTGCGGGTGGACAAAAAAAATTACCCAGGATTGTGAGGCTTAATAGGGCATGTTTCAGAGACTGCCCAAACAGCAGATTCTCCTGGTCTCTGGGGGACATATGAGACTTATCTGGACTCTAGCTCCCTAGAGGAGTGTGTATGCAGTGGTATTGGTGTTGAAAGGTAGAAGTGAGCAGGGAAAGAAATGTTTTCTGCATGGTTCAGGGTCATGTAACTTTGCTCCTTAGAAATGCAACTAAGTTGTTGGAACCAGTGGAGATAAAACTGCAGAGATTTCTTATTCTGGGCTATTTGGTTATAGAGTAGCAAGGGATATACTGTTAATAAAGGACATTAAGGAGAGGCTTAGCATGATAAGTTTCTACCTTTCTCCTTCCTTTAGGATTTCTTGGTTCATAGTGATTCCGTTTAGAAGAAAACAATATGTAGCTGAAATTTTGAAATGCCTAAGGCAATCCAAATACAGAGGTAGTTCTAAGAATACTTTTGTTTTCTGATGGGTCTTTTGTACAAGGGACAAAGGACCAATGTAAGAGAATAATCTGCTTCTAGTCTGAGATTCACTGGCCTCTATTTTGTTGGCACAATTCTATAAAGACATAATATATAGCGCTAGATAATAAATAGAAAAGAAATGAGGAGGAGAAAGGTGAATTGACTAATAGCAAATCCTAGGGCTATCTGGGTTGCTCACTGCTCTTTTCCCCTGCTACTTGGTTCTATGGTTCTTATGAAAATCAGGTAAGATCATTTTACTGATGAAGCTCTTTTTCAGAGAGAATGTTGTGGTTTCCAGGAAAAAGGTTTCCTTACTTGTGTGTGTTAGTCCCAAGTCTTTACCCTTGGTTTATTTTGGAGCTTAGGGATATCACACTTCTATACCCTTAGAAATAGCTATTTTCTCAGAAGAGACTACCACTGATTAGAGGTAAGTCAGTCTATGGACAGCTATCTTCCTTTCCTTAGATAGCTCTCCTTACCTTGTTTCCTCCTCTCTGTGGCCTACTCTGTGTTTTTTTCCAAGTTAAACTAACCTTTCTCACATTATCTTGTTGGTAATTTGAGATTAGTGATAGCAGAAAGGATTTCTAATAGTTTCTTACTGATTGTTAAGCCCAAATCATAAGATAGTCTCATCTTTCTAGCCTGGGAAAGGTACCTTGGTTAAACGGTTCTATATGACAAGACAAAAATGATTATATTTCATATCTACTCTAATGTCTGTATGTTGTTTCCCCTTATAGAATGTAAGCTCTTTGAAGACAGGGACCATTTCCTTTTTTGGCTTTATATCCCTAGAGCCTAGAAAAGTGCCTGGAACAGAGCAGAACTCTGACCAATAATTAATTAACTCAGGGTAGGCTGGTCATATATTTTGGCAGAGTCATGAAAAAAGGATCCAGGAAAGGATAAAGCTTTGTAAAGATGGTAGCACACATTTATGTAATACTTTGTGGTTCACAAAGTACTATTTTCATAACAACCAAGTGAGATAGGGAAAACACCTTCTTACTAATAAGAAAAGGCTCAAAGAAGTTTGTAATACAGTTAGCTTAGTCACACAGCTAAGGAAGTCTCCATATTGAGCCTTGAAACAAACTAGTTAGTTTCTTTTCCCATTATACCAACCTATATTACCATACAATACAGAATGGATCCTCAGGGTCCCTAATGTCCACTGACATGAAGAATAAGATAAGAAAGTGAGATAATGAGCATCATGGGGACTAAGGAGGGATGGAGGAAAAAAGCTGCTGGATATCTTGCTCAGGAGGCTCTTGCAGAGAGAAAACTCTCTCTCCCTGAAATGTAGCAAAGTGTTTGAGGATCAAAAAATCAGAGATTTAGATTCAGGGCCAGAAGGTACATGTGAGAGTCCTTTTGTCATCAATCTGGAGCTTAAAGGAACCCAGAGGGGGATCCAGGTCAGCCCCTTTATTCTTGGGGGCTGAGAACATGAAGGGATCACCCTGGACCACAAAGGTAGTAACTGAAGAGGCATGATTTGAAACCTAGACCTCTGCTCCCAAACCCTGCCCAGGCTCGTACTGTGCAGTTCTGTTAATGACTAGGACAGCACAGTCCCAAGGGAAAGGAAGAAAACAACGAGAATTTTTTTCTACATCTAAGAGAGGCAGTTCTCTTAATGGTTTCCTTGACAAGGATCTTGAAATGGCCACTGATCTACCACTGGAGACTTCCCTTTTGTGGCTCTCAGAGCTCCACAGAGAAGGAATGGTTAAAATCATACTTCTGTTCTGCTTAGGAAAAGAAAAAAGGGGCTGATTTTCCAGGGCACAGGGAAGTTCTGGTCCTATATCTGCCCCCAGAAATGACTAAAGGACTACAATTATCTGAGACTCTAAAGAGCCCCAAAAGAGAATAAAATGAGCAACTAGACTGTCTCTATGTCACCCTTTCTCCACAGCCCTCTCATTATATAGACTCTCATGCATGCAGCCATAAACAGTTTGGAAGAGGGATAGCCAAACCAGAAAGGCTTGTTTTAACTCTACTGAAAATATGCTGGATGGACTAAGCCAAGTAAGTAGGTGGAAGGAAAAGGAGTGATTAATATCTTACTTGGATAAATGAGGGTCTCCTACAGTAACCAGGTTGACACACACTTTTTAAAGACATGGCTTTAAAATTTGATATTAAACCATCCCCATGGCAATCCTTCCCTGATGAACTTTACTCATCCTACTCCAAGAAAACTTGGCCATAGCAGCCTTTGCCCCTCAAGAAGGATTCTCCATCCCTCTCCCCACCCCACCCCAGTCATATAGCTGTCCAAACTGTATCCAGAGATGCCACTTCTAATGGTACCATCTCCCTCTCTTTGCTCTGCTCCCAGGGCTGTTACTAAACACGGTTGCCGTGTTTCCCCAGTTCATCCCACACTTTCCAATCAGTGTTAATTGAACCACTTAACTCAAAGACAATAACATTTGTCGTTTCAAACCATTAAGAAAGGCTTCTCGGTTGAGGCGTTATGCAAACGGCATGCTCCCAGGAGCTCATCACATGCTCATACATACAAACACACACACAAAATGCTCCAACAGCACACTCACAAATACCCAAATCCTGCTGAAGGAAGAATGCAAACATATCTCCAGCAGTTGCCAGACGGAACCTTCTCAGTAGGATTCCATGAAACAGAAACCTTTCAGTTCTAACTCAGTCTGGCAATCTGAATTGTGGTCCTCATGTACCATAGAAGATACCATGAATTCTAGCTCATACTTTTCCCTAAGTTTCTCAGCTAGTTAGAAGCATCTGTATAGCCTCCGGAGCATGGTGGCTATACTGGAGACAAATGCTTTGTAAAGGAAGGTCTGTAGATCTGTATGCTTTAGTGATGGCGGGTTTTTTTCTTTTTTGGAAAACCATTGTCAGAGCAATGTCCTTGGATATTATTGTCTGCTCATCATGGGGATGCATACAGAGAATAATTCCTTGGAAAAGGGACAGCTGTTTGGGTATCAAGGGTTAAAACTAATCATGCATGCTCTTAGTCCTAGAGCAGGATGTGCAGCTTGGGATTCCCAGTACTTTATCTCAAGCCTGTCATTTCATCCCCAGTTTCTGACTCCCAGTTGTGTCAAGGTCTTGGCTGCCCTGGTTTTCATTCCACACAGTCAGATTTTCGAAATCTGGCTTGTCTAATTGGGTTCCTTCAAGCTATGGGGCTGTCCCCAGGCAAAGAAGCTTGTTTTACTGCCACTGACCCATGTGGTTGGCTTGAGGTTTCCCTTCTTAAACTTCATATTTTCACAGTCTCTAATGAATACTTTTTTTCCAGCCCAGGTTAACTTCCTCTTAATCAACAAGCAGATATTTATGAACATTTTCTATTGGTACAGCAATAAAGGCATCCTTCTCTAACCCCAGAATCTTCTTTGTATTGCTAATATTAAGAGAGTACCTTACATATATTAAGTAGGTCCTTGATAAATTCTTGGGGATTAAGGTTTGATTGGTGGTACAAGCCTGTGGTCTTTCCTACTGGGAGGCTAAGGCTACTGTATCACTTGAATTCAGGAATTCTGAGCATGAGGATGGCTAAAAACAAGTGGGCACTACATTAAGTCTAACACCAACATGGTGAGCCCATAGGAAAAGGGCCCACCAGGTTATCTATGGAGGGGAAAAAAATCTGTTCAGATTCAAAATGGATCAAATCAGTGAAGATCAGCAGTGACATTGGGCTGCTTGAGTGTCCATTGTACTTCCAGTCATAGGGAAATAGAGCCTAAACTCCTAATAAACAAATGTTTGTGGAATTACTATTTCTCTTTCTTTGAGGAGCTCCTAGAAATGTTTTTAAGCACTTTAAATAGGGATAGAGAATAATCTTTGTATACAACTATCCTCACAAGACAAACTAAGTGGATGAAGAATGACTAGGATATGCAGCTAGATGGAAAGGCCAAAACACTAGTCTATCAGTACATTCATCTTAGACAAGACAATGAACTGGAGCTAAAAACAGAATAAGAAGGTAAGGGTAAATTGCATTTGGGGAATTTTATAGCACTTTTAATGATCCTAAACTTCTGGAAATAAACCCTATTATTCTTTCCCAAGTTTCAATATTTTTAATTTAATTTTTTTTTAGTATCAAATTCTCTCCCTCCCATCAACTCCTCCCCCATCCATTTAGAAGGCAAGAGATATGATACCCATTATACATAAAACACTAATATGCTTTAGGTTTTGCTTTATGACTATGAATCATGAAATACTACAATTTTCAAGGAATCAAAATTGCAGGTCACCCAAAGAGCAATGGAGAAACTCATTATAAATAGGCTGCAGCATATTACCAATGATGCTAAAGGCAATGAAAAGATATCTTCACAAAAAGATGTATAACCAGAAGAGGAAGTGGAAAAACAGATATATAGTCCATTTACAATGCTGGTAATCATGTAATTTCAAGAGACCTGGAGGAAGACCTAATGGAAGGTAAAGGACTTATATAGCACGGCACAGACAAGGGTAGAATGAAACTGTATGGCTAGCTACTGAGAGGAGTCCTCATGTCAGTATTTATGAAGGACCTACTATATGCCAGGCACTGTACTAAGAGGCAAAATACAGTCAGATAGTCTGTGCCTTGGATGAGGGGAAAGTATGGGAACAACTAAGTACTACAAGCTGTCTAGAAGGAAACATGAAGCCATCAGCAAAAGGAAGGTACTAGACATAAAAGAGTAATTATGAAAAGCTTCCTGAAGACAACAGAATTTTAGGTGGGGCTGGAAGAGATGAGGTAGAAGAGCATTCCAGCCAAGGGAGGATAGCCAGAGAAAATGCCCAGAGTCTTGTTCATGGAATAGCAAGAAGAGTATCCAATGGACTGATGAATAGATAGGTGGGATATGTGTGTAGGGGTCAGGGCTAGCTTACAAAGGGCTTTGAATGCCAAAGAAAGGATCTTATATTTGTTTCTGGAGGTTATATGGAACCACTGGACTTTCCTGAGTAGTAGGCTGACATGGTCAGATCTATGTTTTAGGAAAACACTTTGAGAGCTGTTGTGACAGGTGGACCAACAAGCAGAGTACTACAATAATTCAAGCAAGAGGAGATAAGGACCTGCACTGAGGTGTTGGCAGTATTAGGAAAGAACAGGGTATATTCTGAAAAAGAAAATACTGGGAATGGGGGAATAACTAGATGCCAAACTCCCACACTTCACAAGGGAAGGACTGACAGGTAAACACAGGGAAACCAAATGGAGATGTGAGGTTTGGGAATGACAGTTGGTCAGCTAACTGACAATCTATCAACCAGGGAAAGCCAGTGAAGTGGGTAACTTCAAGATGTGGATTCTTAATGGCTTAGAGGAAACAGGAAGTAAAAACAAATTGGTTTATTGACATTATATTGATATTGATATTGAAAGGTTTACTACACTATGGAATAACCCAAATGATTTAAACTAAGGTCTAAACTAAGCTAAACCTCTAACTAGAATAAGAGAGGGCTGGAGATGTCGGCTTCTCACTGCACTGGTCCATGGTGCTTCAAGATGATCACAGATGTCACAGGAACCAGGAACAAGTCCAAAACACAGCCAGTTAATCCACTCTAGGGAGTAAGGTAGATAAATCTGCTGTCCACCAGCAGATAATCGAGACCTTTCCTCTACCTAGGCCATGATAGTTGCTTGAAGTATCTTCTCAGTAAATCCAAATCCCACTCTATCCTCCTCATAACAATTCAAAGGGGAAATCAAGAGGCCTTGGCAACAAGATCAGATTGGGGGGGGGGGGGGGGGGAGAGAAAGAGAGAGAAAAGGAGGGAGGAAGGTAGAGAGAGAGAGAAAGAGTGAGTGTGTAAGGATTTGAGGATGAAACCTAGGTTACAACTCTGAGGGACTCAGATGCCATTGCCCTAACAGTAATAAGGAAGTTTGGAAGGGAGGAGGGAAGGACATTTAGGATGAAATGTCTAAAAGAGGGCTTAGGATAGAGATAGAGTCTTCTGGTATATTCAAAGTTATTGGGTATCACCTGGATGAAGATTCAGCAAAAGAGAATAAAAAGTAGTCAGTATGGTTAAGAGGAAAACCAGGATCCCCCAAACTAAGAGAGAAGATAGTATCAAGAAGAAAGTGAACAACAGTGTCAAAGATTGCAGAGAAGTGATAAGAGATGAGAACTGAGAAAAGTGCATTGAGTTAGCAAAAGATTACTAGTAACTTTGGAGAGAGCAGTCTCCCTTGAATGATGAGACTGGGAGTCAGACTGTACAGTTAAGAAGAGGACAGGAAGTAGAAATCCCTATTACAGACAGCCTCAAGGAGTTTAGCCACAAAAGGCAGAAGAATAATGGTGAGGTTAGAAAATTTACCTGGGATCTTTTTTGAGGATAGGGGAAGACATAGGCAAGTCTGTAAGCAATAGGAAAGCTGCCAATAGAAGGGAGAGAATGAAGATATGTGAGAGAGTGGGAATGATAGAGCGGACAATCTGTTGGAGTAGGCGGGATGGAATGAGATAACTTGAGTAGGTAGAAGTATATGTCTTGGCAAAAAGGACCACTTCTTCATGTGAAACAGTAATGAAAAAGGAAATAGTGTCAGAAGGCACCTAAAGGACATAAAATAATAAAGAAGGGGGGGAAGAAGAGGGAATGTTCAGTGAATGGCCTCAATTTTTTCTGGAAATTATGAGGCAAGGTTCTCAGATGAGAGGGTAGGGGTGGAGTCATAGGAGGTCTGATGAGAGATAAAGAGGTCTGGAAGAGCTGCTATGGTACAATGATTAATTAGGTATACAAGGATTGTCTAGCACAGTGATGGGCAAACTTTTTAAAGAGTGGGCCAAAGGAAAGGAAATGCTCATCTGTCAGTCTGTTTCTAAGGCAACTCTTTAGAAGTTTCATGGTATTGTATTCTACTCATTGTATTTGTCAGATTAGGAATAATGTTTCCAAGCTGGATAGAACATTTCAGGGGACCACTTCTGGCCTGTGGGCCGTAGTTTGAACACCACTGGTCTAGCAGGAGTGAGGGCCCAGATAAGGATGCATAACAAATTTGTAGTGGACCCATAAGAATGGTTGCATGATTTCCTCTACTCTTTTTCAGCAGTTGGCAAAGCACAATTGGTGATAAGGATAGGGGACAAAGGACTGAAGAAGACAGTATAGAGTTGAAATGGTTCACTAAGTGGTTAGGATGGAGAAAAGAAGAAAAAGTGGCTTGTGCAGAGGTGATGGTCTGAGAGAGAATTCTGGGAGAAGTCACAATATTGGAGATCATAGTATAGATGAAGAGTAGGGTTTAGAATTGGGAAGCAGAAGGAGAGGTGGAAAAATAGACTACAATTGGGCAAAGGTAATTTCAAAGTTCATGAACATGGAGGGGGTGTTTGTGGGTATGGTTATCTTTGTGTATTGACTGAGGTGGGAAAGAAGAGTGATAGGAAATAAGTATGCTGAGGAAGATTAGGTTAAATGAAGGTTTAGTGCATGAGGGAGCATCAATATGTATACTGAAATTTCCTAGTATTAGGGCACTGCAGTTGGGGAGGAGAGAAAGGCTGTGAGTCAGACTGAATTCAGTGAGGAAAGAAGGGGGAATGTCCCAGAAGTGTGCAAACAACAACTATCAGGATTTTCATTGGGTGATAAATGTGGATTAGTGATGGTGGTAGGGAAGTATTAATGGGGAGCAAGGAGTATTCCAACTTCCTCACTTTGACCACTGATTGAATTCAGGGGAATGTAAATGAAAGTTCAGCCAGTGCTAGAAAGGGTGGCTGGGGAGGCTGTGGAGGCTGTGTCATTAGGGTGCTAGGCCTCAGTTAAGAGCCAGAAGGAATGAGAGGAAGTTACTAGGTATAAGTTGGTTAATTATTGTGTAAAAAAATTAAGAGATTTTCAAAAGTCAATAGTATTATGATCTTAGGATAGAGACCTTTTCAGATTTAGACAGATTCAGATTTCAGGGCAGTTTAGGGTACCAAAACTGAACTCATCATGTTTCCTCCTAAACCTTTCCCTTTCCCCCTTCTAACCTCCCTGTTACTTGGCTATCAAGGTTGGCCATCATCCTGGCTCACCCATATATTTCTGAGAGTGAAGGTAAATCAGACCAGGGAATGACAGACACTTCCCTTGCACATAAATCTGGTCCTTTTTCTCTCTTATAGAATGGCAACTTCCTGTAGTCTTGGCTGCCAATGGGTAAGTGCAGTATTACTGCATTTTGTTCTACAGACTAGTAGGATGGAAATTATATTAATTGGACCCTAATACAAACAAGGGCCTGTTATGTATTTATTTTTGTTTATTCAGAAATTTTATATACATAGATTCTGATATTTTGATTTTAAATGTTTTCTTTCTCCCAAAGCTTCATTTTTCTTCTATTTGCTTTTCTTTTTATGTTTTTGTTTTTTCTTTTGAATTGACTCATATAACCCCATAACTCAACCATGTATCCTGAGATGATCTGGGTATTTCCTTTTCAAATACCCTTTTCAGGGGGGGATTGTATTTTTATAAAATCCAAGATTTAATTTTTTGTTCAAGAAAAAATTCTCAGGGAAAGAAGCTTGCTGACTCCTTAATCCAGAGAATGAACTGTTTGCAGAAAGATGCCTGAAGAATCTACAATGCATCAAGAGATCCAGAATGAACTTTGGGGTATAATTGACTGAATTGATGGGGTTTGAATAGTTACTTTTAATGTACATTTTATGCCAATAGGGAACTGCTCTCAATTGGTTTTTTGGTCAATTCGCCTAGCAAAACATTGGTTTTGTGTTCTCTCTTTTTCATTCCCCTCTTATCTCTAACTACTGTAGTTAGAAGACCTTTGCAGGTATAAGATGATTATGTAAAATGATCACTTGGGGTGACTAGGCACCCAAGGATCATCAGGAGGGAGTGTGTAAATGGAATTAGCTCATTCTCATTCATTGTTAGACTCTAGCCATCAGAAATAATGTCACCCCAACCAACTTAGAATTAAGTGGGGAGGGGAAGGTCTGTTACCCACACGTGATAGTAAGTTAACAAATCAAAAACAAGGGACTGCCCTTTGGGCAGGCCAAAACAGTGTTGAGGCTGCCATTTGTCCACTTGAAATTGGAGGTGGATGCAGGAAGTGACGAAAGATGCTATCCTTCAAATATGATGGTAACTTCCTGTGGAGACAGTTGGCGCTTTGAACTTGGTGTAGAAGGATCTCTGGCGAGACCTCAGATGGCTTCCCTCTGAATTGTCACGTGGGTAAGTTAGGTTGACTTCCTTTCTTCTCCCTTGACATTTCTGGAGGCTCTAGCCTCTCTTGCCTCTCTTATTGTAAAAGGCCTTGTGGCTAGAAGCCTTGTTTAATTAACCTCTTTGCTCCTTTGCTGGGGCCTCTAAATTCTTCTCTGGTCTGGGCCAGAGTTTCTCTCTCTCAATTTCCCTACCTTCAGCCTTCCTAATTGTAAATAAACTTCCATAAAAGTCATCCTGACTTGGGTCTATTATAATTTGAAATTGAGTTAATCCAATTTCTGGCGACCATACCTTAAATATCTAGTTTTGAGAGCAAAACCATCTTCTCAACCCCCCAGGTTCACAACCTAGGAGTCACCTTGGATTCCTATCTTTCTTCCCATTCAATCTGTTGCCAAGGCCTGTTGATTTCATCTTTGTAACTTCTTTCGAATGTCCCCTTCTCTCTGACAGTGCCACCACTCTCATCATCTCATACCTGGATTATTGCAATAGCCTGCTGGAGGGTCTGCCTGCCTCAAGTCTTTCTCACTCTAATTCATCCTCGATTCAGCCACTACAGTGATTTTCCTAAAGTGCAGGGCCAACCATGTCACTATACTACTTAAAAAACTCCAGTGACTTCCTATTGCTTCCAGGATGAAAAACAAAATATTGTTTGTGGTTCAAAGATCTTCATAACTAGCCCCCTCCTATTTTTCTGTCTTCTCATACCTTTACTCTCTAACATGTGATCTTCAATTTAGTGACCCTGGACTTCAGTCATTTTTATTGGCTATCTTTCATACTCCTCATCTTTGCCTGTTGGTTTCCCATAAATCCCAACTTCTACAGGAAACCTTTCCCAACTCCTCTTGATTCTACTGCCTTCCATCTCTTACCTTCTAATTATCCTGTACATAGCTTGTTTGTACATATTTGTTTGCTTGTTGTCTTCTTCCTCCCTTTAATTAGATTGTGAGCTCCTTGAGGGTAGGGACTATCTTTTGCCTCTTTTTGTATCCCTCCTGCTTAGCAGGCTGCCTGGCACATAGTAGATGTTTAATAAAAGCATGTTAAAACTTTTTTGTCTATTGTGTTTAATTGATAGTTGACTGGCCTACTTATTGACAGAGAAAGAGCAAGAGCTTGGAGCAGGCAGAGTGGTGATATACTCCTTCCCCAAGGCAGAAGACCAGGGAAACTTGATGAAATGGTACCTTTTCCCTATACCCCAGCAACAACAGACTGACATGATGGAATGCCATTTCTCTTCCCATAGGAGGTTGGAGAAGAGGCAAGAGATGTGAGGAGCATGTTGAAAGTCTATGACACCCCATCCTGCACTGAAAAAATGGAACTGGAAAGAGTACACCTTTACAATCAGAAGACCAGGATTTGTACCCCAGCTCTGATACTGAGGAGTTTGAGGAGCTTAGCCAGTCAAGTTGCTTAACCTTTCTCCCTAGTGCCCAAATCTGAAAGTGAAGGAGCTGAACTAGATGAAATGTAAGGTCCCATCCTACTCTAAAACTATAATCCTATAATCCTAAGTATGGATAAGCATTAGGAGTACAGCTAGTTACACAGGATATGGGTAGTGACTAAAGAAGCAGCCCAGGAGTTTAATATAAATTCAAACAAGGTTTGACCACATATGCAAATATGCCTTTGAATTCTGAAGAAAAGGGCTGGCTGAATTTACTGGCCCTCATGTTTCATAGGGTAAGAATAGTAGGTTGTTTCCTCCCCTGCCCCAGGCCTCTTTCTTTGTCCTTATTTCAGCCTCTCAGCCTCCTCAGCTTGGAACAGAAGAGCTGTCTAATGAGAACTGACAAGATAGAGGTTATGGGGACTGCTAATGACAGGAACAGCTCTTGGCTATGGATGCCATCCCCATGGATTTGAGAATGACTTGGAGCTCCATTCTGATTACAATGACTAAGTTAGGGGGTGGAGGGAAAGACACAGAGCCCATGGATGTTTGCTCTAAAAAGCCTAGAAGGGTTGGAAGGTCAGAGTCAGCCAAAAAAATAGTTATAAAATTCAAGTATTCAGATTCCCTAGTCATTGATTGTTGCACTTCTGAATAGTCAGGCTTACTATCAAAGGGTTGAGACGATTATTACCTTGCCTTGGGGAGAAGCCCCAAACCCTGGGCTTCCTGCTTAATCAGGATAGTAATAGTTAAAATCAAAGCACGATTCAGGAAACTGATTGCCACTAGCATAACTTGGTTCCATAATGCCAGCAGTAATGGATACTTTGCTTTTCTTGTAAAGTCAAATGATAATGCATTTGCTCTTTCAGTTTCCACTTTAATTATCAGTGCACAAATACCTTATTTCACAGGCACAGATATGATAGTATAGAAAGTACATAGAAGACATCAGACAGGCCTATAAGCTCTGCTAATCCTGTAATCGGGGGCTAAACCAGGCACACAAGTGGATTTGCAAAATTAGGCTTCATAAAACTCAAATGGCATTAGCAGGCCTGAGACAGTCATATCCATACAAATGTAGGAACAGGTGCATTTACCCCAGATAAGTTGCCCGGGTTAAGAAAAGAGAGCTTGGCCTTGAAAGATGATGACAATGGGCCCACGTTAATAAGTCTTTCTTAAAAGATAAAGGTAAGAGGAAAGGTTCTTAAGGAAACAGGTTGGAAGGTTGTTCCTTCCAATGGAGTCAGGGAACTTCTTTTCTTTATCAATTTTTTAATCCATGTAAAAACAACTAATAACAATTAAACATAAAGATATGTATATCAAGGGAAAGGAATAAATCTATTCATTAGTGTTGGATTTAGGGTACAAAATAAGACATACATATTTATTTTTACAGCCAATAAGGAAATTTGTTCTGCATGAATATTTGTTATCAGAATTCCCCCCTCTCCTTTTTTCAAGGGAATGGAGGGAAAGGAAATATATTTTTGTTAATTTAAAAAAAAAAAAAGATAAAGGGGGAGTTTTCTACAGATATGAAATGTTGGAAGTCGCTATTATTAGTTTTACTTGACTGCCTTATTTTGTTATAAGAGACAAAATTCACAAAGTGAAAATTCATAAAGTGAAAGCAATATGTAAATATCTTTAAGAAAAAACAAAACTTTAAGGGCTAGGCAACTGGGGTTCAGTCTCTTACTGGGGGTCATACAGATATGAAGTATCTGAGGTCAGATTTGAATCCAGCCACACCTTGGCTCTCTAATCTACTGAGCCACCTAGCTGTCCCAAATTCCCTTTATTTAAAAAAAAAAATTAACCCTTATTGGGTACCTACATGTTTTAAGGCAGAACATTTGCTGGTAATTCAATTCTCACAAAGGTGGTTTAAGACTTTCCACTGTTTTTTCCTATTGTATCTAAACTCAGCTCCCCAACAGTGCTTCGCCTTGGCCATGCTGCCTGATGAAGTTACTCCTAGAACTTCTGTCTTGGGGCTATGAGTCAATCCTGCCATGACCCCTACTTGCTGCTTTTTAACTTTTGTTCTGAGAATAGCTATCAAATCAATACTACCACTGCTTCTAGAAAGAGCATGTCACCTGACTGCTCTATGGGGCGATTCAATATCCTGGACTTTCCAGACCAACATGCCCTACCTTAGCCACCAGTGTCCCATATGTGTTGTTCTCCCTTACTGGAATATAAGCTCTTTGAGGGTAGCAATTGTCTCATTCTCATACTTAGCACAGTGCCTGGTACATGGTAAGTGCTTAACAGTATTTTCCAAACTTTTTTCAAGGCCGAATTTAATGATTACAATTTTAAAGCATTCAGTCTCATTTTAGCTATGTAATTATTGCTTTCTTGTATCTTCTTACTTTGAATTAGTTCATACAAGTCTTCCCCTTTATCCAAACTTTATAATTTTTTTTCCACATAGTACAAGCAGGTCCCCACATGGCACTATGTGTAGAAAGCTGGTCTTGAAGTCAAGAAGTCTTGGGCTCAAGCTCCACCCCTGACACATATAGGCTAATGTCACTCTGGGTCAATCACTTAAGTAACTCTTCAGGATCCTGGACAACTCTAAGACTAAAATTGTAGAACAGCTATTGATCTGCTTGATTGGTAGAAGGGATTTCCTCACTCAGGAGTTCCCTAAAACAATTAAATCACAGGTTGAATCCCTAACTATAATAATGGACAACTGAGGGACTATCAGCTTTACAGATCATATATCTTGGGCCCCGGAGGGCTGATTGGGAGGCTGAAAACTCAGTGGGATGAACCAGTAATCAAGCTGTTTAGACAGAGATGAAAGCAATGAGTAAGACATTATTATTGGTTCTGGCAAATGGTAGTGCTTTCATGCTACAAAACCCCACACAAATAAATAAATAAACAAACAAACAAACAAACAAACAAATAAATAAAATATCTGCAAGTCGCTTATCATCAGTTAAATATGGTTTTGAGACTATTGGCTTAAAAGGTGGGGCATCAAACCCTTGGATTAGGAATGTAATCTTCTATTATATCATTTCTATGTGAAGCCAGATTCCCAAAAGGCACCTTGGAGTTTTGCTAGAGTTATTCTGCTAATGAAAATTGGCATAAAAATGCCTATATTTTAGTCCTTTGGCAAGGATTTTTTTTTTTAGGATAAAGTTCTGACTGCTATATACAAATTAATTAACATGTGAAAGGAAAAAACTGGTGGGAAAAACATCCACTTGATGCTAAAGGATGATGGCTATCTGTTGACTAGCAGTTAGTTCTGGTGAGGTTCTCAAGGCTATGAGTTTGGAGAAAATCACTAATCCAGGTGCAATTTTCTAAAAGGCATGAAAAAGATCACAGGGTGGTGAGGTGGTAGCCATCCTCCTGTTTCATTTTGTTTTAGATTCCCATCTGGCAATCAGGGAAGGAGGCTTCTATTGGTTTTCTGTTTTACAGGGAATGTGACATTGCAGCTGCCAGGTGCAAGGAAGCTGAGGAGTTTACTTCTGTCCATATATTTAGGCCATAGGAGGAATGAGAATGCTTTAATCAGTCACAATCTAAAGAGCTGTATCCAGCACAGCATTCTACTTCAGGAGAGGTATGGAACTAAACAGTAAGCAAGAAGAACAACAGAATCTGAATAGAGGCCCAGATAAGGATAACAAAATTGTATCTTTCTTGAGCTCCATGAAGTTATTCCCAAGAGAGAGTTGGGAGTTAAAATATTCCTTGATTTTTTTCAAACACACAACCAGGCACTCATAAGCTATAATAGCCCTCTCTGATTGGCATTTGGAGGCAGAATTGCTAGTAGCCAGGGTAAAGAAGATGAGGTTCAATCTGCAAGTGTGTTCAGTGGCAGGAACTGCCTCTCTTTAAGGAAGGAATCCCTAAGGCTTCTGTAAAAGCTCCAAAGCATCAAACCAGGCAAAGCAGCCCATTTTTGGGGAAAGGGGGAGAGTAAGGGGTGAGAGGCAGTACATCCATACTGAACAAAGTCTTCTTTTAGAGATGATGGCTGGCATGGCTCCCCATAGGCTCTGCTCAAAGGCTTGTGCAATGAATACAAATCACCCACAGTCACTGGGCTACTGCAAAAACTGGCCCCAGGAACTGGGAAATTAATGCAGACTAAGGGGTCTTGCAGCCAGAATGTCAATAACCAGGCATCACCTGTAGAAGGAGAACCCCAGGAACTCAAGTTATGAACTACATGGAACTTGAGTTAGTAGTATTCATCATCAGAAAGATCCAAAGAAAGTGAAAAATAGATCTCAATAAGACCCCTGCAGTGAAGGCACTGGCCAAAGAGAACAATTTAATTTATTAATAATGATGGCAATATTCAAAATGACAACTTTCTAATAAAAAACCAAAAGATGTACATTTTCAAAAACTCCTTAATGGTCTTGATGAGATATTGTAAGATCATTGGCTACTTCTTCCCAATTATGCAATTTAACAAACAGTACTTAATGTTTAGACCATTTTATTCTGCACTTGGTCCTATGACAGTTCTTTTAGGTCTTTCTTTGCTTCTAAGATTTATAGAAACTCTTTGAAATCTACTTATGCAACTCTGGCCAATTGCAGTCAAATATGATTATAAGAGATCAGCTTGGGGTGGTGTGTAAGTTCCTTTAGAATCCATTTCTAAATTTCTGTTCTCTTAATGATAACTATTACTTGAAGCAGGTATAGGTGCACATGCAAGCAAGGACAAAAGCAGTTAGGGGACTAGGCTGATAAAACCCCCGAACACTATCACAATTTCATATTTATACAGTGCCCAGTAATCTGATGTCTCCAACACTGAAGAAAGCAAAGGTGTGAGCGCCAACTCTTTATGGTCCTTCTACAGCCAAAACAGGCCAAGAATTGGTGTTAGAAGCTTATATCAGAAAGTGTGGTCCAATGTAAGAGGAAACAAATGGAAGACAAAGCTAACCCCACAGTCCCACTATGGACCTTCAAATACTCCTTAAAAACATAAAAGATGATGTACAAAGGAACTCAAACCATCTTGAAGACTTGTTTTTATGCTATAGATTGAAATTTAAAGATGGCTAAGGTCACATATCACTTGGTATCAGAAAAGTCCTACCCTTAGTCAAAGATCTGGAAGACCTATGGAACAAAAACCTCTCATACAATGGTGCTACTGAAGCAACTAATACACAGGAAATTGAAAAGCAAGCCAAGCTGATAAGGCATTTCTTTGGGAGGGTGGCAGACATAGAACAGTAATGATATGGCATTACAAAAACCAATGGGATATTGTATCTTGCTTAAAGTCTAGAGAAAAACTAACAGTGCAGCAGAGAATGATGTTTCAGAATTCTTATGCAAATGCAAAAAAGACACAGGTTTCCAACCAAATGGATAAAAAAGAAGAAGCTCAAAGTTAAGAATAGTTCAAGAAACTTCTATTCTAAAGTGCAGGCTATTCCATGATCCTGGGCTGGAGAAGTAAAGGCCCAGGGAAGGAGTACTGATAGAGGGTTTGATGACAAATTTTAGATGACTCTTTGAATCCCTATGCATCAGAGAAAGCACAGTTCAAGTAAATATTAAATATCATCTCAGGATTAAAAAAATGAGTCAATGAAAAGTTAGGATAAGGATCCAGGTAGTCTGGTCCATCAAGCACTCTCTAAAGCAGACCACATGGTTGTTTGTTTTGTGTCCTGCTGAGCACTTTACAAGTAAATGTTGAGGGAACTATTTACTCTTAAAACTATAATATTTAGAGAAGGGAAACTAATAGAACTGAAGTTCTTGGGCATGGGAGGGAAAGTACATTGTACTTTTCAGTATATCCAGCTTTATACCTGCTGGCTCTGCTATATTGCTCAGGTACTCTGTGGGATATTTACAGCTGACTTAAATTTGCCTGGCTCTCAATAAAGTGAGGTTATGGGGCACTTTCCACTGCTACTCCTGGTGATGGTGGTAACATTCTTTAATTAGCAAAAACTGTTGGCACAATCACTTTTAAAGTATTTGAAATGACAGCCCTAGTGTTCTTTATGCACTGCTCAATAGCTCCAGCTACTGAAGCTGGAGAAGTAGCTCTTTAGCAAATCTGGAAGTGATAAATATATATATATAGCAGAAGACACACAAACTTTTCTGTGTTTCCCTCTTCATGAAACTCAGCATCCCAAGGGAACCATCCAGAGGGGTCAATCAATGAGGTAACAGGTAATCTCAAATTGGAAGAAGAGAAAAAAAACCTTAAGATCCTCAAGTCTATCTTCTCTTTGCCTTCTTTGTAGGGATTGTTTCTTTTTTGTTTTTGTAACAGAACTGTCCATCATAAAGTCTGGCACATAAAGACACTTATTAACTGCTTGTTAAATTAATGAATGCTTAAGGTTTTGGGGGTATGTATGTGTGTAAGATTAAAATTAATATCCAATAACTCCAAGTATTATATTTTATAAGATTTATTAATAATCACTTGAAGTAGAAGAAATAAAAGGACAAAAGTAAAAGCCTGAGTAGAGAAAAGTTTTCCCAGCTGTGTCTGTGGGAAAAGAGGGGCAAGGTCACACACAAACTTTATCTCCAAAACATAGGGAGGTAAAGTGAGAATGAAAGTGGGATGCTGGAATTTAGAGTCCTGGGGAGCAGATTCTAATTACACAGGCGGAGGGCATACAGATGAATGTTTTTATGTCTCAAGTGATTATCTAATGTTCCTGCTACACCTCCTCTTAGAAATGACTCTATTTCCTTAAATATATCTCTCCCATTCACATGGAATAGTCCTCGGTTTTCTGCAATTTTTTTTTATTAGATCTGTGATTTCATCACTGTAGGGCAATGGTCCTCCCCAAAGGGTATGTGATCATCCAATCAGAGGATGGAAGATGCGCCAGATCTTAGAACACAGTTAAATTGGTTTGTTTGTTTGTTTTTTAAACCCATAGCTTCTGTGTATTGGCTTATAGGTGGAAGAGTGGTAAGGGTGGGCAATGGGGATCAAGTGACTTGCCCAGGGTCACACAGCTGGGAAGTGTCTGAGGCTGGATTTGAACCTAAGAACACAGTTAAATTGGGGAAAAAATGCAGCAAGATTCTCTGATAAAGATCTCCTTTCCAAGATATATAAGGAATTGATTCAAATTTGTAAAACTAGGAACCATTCCATAATAGATAAATGGCCAAAGTATATGAACACTTGGTTTTCAAAAGAAGGAATCTAAGTTATCAACAGTCATGTGAAAAAGCTCCCAATCACTAATTATTAGAGAAATGCATTTTCACCTCACACCCATTAGATCAGCAAAGATGACAAAAAGGGAAAATCACAAATGTTAGAGAGGTTATAGAAAATAGGTACATTAATGCATTAATGAACTGTAGATGGAGTCATGAAATAGTATAGTCATTCTAGAAAGCCATTCGGACCTGGGGATCCAAAGTCACTGAGCCGTGCATACTCTTTGACCCAGGGACAAGGCTACTATGTCCTATGTCTAAATTCTAAAGGGATTCACCCAAAAGAAAGAGAGAGAGAGAGAGAGAGAGAGAGAGAGAGAGAGAGAGAGAGAGAGAGAGAGAGAGAGAGAGAAAGGAAAGGAACGAACACATAGGTACCAAAATATTTATGGCAGCTCTTTTGGTAGAGATAAAGACCTGGAAACTCAGAGGGTGCATAAACTGAGGAAACTTCAACTGGGGAATGGATGAGTAAATTATGGTATATGAATATAAGAAATGATGAAAGAGAGTTTTGGAGAGACTGGGGAAGGCTTAGAACCAGGAGAGCAACTAATATAAATGGCAAAAACAAACAGCCAGGAAAGACTGAAGAACTCGGATAAAGCATACTACCTTGATAGAGATGATGGACTCAAAATGTAGAATAAAAAAGGCATTTTTGACCATAACCAAGCTAGAGATTTGTTTTGCTTGAATATGCACATTTGTTAACAAAAGATTTTCTTTTTGTTAAGTTAATTTTGAGAGGAAGAGACAGAAGTTTTCTCTTCAACCTCTCCTCCTGCTCTCTATAAGATAACTTTGAAAGTTTACATGTTGAATTTACTATATACTTGAAAACAAAAGCAAACACTACAATTATTCACAGTTTTATGCAAAACTGTTTTACACTGTATATGGAAACACTCATTTTCTTTTAGTGTTTAGTTCAGAACCAAAAAAATAAGGAAAGAAAAAGATGGATTGCATTCCACTCTCCTCACAATTGGTAATTGTTAACACTTGTCTCCAACACCATTTTCCTAATCTTTCCACAAAGTCTCCCAAGTTGTCTTCTGCTTTGCAAGCTTCTATTCTCTGCCTTTCTGAGTCAGGGTAGTTATAACCTAACACCCATGAATGTGTGTGTGTGTGTGTGTGTGTGTGTGTGTGTGTGTACACACACACAGATAGATGTATATAAAACCAGGCACCCACCCACAGCAACAGCTGAATAGGTGACATTGAAGTGATAGTTAATTTACCCTCTTGCCTCAAGTGTACTCATCTTATTCCCCAGATCACCTAGAGGCTGAAACAGGGGGACTTTGGAGGGAGGTTTCTATGTGTTCTGGTGCAGTGACGGTTGAGAACCTTCATTTTAGGTTGGACAGAGTGAGTCTCAGAGGCTGAGCAGAAAAGGACTGGCTTCATTAGCATTTCAGATCTCATTATATTATCTTTTCCCAAAACAGCTGCTCTACCAAAAGTCCTATTTTGGGAAGGGCTTTATCATCCTTTGTTGCTATCTTTTTACTAACATAACCACCAACTAGTTAAGGTCCTTATCATCTCTCATCTGTACTATTGTAATAGCCTCTCTACTTAATTCTCTCCAACTCAATCTCCAGTTACCAAAATTATTTTCCTCAAGTGGAGGTCAGACCTCCTAACTCAATAAACTCTAAGGGCACCCAATTGATTCTATGATAAAATATGATTTCATCTTTATTTCATACCTTTAAATTGCTCATTTTTCATGTAAGTTCCATAATTTACTTAATTTATAAATAAGTAAATATTCATGCATGGGAGTATGTGTGTATGTACACATGAAATGTGCTTAAAATGTTTTATTGCCAGGATATGCAAACAAAAAGCTGGGGGAATCCTGCTTTAGGGAACTGCCAGTAAGGAAAGTCCTACTAATGCAGAGAAGCACCAGCTCTGTAACTTCTACTCTTGGAGATTTGCCTAAAGCTTTCTGGAATAATAGGACTGAAGAGTGGCAATTCTATGACCTGCCAGAAGGACTGAGAATTTTTCTGTGTGTCAAAGGGAACTAACTGCAGGAGGAAGAGTAAGTAAACAAAGCAAAATCACCACAACAAAAGAAGCCTTACCCTAGACCAAGAATCAGAGATCCTGGCTCCTACTCCCAGCTTCATCTCTGGATATACTTTGGGTGCTCCCCCCCCCCCCCCCGGACTAAGAAGTTCTTCACTAAGGACAATAAATTAATACAGATATTATTTTGCTCTGTCCAGACCTCAGTTCCCCCTTTAGAGGCTTTCTTTACCTTACTGGCTACCATTATTCAAGCATATTGTTCTTTCTTAAATGAGGTTTCAAAAGTTTCTCTGGAGGAGGCCTATAAGGAGAAAGCTTCTTTGCTAACAACATGGATACCAGATGAAGAACTATCTCTTTTAAGGACACCTAAAGATTCTGTCTCAAAACCTCTGCTTCATACTTATGATGTTGATAATAATAATTAGATTATGATATAATTATATAATGATAAAAGGTTTACCAAACAGAACACTTTCCTCACAACTCATCAGGTAGGTAGTTCATTATTATTATTATTCTCATTTTACAGATAAAGAAGTTAAACTTGATGGTCAAAAGTGATTTGCCCATAGTCTCAGCTAGTGTCTGCAGTTGGATCAGGTATCCAGACTCCAAGTCCATAATTCTTCTTACTAAATTGGGATCAAGGAAATACATCAAAAATAGAGATGGGATACAGAAAGGAGAGCAGTACAACTACAGCTTCTGCTTTTGCTTTGGCCCTTGATGTACAAAGTAACTGAGCCATTCTATGACTTGTTTACAAATGGAGTAAATGTTATAGCTCTTACAGAGAGATCCTTTGTATGTCATATAGGTATGACATACAAAAATATCAAGAAACCTACTGAGGAAGGAATCAAAATAAAAAGGGGGAAAATAAGGAGGAAGATTTTTTCAAGTTAATTACCCATTATTAGTTTATAAATTATATTTTATATTCCAAGGACTACATAATTCATCCTACTCATTTCTTGCTATATTTTGTAGATTCTATTTCCTGGAAATGTAATTTCCTTTTGCCTACAGAAGGCATTCCTTTTGTGTATAAGTTGGACTAGATTACCATTGAGGTCCCTTCCAATATTCAAATTCTATGAAATGAGCGTCTAGAATAGTAAGAAGTTGTTCCACTTCTAAATTCAATTCAGTACATATGTAACATTCATTTTGTGCAAGACACTATGCCAAGGTGCTAGAGGCAACCAAGATGAGAAAAGGTTCTTTCTTTCAAAGATCTTATAGACCAGTAGTTCCCAAACTTTTTTGGCCCACCACCCTCTTTCCAGAAAAAAAAAATATTACTTAGCTCCCTGGAAATTAATTTTTAAAAAAATTTTAATAGCAATTAATAGGAAAGATAAATGCACCTGTGGCCATCACTGCTCCCCTGGATCGCTGCAGCACCCACTTTGGGAATCACTGCTATAGACTAAAATGACATCTCACCAATTCATGTGATGAGATACAAAGTGATACTAAGAGCAAAAGAAAACCCAGAGAAAACACACTGTGGGAAATCTGAGGAGACAGAGAAGACCTGGATTAAAATCCCAACTTTGCTACTGTAAACCCACAACTGATTTTGGACAAACTATTTATTTTCTCTGGGATTCAATTTCCTCATTAGTAAAAATGAGGGATTAGGCTGGATGATTGCTAAGTTGCTTCTAGCCTTAAAACTTACACACCAATGAGCTGGGATGTCAGGTAAGGGGTTATATAGAGGTAGATTTATAGGAGCATAGACTTAGTTGTGTATGGGACCAATGATACCACATATTCCAACCTCCTCACTTTACAGGTATGGACATTGGAGTCAAAACAGATGAAAAGATTTGCCCAGGGACCACAAGTAATAAACAGAAAAACCTGGCATTTGAACACAGATTCTCTAGATTCTAAATCTAGCACTAACCCCCCCCCCCCCAAACAACCCATACCTTCTGTCTTAGAAGTCACTACTAAATATTGGCTAGGTAGTTGGGGGTCAAGTGATTTGCCCAGTCTTATAGCTATGAAGTAAGTCTCTGAGGACAGATTTGAACTCAGGTCGTCCCGAATCCCTGCCTGGCTTTCTGTCCACTGAGCCATTTGCACCCCTACCCCATCAGTGATCTTTTTACTGTACAACCTTGCTTAATATAAGGGCATGAAGGAAGAGAAGGAATTTAAAAAATGAAGACGAGAAGGGAACATATGTATGAAATTTAGGTATGAAAGCAGGCCTACAAATGAAAGGAAATGGCAGAATGAAGGACTTGAACAGGGAACAGTTTACTATGACTGCAATGTGAAGTGTAAGAATGGAAATGGTAAGAAATAAGGCCAGATAAGGTAGATCAGAACCATTAAGCAAGGAGGTTGGGATTTAGAGACCTCACTGAATGTCCTCAGCAAAGGAATGACATGGTAAGACCTGCATATTTGAAAAATTATCTTGACACCTATGTGAAATTCTGTAAAGTCTGACTGTGAAGTTTAACCACAGTATGGAGGTGACTGTGGGCAGAGAAATACAAGTTATGTATTTTCTACTATGGTAGAAAGGGGTTCTGGGTTTCAGTCTCCCCAATGGGTTCTCTCTGCTTTCTGAGAACTGGCATAGTTAAATCTAGTGATGCCAGTCACTTGTTGATGAATTCTCTATATACTATCCATGAAGTAGAATAATACAAAATGATTTTCCTTCCAGAGTATGACAACTCTGTCCCTTTCTCTTCTCTACTCCACTTCTGATTTGGAGTGGAAAATTAGCTATTGGTGCTCTAAATCTTAGACTGTTGTCCAGTGACCAACAGGCAAGTACAGCACTGGAGAAAGCAAATCATGACAATCTTGACATTCTCTTGATATATGAAATCAAAAGGAAGCTGTAGCTAGACGGAGGGATTATTCACAGATTCTACTGGGAAAGAATTGGCAGAATTGGTTTTTCTCTGTATCTAAAGGCAACAACAAACAACAACAAATTTCATGAGACATTTGATCATCTTATACTGCAGTACTTCTAAGTGTTTGCAAAAAGTCTACCATGAAAATAAATTCAGCTTCTGAGCCAAAAACTTCCACAATTAGGATGAAAAGGTAAGTGTTGTACAAAGAACTCTTTAAGAACCTCCAAATTAAATGAGTACCTTCTTTGACACTTGCTTATCTCTTAGTGAAGGCAAATACTAAATAGCATCACAAAAATTCTATTACATTTAAACAGAAAGGAATTTACTTAAGGGAGAACTCACTTCTGAAATGGATGTGTGACCACTTGCATATTACAGCAAAGATCAAAACTAATACAAAATTATAAGGCTAAAAATAAGAAAAATATCCAGCACAGAATTGTAGAATTAAAGAATTATAGACTTAGAGCTGAAAGGGACAGATGAAAAAGAATGAAACTTAGAAGTTAAGTGATTTGCCCAGAGTCACAGAGCTGCTAAGAAGTACCTGAGGTAGAATTTGAAACCACATCTTTCTGACTGAAGACTCTACCTCAGTGCTACCTTCTACAAAGATAACAACTTCAGCTTGATCTATTTAAGCAAGTTACTGAGGAAGAAAAGGGCAATAGATGGATAAAAGGAATTCACACTTAATAGCAACCAATTCATATAGAAATTTAACTGAGATAAATCAATCAGAACAATAAAGAAATCAAAGAAACTAAAACAGCTTCAGTTAAGCAAATGCTAGACAAGCAGAGGGATACTGTTACTAAAAGCAACAACGTTTTGCAATATAAACTTGTTTATAAAATACTATGGAGAAAGGTTGGATGAAGTATTGTCTCATAAAAAAAGATGCAATAGAAGGATAGCTAGCATTTACATAGCATTTTAAGATTTGAAAAACACTTCACTAGAGTTAAACCATTTTATCCTTATAAAACTCTGGTAGGTACTGTTTCTATCCCTACTTCGCAGATGAGGAAACTGAGACAGAAAGGAGTTAAATGACTACTGTGTCACCTACCTGTCTCACTTTAAAAAAAAGAAAAGGTTAAAAGATATTAAACTAAGCAAAGTTATCCTATCATTTAAGAAGGAAACCAGGAAGGATGAAAAATGCAGAAGATGGAAAAGATCTGCAATGATTTGAATATCAAATTCTTTTCCCCATCAAGGGCAACAGAACTATCACATCTAGACTCTTAATGTTATGATCTTAGTCATGTTTACAGAGGAATTGAAATGCTATGGAAGAACACAGATCTAGGAAAAACATCTAGACTAAAAACTACATAAATACTGAAGTCTTCTGTCCTAGAGGTGGAGTGGCACTATTTTGAGGGCACAGAGGGAATGAGTTTGAAGAGATGCACAGGATAAGCAGGTAAGGATAGGGTGTAATCTTCATAACTAGAGGGGATATCCACAAATATGAGATTACAGGGCTATTAGAATGATGCAGTGAAGGACAGAATGTAGAAAACAAAGAGCAGAGGCAAATGTAGAAAACAAAGAGCAGAGGCAAGGAAACCAGGTAAGAGGTGAGAACTATGGAAATAATATATGTGGGAGAGAAGTAGAAGGGAAGAAGGCAACAACAATTAATAAGGACAGCTGGCATTTATATGGAAATTTAGTTTACAAAGTGCATTAGATAGGCATCTTCACATCAATTCTGTGCTATTATTTCTCTCATTTCACAGATTAGGAAAACTGAGGCTAAGGTTGTGACTTTTGAGGGCCCAGGAGCTAGTATCTGAGGTAGGATTTGACTTAGGTCTTTCTAGCTCTGTCTTTTCACTATATTAACTATAATAAAACTGTTACTGTGTTTAAAAAATAAATAAGAAAAAGATTTCACAACTGACTGGAGGTAAGAGATAAGGGATAAAGGAGAGTCAAATAACTGTGAAGCTATGAGCTTAGGTGATGGGGAGTTAAAAATGAGTGTATGCTTCAGAGAGAGGATCTCTAAAGTCCCTTCGACCTCTAAGGAGATGGGTTATGATATCTCTTGCTCAAGAGCTTCTGCCAAGAGTTAGAGGGTGAGAGAGAAAGAAGAGTCAAAGTTGAGACAGACATTTTGAAAGGAAGGATAGTTGTATCATTAATAGATTTAGAAGTTGGGAGGAAAAGAAGATGATGAAATCACTTTTGTACCAATTAAGTTTGAGGTGCCAGTAAGACATTTTTCAAAAAAATCCTTTACTTTCTGTTTTAGTAACAACTCTACGACAGAAGGGCAATGACTAGGCAGACAGGGTTGAGTGACTTGTCCAGTGTCACACTCCTAGGTAGTTTCTGAGGCTAGATTTGAACCTAGGTCCTCCAGACTCCAGGCCTGGCACTCTATCTATCCACTGTGCCATCTAGCTGCTCCCACCAGCAAGACATTTAAGGGAAGATATCCAGATTGCAACTGTAGCTTAGGGGTTAGATATGAAGGTTTAAAGTGTTTTGTAGAACATTGAGATACATGAGATCACCAAGGTGGCAGAATGAGACAAAGGGAAAAATGGGTTGAAGAGACAAGGCTGGCTCACTCAAGTGAATTACTGAATGGAGCTAGCAATTAGATAAACAAGAAGGAAAAACAGTCTGACAGGAGGAAAATAAAGAGTCACAATAACAAAGAAGGAGAGATATCTAGAAGGAGTATCAGACTCTGGAGAAAGATTGAGAAGTCTAAGGGCTGAGAAATGAATATTGGATTTGACCTAAGCCCAAATAGATTTAGATTCTAAAGTCTTTCATTTGCTATCTTTAATAAGCATCAAGTCACAGCCTCTATAGGCCTCAGTTTCCTTATCTGTAAAATGAGGGAGTTGGGAGTCAGCTGTCTCTACAGATCCTTCTATCTTGGCATCTTGGATCCTATAACCTTGACATTATTTTGAGGAAGTTGCATGAATTATTTTTGATAGCACAGCAGGCTGATTTTGCACATGAGGAGGAAGAGGTGATTTTAGAGAAAACTGGGCACTGTGCATTAAGAAGTTTAAATTTGTACCCTGGGTACAAATTGGATTTGGAGCAGTGGTCTGGTCACCCTCACTGTCTGTCTCTACATAAGAAATCAAGTGTCCCTAGAGAATTGTTTCTGTTAAATGTTCCATTTAAACAGTTGTCCTTCCAGGGACAGGAGAAAAGAAGAGAAGAGAGAGGAAGTGAGAGAAAGACATTAATGCAATGTGTTTCTGCTGCCTTAGGTAGTGCTTGACATCTGGACCATTTCTTTCTTATCCTTCCTCCCTTGCCTATCTTCCAATCAAATACTCTCTTTGCCATTACCTGCTCCTTTATTCTTATCGAGGCCATAAGCTCTCTCAGTCTTAGTTTCTTCATCTGTAAAATGGAGATAATACTAAATTCACAGGCCTGTTGCTAAGAGAGCACACTTTGTTAACCTTAAAGGGATCTATAAATTTGAGTAATACCTTTTCTGCCCTTTTTCTTCACTACAAATGTGGAATTAATGAAAATAATGTTGGAAAAGACATTTCAGCATGGTACCTAACAAAATAACAAAAGAGACTTCAGGAGACATTCAATTTAATAATCATTTAACACTTACAATGTTAGGCACTGTGCTAAATGCTGGGGAAGTAAAGACAAAAATGAAACAAAACTTTCCCACAAGAAGCTTCCATGAGAGGGACAAGATGGGGGAGGAGGGCAGAAAGAATCTACCATGTGCCCAGCAAAGTAAATAATCTGAGGTGAGATTAAGATAGGTTTCCCATAAGAGGCACCACACGCTAAAAGAAGGAATATGAAGTGGGAGAGAGAAGGAAGTGAATTTCAGTGATGGAGGACAATCTGGGCAAAAGCCTAGAACCAACCTACTTATCTACCTAACTACATACCTTCTTTCCTTAATACTAGTAAGGCCATAACTAGAGGTGTAGTATCCCTTTGATTGGCTTACTGATCTAAGCAAGGCCTAGTGGGAAGCAGGGGGCCCCTTTAACCATTTATTTGCTCCCATGTGTTTGGTTCAAATGACCATGTTGCAGACAGCCTGTGACTTTCTTCTGGCAGCAGAGCTAGGGAGAATGCCTTTCTCTATCACTCTCTTCCTCCACTTCAAAGGGACAGTGAAAAGATTTATAAATTTTTATCACCATGTGTTTGCTTACTTAATGACAACTTCATTATTAGGCATCACTTTGACCCAAGTCAGTCCGACTACTCTTATTTCCCCTTGTGGTGCGGAGGCAGAAACTTGCATTTGCTGGGATTAGAACAGAACAGATGGAGCCTGGGCTCGCCTACACGGGTAGGGAAGCAGCACAGTCAGATTCCCCCTCTTGCCTATGAAAAGGTGACAATGCTTTTGTATGCCCCTTACAGACGTGCCCTGTGGAGACTGGCCCAGAAAAAGAGCCCTCGTCTCTCACAGAATCCTACATTAGGTTGGCCTGTATGAGCTTGAAGAGCCTGCTCCTTGCCCACAACCCTAAGTCTAATATGCTACAGGCCCAAACAGGGCTAGTTTCATGTTTCCTTGGCCTCCTGATAGGATTGAGTATTGCTTCCAGCTCCAGATGTGCTGAGAGTTGTCTTGTCTATGCTGACATGTGTAGGAAGAGGACCTCCAGGCAAGAGAAGTAAGGCAACCCAATCAGGAAAGTTGGTTACCATGACAGATTCACTCCATGTTTTCCCTCATGCTTCATTCTCATGTACATGATCAGTGCTGCCTGGTAGGCAATAGGCTCAGTCAAGGATCTCTTTCCAGATGGCCTCTTGCTTCACTTCCATACAATGCACCCTTCACGGACTCCTTTTCAATTAAGCTTTATGTGGTTTCCTCTCTTTATTTCCTTTACTACAGTGAGAAAAGTCAGTAGGGCACCACACTAATTTGGGGTAAAACACAGAGCATCACCCCTATGACCAGATCCCTAAAAACAACCAAAATTGTGGCCTAGTTGATCCCAAATTCATTGCAGAAAAGCACTCACTCTTCCACTCCAAATGGGGACCACTACCTCCTCTTAAGCATAAGGTTTACATGTCACTCCTAAACTTAGGCTAATGAATAAAATGTTGGAAATGTATTTTATGCTTACTAGGCAGTTGAGGAAACGAAGGCACAGGGATGAAAAGGGATGTTCCCCCAAACCAGCTATTAGGACTAAGGTAAAGTCAGGGAAGTTAAGGATTTCAGTGGTTCTGGTCTCTCAATTCCAGTTTGTGTAGGATTACAAAGTCTTCATGTGTGTGGTGCTGGAAGCTGAGAAATGAATTATGGGGGCGGGGAGGGGTGTTAGATGGAAATGGTCTTGTGAGGCTGAGGTGAAGCTAGCCAAAGAAAGAACAGATTAGTTCTGCAGACTTACATAGTCAGACGAAGAAATCCTTCCATAGGATGGAGAGGAGGCAGTCTGCTGGATTCATAGAAGTGAGTTTGACTTATTCCTCTCTTCCTACCCATAGCTGGCAAACACCCCAGCTGTTCCCTAGCAAGAAATTAGTTAGGGAAAAGAAAGCTCTTTTCTAGGTGCCATTTGCAGATGGCTGGTTTGACTAAGAACTCGAAGAAAGTCGAAGGTAAAGGAAAGAGCAAGAGAGGGGGCTGGGGAGGCTGCTAGGAATAGGAGACCCAAGCAGTCCCAGTCCCTGGGTGAAGGGGAGGAGAAAGGGGGTGGCACACGGTTGCTAAGAGCGAAAGGAGGCGGTGGCAGCAGTATGAATGAACCAGTCGTACCGTGGATTCTGGGAGATCACTTCAAACCATTTGTGCTGCCCTGGCTGGTTGTGCTGTCCCAGGCTGTCATTCCTCCTCCCTCCTGTCTCCCTCCCCACAAACCTTCATGAAGAGAACTCTGAGCTAGTTAAAGCCTACAAAAAAAGGAAGGGAAAATCTGGGAAGGAGGAAGGGGAAAGCACTAATTACCATTCTCCGGGGATCGTGCTACTCAATGACACTAGTCTCTCTCTTCTGGCTCCAAGCCCCTCTGATTTCTTTGTCCTTGTGCCCCCGGAGACCCACCGCACAACTCATAACTGAGCGTGTTGCCCCTGCCATTAAAGGAAGAGCTCAGTCAGCATTTGGGGGTGGGAGTGAGGATGATGTGGCGTGGGCAGGAGGCCGGCCAATTGCAGCAGCCCAGTCTTGGGCAGTTGGAGTCTTCTTTCTATCTTACTTCCATTCTCCCACTCCCATCCTACCGCCCCCAGAAAGAGGGAAGGAACAGCAACTGGGTGAGGAGAAAGAGCCGAGGAGCTGGCTTCAGAGCCTCTCTTGCTGCAGCCCGGTCCAAGCCAGCCTATCAACTGTTCCCCAGCATCTCCCTCCAACGGGACCAAAATAGCTGCCAACGCCTTCAACTCCCAGCCCCGCACTTGACTCTCACTCCTCCTCTCTTGCTCACACTCCGGCCCTTCTCTCCTCAATCTGAAAG
>NC_058134.1:124096365-124242786 GCF_016433145.1 Gracilinanus agilis
AAGGAAGGAAGGAAGGAAGAGAGGAGCTTGCCTGCTTCAGCCTCACTGGAAGCCTTCGGCATTAACCCCTCGAGGGAAAGCAGAGGAGGGGGTGGCTGTGTTAATACATAAGGCACTGCATCACGCTAATCTTCTCCCCAGAACAGTATGCGTCAGCAGTACATTCACGTTCTGACTGAAGGACAAAAGGATGAGAGAGCAGTCTGCGTGGCTGCTGCCTGCAACACCTCCAGCCCAGCGAGAGGAGACGGTGGGAGGAGAGTGCAGGGGGCCTGCCACCACCGCTACTAGGAAGAGGGGAAGATGCTCCCCGGGATCTGCGCTCCTAACTCATCCTCGACCACCGCCACCGCCACCACCGCCACCGCCACCGCCGGTGCTGCTGTTTCTAGCACTGCTGCAGTCAGTGGACAACAAAGGCATTGAAGGCAACAAAAGGCAAACCCCACAACTAGCTACCTCAACACAAAGGGAGAGACAGCTACAATCTGGGGGATCTGGGGGACCCCGGAGGAAAAGGAGCAGGAGGAAGGTGGCCGGTCTCTGGGAGTTGCTATCGCTGCCGCCGCCACCACTGCTGAACCCGTTCTTGCACCGAGGGCTTGCTGGAGGGGCTTGTGGAAAGCATCCTAGAACCTTTAGCTCTTGGTTTTCTGTTCGGGGGCACTGGGTTTGGTCCCAGCACCCTCTCCACACTGGAGGGCCGGCTGGATTACCGCTCACTGTTGGAGAGGAAGGCTGATACTTATGCATCTGCCGGCTAGAAAGCTAAGCTAGTTCTCCCCTGCCCTCTTCTTTTCCTCTAAGAGAGAGAATAAAAAGGGGGTGTGTGTCTGGGGAGGGAGAATTGGAAAGAAACCACATACACTGCCTCCCCCTTTCCGTCTTCCCCAACCCTAAGAGCACTCCATGAGCTAACAACTGCAATCAGCTGCCGCTGGCCCAAGAGAGGTGCTCCGTGGGTGAGGAGCGTGCAGCTCCCCGAAGAGGAGGCTCACAAAGGGAAGTGGGAGTACCAGCAGGAAGGAGTGTCTCCTAGGAAGCTTTGGGGGTTCCCCCCCTTTCTATTTTCTCTGGGTGGCAACAGAAGGGGGCACAGTTGGGGGGGGCAGAGGAACACTTTGGCAATGAAGCTTCTTCACTGGCTGCTTGTGAGAGCTGGCACCAGGGTCCAAGGACAAAGCTGGGAAGTGCTGGTGGCGCTGCTCTCTGGGGCGCAGGGGGGGGATGCACCTGCATAGCCCAGAGGGCCTCATCTTTTTCTGGTTCTACTCAATTCTGCTGCTTCGCCTGCTCCTGCTCTGGATTTACTAGAAGCCATTTTGTCTCCCCCATCCCTTCTTTCCCCTCTGCCCCCCAACCCTGTCCCCACTCCTTTCCCCTACCCTTTGTTAATTAAAACTAAGGAGTAAGAATGGGAACAGTGTACCCAGCTTCTGTGATGAAAGCTTAAGGACACAACGCCAATTCCTCCTGAGGTAGGTGCCGGCGAGCTGGTCGGGGATCGCTTTGGTAGGGGGCCAGAGGGTTAGTTTTGGGGTGTGGTGGGGGGGAAAGTGAGCATTTTTCCAAACGGTGGGTATAGGGGCAGGAGGCGATGGTGGATGGGGGACCACATTTTAGTCTGGCATTTTTCCTGGCCGGATCTGCTCTGTCTCTCTGACTGCTCCCTCCCCACCTCCTTCTCCAGATGGAAAGAGGAGCTCCTAGCTCACTTAAGCCGGGGTAGGGCCGGTTTTCCTTTCCGAGCCAAAATCCCAGGCGATGGTGAATTATGAACGTGCCACATCATGAAGCTCTTGTGGCAGGTAACTGTGTACCACACCTGGAATGCCATCCTGCTCCCCATCGTCTACCTCACAGCGCAAGTGTGGATTCTGTGTGTAGCCATTGCTGCTGCCGCTGCCGCCTCCGCTGGGCCCCAGAACTGCCCCTCTGTCTGCTCGTGCAGTAACCAGTTTAGTAAGGTGGTTTGCACTCGGCGTGGCCTGTCTGAGGTCCCCCAGGGCATCCCTTCTAATACCAGGTACCTCAACCTCATGGAAAATAACATCCAGATGATCCAGGCTGACACCTTCCGGCACCTTCATCACCTGGAGGTCCTTCAGCTAGGCAGGAACTCCATCCGGCAAATTGAGGTGGGGGCTTTCAATGGCCTGGCCAGCCTCAACACCCTGGAGCTATTTGACAATTGGCTAACTGTCATCCCTAGTGGGGCCTTTGAGTATCTGTCTAAGCTTCGGGAGCTCTGGCTTCGAAATAACCCCATAGAAAGTATCCCCTCTTATGCCTTTAACCGGGTGCCCTCCCTCATGCGCCTGGACTTGGGGGAACTTAAGAAGCTGGAATATATCTCTGAGGGGGCTTTTGAGGGACTGTTCAACCTCAAATACTTGAACTTGGGCATGTGTAACATCAAGGACATGCCTAATCTCACACCCCTAGTGGGACTGGAGGAGCTTGAGATGTCTGGGAACCATTTCCCTGAGATCAGGCCTGGCTCCTTCCGTGGCTTGAGCTCCCTTAAGAAGTTGTGGGTCATGAACTCGCAGGTCAGTCTGATTGAACGTAATGCGTTTGACGGGCTGGCCTCACTGGTGGAACTCAACTTGGCCCACAACAACCTCTCCTCCTTGCCCCATGACCTGTTCACTCCGCTAAGGTACCTGGTGGAGCTGCACTTACACCACAACCCCTGGAACTGTGATTGTGACATCCTGTGGCTAGCCTGGTGGTTGCGAGAGTACATTCCTACCAACTCCACCTGCTGTGGCCGCTGCCATGCCCCTCTGCACATGCGCGGCCGCTACCTTGTGGAGGTCGATCAGGCTTCCTTCCAGTGTTCTGCACCCTTCATCATGGATGCACCCCGGGACCTCAACATTTCTGAGGGTCGGATGGCAGAGCTCAAGTGTCGGACTCCCCCCATGTCCTCGGTGCGGTGGTTGCTGCCCAATGGGACAGTGCTCAGCCACGCCTCTCACCATCCCCGGATCTCCGTCCTCAACGATGGCACCCTGAACTTCTCTCATGTGCTGCTCACAGACACAGGGGTATACACATGCATGGTGACCAACGTGGCAGGCAACTCTAACGCCTCGGCCTACCTCAATGTGAGCACGGCCGAGCTCAACACCTCTAACTACAGCTTCTTTACCACAGTCACAGTGGAGACAACCGAGATCTCTCCTGAGGATACCACCCGCAAGTACAAGCCTGTGCCCACTACATCTTCTGGCTACCAGCCAGCTTATACCACCTCTACCACTGTCCTCATCCAGACCACCCGTGTGCCCAAAGTGGCAGTGACCACGGCAGACACCAATGACAAGATGCAAACCAGCCTGGATGAGGTCATGAAGACCACCAAGATCATCATCGGCTGCTTTGTGGCAGTTACCCTGCTAGCTGCTGCCATGTTGATCGTCTTCTATAAACTTCGTAAGAGGCACCAGCAGCGCAGTACAGTATCAGCCGCCCGGACAGTTGAAATCATCCAAGTAGATGAAGATATCCCAGCAACTACAGCAGCAGCGGCTCCTTCCAGTGTATCAGGTGAGGGGGCAGTAGTGTTGCCCACAATTCATGACCATATTAACTACAACACCTACAAACCAGCACATGGGGCCCACTGGACAGAAAACAGCCTGGGGAACTCTCTACACCCCACAGTCACCACTATCTCTGAACCTTATATAATTCAGACTCACACCAAGGACAAGGTACAGGAAACTCAAATATGACTTTCCCTACCCTCAAAAAAATTATAAAATGCAATAGAATGCACAAAAAAAAGACAGCAACTTTTGTACAGAGTGGGGAAAGACTTTTTTTTCTTGTATATGCTTATATATTAAATCTATGGGCTGATAAGAGAAAGATTATATTAAAATTTAAAAAGAGAAACAAAATCAAAACAAAAACTATTTTTTAACTTGTAAGTTCTATTTAAAGGGGGATGGGGAAGGGAAATTTGGGGAATGTTGGGGGTGGGTAGAAGACAGAAAACAAAAACAAAACAAAAACTTGCTATCCTGCTAGAAGGCTTTCTGGAATAAGGTTGGATCTGTTTAAAAACAACAATAAAACAATCCCTAAAGAGGTAGGGTAGGGGGTGGGAAGAATAGACTGATCCTGTCATTTTTAGAAGATGCTTCATAGGATGCAGTAAATATCCATTTCTATAGACATCTTTCTTAATTCCTGAGAGCTGTCTTTGCAGGTTTATATTAAAAAAGCAAAACAAAAACAAAAAAGAAAAAAAAATGAAAAAGCACCAAGAATTTGTACTGTGCCAAAATGTTAAGATGCAATAATTTTTTTCTTCAGAGAACATGGGAGAAATAGAACTATAAATGTATTTTTAAACAGGAAAACCACCAAAATTGAAGTAAGCCTTTGAAAGGGGCTGAGCCTGTATGTTTGTCCATGTGCACACGGCTCTTCTGTCTGCGTACATGGACATGCATGCACCTCATATAATGGAACATTTCAGGAAAGAGCAGAGGGGGAAAAGAACTGGCGTAGTTCTCATTCACACACTTTAACATTGCACCAGATTCCTGCAGTTCAGTTTAACCCACTCTGTATAGGGAAAATGTGTGTGTATTCAGGGTTTCCCAGGAGGAGGAAATCTGAAGGGGGATCCAGGGCCAGGAGTAGGGAGGCTGGGGGGGGAAGGAGGGGTTTGGAAGCAGGGTGAATGTATTCACAAGAGGCCATAAATTAGCATCATCCCGCCCACCTGTTGTTCCAGGTATCTGACAAATGATTGTAGACAATTCTAATATTTTATGATTTCTTTTTTGGTTCTAGGATTAAGGGGGGGGGAAGACTGGGGGGTTTGGGAGAGTGGAAGCTTTTCTCATGGTTGTGATCTTATGGCTGATATAAATGCTGATTCATTAGGAATTATTGGCTGCTATCAACTGGTGGTAGGGTGTGGGGAGGGACACAGAACTTGAGGAAAGAAAAAAAGATTGGGTGAAAAGGACCATGATAGGGTCTGGTTTGTTTATGGGAATGCAACCTTTCCCCACCACCATTATGGTTGATAAAAATAATGAGAAAATGTATCATATATTAATAAATCCATATAGAAAGACAAGGACACCAAACCTCCCCTCTCCCCAGAGGTGTGTTGTGAAGTAAGTCCTGTTGAAAAAAGCTCAGCAGGGGGAAGGCTTCCCTCCCCCAGGCCCAGTGCAAGAGGGGAAAGGAAAAAACTTTGGAGGGTGAGGGAGGAGGGTAGGGAAAGTTGGGGCTCTCTGTTGCTTCTGGTCCATTTAATGATGTAATTACTTTCATTTATTACTTTAGCTTTAAAAAAGGGTTCAGATTTGAAAGAGGGTGGTGTTGGGTGGGGAAACGTCAACAAAAGAATACTGACTGTAATGTGAGAAAAGTGTATTTTTGTATTTTAATAAATATTGTTAAATTTTTAATTCAGTGTCCCCAAAGGGTTAAATTGAATGGTAGACCTTGAAATCTATAGATTCGCTGAGGTGATCAGAAGTACCAACCATGAGTTATTCAAAAAAGAAAAAAAAAAAAAAAAAAAAGGCAAAGAGAGGGGGAGAAAGAATTGTTCATAATTTTTTTTTTTTACAATTACCAAACATTTAAAAACTGTTATCCCTTCCCTAGCATAAATAAATCCAACTACAATGCTAGATACCCTCCTTGAGCTAAGTGTGTTGCTCCCTGGGACCTGTTGGGAAACACCCAATTCACTGTGCCCTAAAAGAGGAAGGGCATTGGGCCAACCTCAGCTCCTCATCTCACTTCCTCCGGCCAAAATTAAATGCCACCTCAGCATATGCTTTGGGCAGGCCAAACCCATTCTGCTCAAGGACCCTGTGGGACCTAGATTTAGGAGCTTGGCAGCAACCTATGTTGGCTCCTATTTCTGATGGACAGCAAGTCTCTTCTGTTCTAAGGGTACTAAGTGGCTGAGTCTATTTTGGTGGTGGGTACCAATTTAAATTAGTTTCCATCCAAACCAAACATTAAGTGCCTAATAGGTCCAAAGTCGACTTAATGATGTCCAGAGTAAATGCATTTGAAATGGGACCCTGTGCTTTTCAAGTGCTAGTGCCTCTACTGATGTAGGGAAGGGAACTGAGTGGGTGTGATCTCTATGGCACAGAGGAGGGAAGAAAAGAAACAGGAAGGCAGTACTTTGCAGCAATTAGAAAATGGTAAGACACTAATATCCAGAAGCTGAGATCTAACATAAAGCCAGGAAAATATAGGAACAAAAATTTCATTCAAGAGGACTTCAAAATGCATAAAATATCTAGAAATTAGCCAACATATGATTTATGTAAATACAACTACAAAACTGAACAGTTAAGTAAACAAAGGTATAAATAAGTAGAGAGATAGTGTTCATGGCTGGGCCAATGACAATGTCATATTGTCAATATGACAATAACAATACTGACTCCATTAATCTACATATTTAAACATGATTCCAGTTAAATTACCAAAGGGATGCTTTAGAGAATTAGCCAAAATAATAACATTTGGCACAAGATAAGGTCAAGATATTGAAAATAAGTCCTAGAACCCAATCCTGTGCAAATAGTCCATCTGCAAATGATCTCTCTCTCAGGCAGTTCTGTGCTCTCCCAGGCTGACAAGCTGTCACTTTAAAATCATTAGTTCCCAAATACATTTTGCTTCTACTATTTTTTCCCCCTTCTTTCCCTATACAATACCATAGAATAAAAGAAGCCCATAATGATAGGAGTTACTGGGGAGTCCAATGAAAAAGGCAGTGCCTCACCTCTTGCTAGTTCCCAGAGAGACAAGTCAAGTGCCTGAGAGTAGTTTCTCAGGTTCATTGGAACTTTATCTACTTAGTGGAGATTAAGGAGGAAAGCAAGTGGCAGAAGTGGTAGAAGCAGGGAGTTATGAAGTTAATTTCCCAATCTACCTACAATGTAAGTAATTGTTTGGAACAAGGTTGACTTGGAATTATGAAGTAGCTCTTTACAGAAATGGTCTCTTGGACCTAGAGTGGTAGGAGAGAATTACTAGATACAAGTCCCATAGTGCAGAAAGAAGAGAGAATTTGACATTATACTAGGGAAGATTCCCAGAAGCTAATACTTCTTGGCCATTAGATTTATATTCTTGGTATACATATTAACATCTGAACGTATTAGGGATGATGGTTGTGACCAAAGAGGTAAATGGAGGCAGGCGGGGTGGGGGGAGATAGAATACGCCCTGCTGGCCTTAGTCTGAGGCATTGATTGCTTTAAGACCAGAGAACTTTTGTCTTGCTCATTCTTCATAGAAACTTCCTGTTCTAAAAATAGTAGACATTAAGGTAGAGAGAGAAGAGAGGAAAGCCCACCAGAACAGTAATGTTAATGGGAGGTATAAATGAATTACAGTTTGTTACCTGAGAGACGTTCAAGTAACTGCTTTCCTATAACCAGCAGGGGGCCTTCAGAGAGACCTGAGACATAATATTCCCTCTTCTAGCTCAATCACCTATGAGAACATAGATTGCTCTCAATGATTAATTCTAAGAGGAAGCACCAATTTGTGGCCTATCAGACATATCTAGATCTAAAATCAGTCAGAAGTTCTTACTGGGAAGTACTGATATATCAATTCCCTCAAGGGTAAGGTCAGGTCAGAACAGCTAAATGGGCACTGAGCAACTGTGCTTTTAGGATATTCCTAAAAGCCACTGTGAAGCCATAAAATCTGTAGCACCAAAGATAGCACCCACAGAATGAACATATAGGTCCCTTGGCAGCTGTAACTTCTGTGGGTGGATAAAGTACAAGGAGGAGAGAAGGGCTTGTGGCTGGTAGCTTGTAGGGGAGCCTAAACAGCTTGTCAGATGCTTGATACATTTTTGGTATATAGAATTTTAGCACTGTGGGGAACATTAGAGAACATCCAGAGAGAACTCCTCAGTTTAAGAAAAGGAAACTGAGGCAGACCCTAGAACTAAAAATGTTAAAGACAGAAAAGATGAGAGAAAAAGAAATCAAATCCGCCTCACTCATTTGACAGAAAAGATTGCTCAGAGTTGCCTAAAGTCCCATGGCTTGTGAATAGTCACAACTTGGGATTTGAATCTCAGTATTCACTCTTCAGTCTTAAGCTTCTTCCATTGTACCATTTTGCTAGCAAAACATATGTAATTATACAGGAAAAAATGATGTCCTCTCAACAAGATCCCTTCTTTGCTCTCTTTGACCTCTTGCACTGAATTCTGGCCAGAGCCACATCTACAAGGGGCACAAATTTTGGCCCAATGGCAAAGGGCCACTTGAAAGGGACACTCTGGAATGCATGAAGTAACATGCCTAAGAGGGCTTGCTGCCTTTCTCAAGGAGAGAACAGGTCAAGATGACAAGATGCCAGAAATAGGTGACAGGTGTGATGGAGAGGGGAGATCCAAGTTGGGAAATCCTAAAGAAATGTGGGTTTGGTTAGCTCCCACCTGCTCTTTCCCCAGAGGCCCTGTATGATCACTGTTCTAACGGTAAAGAAGGGTTCTCTGGAAGGGAAGCCTTTTGCTACTCTCTTTCAAAATCAGGGACTCTGAGATTGCCATCCCTTGTTATACCCTCAGAACCTGTTCATAGGTCTTTCTCTCAGCAAGTATAACACTGTAGGTTTATTATTTACTGAGGGTAGACAGGCCTTCAGGCCTAGAGACATTAGCATTATCATGCTGTTTAACATGCATTGAGGCCAACAATGTGTTGGGTATTGTGTGGAACAGAGCAGCTGCCAGAGTTCCTGTCCTTTTCGGTCTATCATCTTCTTTTGCCATGAGAAGAGAGTCACAGTCCAGTGTCAGACCTGGTGTGCTTTGGCTTCCTTTAGAAATGGTGGGTGGAGACTGGAAGGGTTGAATAACCCTTACTGAGTGTAAGCTTCCCACTTCAGGGGGCCAGAGCCCACAATTAGGGATCCAACATTTACTGCAACAAAGCAGCAGAAGCTTAAAAATTAGAAGGGGGAGGGGGAGGGAGAGAGAAGGAACATTTATATCTAAACATATGTCTGATTTTATCTTCATCGCCAGCACTCAGTGCTCCATGCCATCAGCTAATGCAGACATACTTTGCTCCATTTCTAAATCCTGCCTCAGCTAAATTGCAAGGAACCTTTTGGCTCACAGTGATTCTCCTTGTCCCTGTCCATCCAGAAAGCACCCTTTCCCCTTTGCGGGGAAGAGAGTCTGGGCAGCAGTTAAAGGCTGTTTTCATTTTGGCTTTAAATTAAAAGAGTAAATGATTTCCCTACAGCAAGGAAAAAGGGCTTTTGGGAATGGAATGGTAGAGTGCATGTCACTACTTACACAAGGGACTATATACACTCAGCCTGGCACCCCATCCCTTTCACTCCTTTTAGGCTGGCCTGTCTATGGCTGGCAGAAAGAACAGGGCACATTAGGAAGAAGAAATCTTGGCCAAAAGCCAAAGGACCTGTACCATCAATGGCCTCAGGCACTGTGGTTAAGAGCAGACACAGGTTCTCTCCTCTCCCACAGTCCCCCTGGATCCTAACACATTTACCGTTGATAGGGTTCATAAGCAGTCCAAGGCCTTGTCTTAGTGGTAAGCAGAGACTGCTTTTCTGTGGAGGGTCAGGCTGGTGAAGCAACTATTGACCAATTAACTTTTGCAGGCTAAGAAACAAATTGATTTAGCTCCCATCAATGGAGACTTAGTTCTTTGCGAAAAGAATCTTCACTCGCCAAAGTCTTTTTTTCTTATTCTTGTTTCAATATCAGGAAGCAAAACAAAGCCATATTTAAAGCCATTTACTAAATTCTAACAGGCAAAGTCTTAGGGAAGGGAATGGGGAAGGAGAAGGTGGTGTTGGGATAGGTTTTTGAGGCTACAGAAGTAGGACCAAAGAATAGGTAGACTGTACAGCATCAGGCATTTTTGTGACTGTGGAAAAGTGGAGCTCTGTGGCAGACACACAAGTCATCAGCTAAGGGTCTGCAATGCAGTTAAGAAGGAAAACCTGGGAGACTCCTCTGCCCTATCAGGAAAGATGCTCCATGGCCCTTAAAGATAAGGAGAACACAACTGGTATGAATCCAGGGCACAGAACAATAAAGGAAGGGTTGGACTTTATTCACCTTTTGAAAAAACAAAAGCAGGGAAGGGGTGTTAGAAAGAAAAGAATAAGATCAAACTTCCAAGAGCTACCAAGGGAATAATCTAGTTCGATTTTCCATTTTAAGGACAGGATTAGATTGGAGAATTGTAAAGTTTTACATATTGCTTCCTGCACATGCCAACTCTGCTGCTGGTCTGTGGGCCTATCTGCTCACCCACAAAGCATGACTCCATACTCTGTGGGATTGTCTGTAGCAGAGGCTAGGGGACATCTCACATAACTGAGTTCTAGTAATGGTTTTGATGGTCTTGCTGGGATGTTTTGTCTGTATCTCTTACCTGTAAGAAAGTTAGGGTTGGTGGAATATTGTGGGGGGTTAAATAATAGGGGTTTGTAAACAGAAGTCACTCTACAAAAAGATTTGCAATGCTAATAGTAATGATGATTCTATCATAGACAAATTTTGGTAACTGGATAGAGTTTAGGCCTGTACAGGAGGGGTGGGGGTGGGGGTGGGGGAAGGTGATAGTAATATACATTTATTAAGTACCTATTATGTACCAGGAATTGTGCTAAGTGCTTTACTAATACTTCATTTGAGTCTTAAAATAACTCTTTAAGGTAGGTCCTAATTATTATTCCCACTTTGCATATGAGAAAACTGAAGCAAACAGAGGTTAGGTGACTTGCCCAGGGTCACAAAGACTCTAGGCCAAGCACTCTATCTAGCCACTGTACTACCCAACAGCCAAATAACTGTGCCAAGCTATCTAATCTTTGGGAGAATGATGCGCACCTATCTGCTTCACAACTCCATGGACAAGTGCAAATTTTTGACAAAAAAGCAGTCAAGGCTTACCTTCTACTGGGAAGGATGGATGACCATCAGAGAAATGATCCTCTGATGTAGGGTGGCTTTGAATGGATGGAACTAAAGAAAGATATGTTCCCTGAACACATTTCTAAGGCTCTTTAATGCCCTATAAAAAACGTGAAAGATCTGTAATTTCACTGATGTGGAAATCCCTTCTACCAGCACAAATTGCAAATAGTTTATATTTAAGCAGGTAGAGAATCTTAGGAGAGTTGTCCAAGGCTCAGAAACATTAAGTGACTTGTTGATATATACTCTTAGGAAGTACACAAAAGAGAGGTTAGAACTCAGGCTCCTGATTCCCAGGTCCAATGCTCTAAATATTATGCCACATTGCTCTTCTCAGTCTGTATAATTAGGCCAATATTTTATGACTGAAACCAATACCAAAGGAATAATAGTTATCCTCCTTGTTTCCATATTAAGCAACACTTCTATAGCCCCTTCCCCACAAAACACCTAGTAAGAATATTAAGAACCTATATATAAAGTCAGGTAATTTACATGCATTGTCTCATTTGGCTCCTTCAATTAATCTCAAATCAAGAGTCTTCTCCCATATCTTCTTTAATTCTCCTGATCTCTAGGATGACCCAGGGATCATTTTAAAGTATGTTATACTGTGTCTTTCCCCTCCCCTCCCTGCCTTGTTATTTTTCTCCCTCTAGGATTATCCCACACTTTGGAAGTATTTTAAGTATCATCATCATCATCATCATCATCATCATCATCATCATCATCATCATCACCACTATTATTTAGATGTACTCTTTAACCTGAAGGTTACATCAAGACTTAATACAGTACTTCTAGCTCTAAGATGGAAGTAGGTTAGTCACCAAGATAAGTCACTTAAACTGTTCAGTGAGTCAGCAGTAAAAGAAAACAAAAATTATAGGAACTGCTCCTTGGGCAAAGGGAACACAACATTTGACTTCGTGGCCCCTGGCTGGTATTTTCTGTCTCAGCTCCTCATCTTCCTCTTTCCACTCCCTGCTCCCCCAGTTTCACTAAGATCATTCAAACAGCTTTTCCCACTCCTTTTCCCCCCTGCAGAAGAACTGAATGAGTTATAGGCAGCTCTCCACGGAGGCAGTTCCAGTCAGGAACCAGGTGGTGGTTCCCTGGACAGTGCAGCCACTGTCTGTGAGGAGAAAACTATGAAGAGATGCTCAGAGCACCCTTCATAATGGGTCCAGTGCAGACCCAGAAAATGAACCATGGCCTGAGACATGAACCACCCTGTCCTTGCACTTCCCCAGCTGTAGTGGTTTAAAAATTGGAATCTACTGTGGTGGCAAGGAGGCTTAATTTCTGGACTTAAAGAGAGTAGGATAATGCTTTATCCTATTAGTGTTAGCCTGTATCATTTGACAATGGACTCTGCTGCCTCTGACATGACAGCATATATTTTCAATTCCATTCCCTATTAGAAGGCTTGGGAGGGCATCTGGAGGAAGAAGAGGAGAAAAGGAAGAGCTAAGAAATACTGGCATAGTGAATAGGGATGGCAAGAATTGAATTCCTACAACTTGGGGAGGAGGAGATGCAGAGATGGAGATTAGAAACTGTCAATTCCATTCAATCCAATTCACAAAACATTTCCTTAGTGCCTTCAACAAGAAAGGCACCATCCTGTATGTCTCCAAAGGGAACTTGGTGGGGAGGGCTGCCAAAGATGAGATTTTTGAAACCATGCCTGCATTTTATTTTCTCAAAATTTCTTCTTTGAAGCTAATAATTGCAACTAATAGGTTCAAAATAAAAGGCTGTAGGAATTGGCCTACTCTAAAGTCTCCTTGCTTGAGGCATACAGATATAGGTGGGTTATTCTGGATAACTTTCCTGTTTCTCAGCCTCTCATCCCAATTCACTCCAGAGCAAAAATGCACAATGTCTGTAGAAGTCTCACTCCTCTATGGATGCAATGTCAATGGGAACAGATGTCATGTATGGCCAAAGAGTACTAAGAAGGAAACAAGAGGTCAAAGCCTACTTAACTTATGACTAGAAACTTAACTATCAGCCACTGTTGTTTGCTTAGAACTCAGGAGGGGAAGAAAAGGAAAGAAGAGCAAGATCAACAATGTGCACATCCATTCCACTTAAAAGTCTCAGGCAGAGGAACCAGGCATCCATTTCTCTATGTCCCACAGCCTGTGAGGCTTGGCTTGACCTGCTGATAAATGGAGCACTTGCTCTTGTCTTCCCTTTACACTATGGAAACCCAGACAAGATTAGTGATTCAATCAAGGTTGTCCAGAGCAATGGCAGAACTGAAAACTGAATTCCTGCCCCCAACTCACCTTTCCTGAGCTGATGCTGCATATGCAGTTAGATGAGAAAGAGCGATGTAGTATGGAGAGCTATAGGGAAGGCTCAGATGGAGCTAGTCTGTCCAAATGGGATCAATACACATAGATTCAATTTTGAGAGCTTGCAGCATTTGAAACTTTAAAATGAAATGTGTTTTCTTTCCTATTAATCAGTCTTTCCCCAGGAGAAACTGTGGCTCTGGTTATATTCTTTATATATACATTTAATTAGAAACTGTCCTTTTCACAAAGATTACAAGAAGCGCTGAAAGAAATGTTCTATAAGAGTGGCCACTTGCAGCCAAGACTCCTTTTAAGACAAGTTAATTTGGCAGAAATTTACCATATTGGATCTGGTGAAGCCACTTTCCTTCTCAGTTACAAAGCTGAGAAGAAGAGCTAGAGAAATAAATAAAGATGGAGAAATTCAAGCAAATGAATTCTTAATGAATAAGAGAATGGTTATTTCTGCTAGCTCTCAAAGACTAATCCTCTCTGTGATTGATGGCTGTATTATGCTATATAATAATTGTGAACACCAGCTTGCATTTCTTTGGACGTTGGTTTAGAAGGGCACAACACCATAACACTCTTTCCTTGAAGAGGTGCTGATGTCACACTATAGTTATTGGTCTCAGGGATATGACCCTGGGGAGGATGAAAAAGACAGAATGAGAATAAAAAGAACATTTGAGGGACCTTTTCTAGGAAGCAGAGGGCTAGAGAGTCAGGTCAGAAGCAACAGAATGATGGATACTTCTCATGGGTAGACATTGCCATGGAATAAGAGAAAAAGAAGAAAAAGTCAAGGTAGCTGCTTAATGAGCTTCAAAAGAACATATTCTACAAACAGTTTTTTGCATATTGTCTTCCCCATGTGAGCTCCTTGAGGGTAGGGATTCTGTTGTTTCTACCACCTCTTTGTATTGCCAGTGCTTAGGAAAGTGTCTGGTTTGTAGAGAGCACTTAATAATTTGACTGATTGTTTCAGATAGTTGTAGTTAGATATAGAATACTACTAAGGGGGCAAGGACAGGGAAATCTGAAAGGAACATTATAGTAAAATTAGTAGCTTTTAACTACTAAATAGTAACTACATAGTAAACCCAGTAGGAAGTTCATGGGGAGAGATGGGTTAAAGAAATGCCCAAGTCATTAAGTTCCACATAAAAGAAGATGGGCACGGAGATAAGAGGTATAGGCTAATGTGGTTGTAGCTCTTGGTTAAGTCCTGGTGGTAAGTGTTTGGGAGAAGGAAAGTTTCTTTCAGGTTTCCATCTCTCTCTCCAAATTTCAAGAGGTATTTCTGTAATGGAACTATCTTGTGTTCAGTAACTCCTATGACGCATGTATGTGCCAGAAGACAGCCAGGCCAGAGACTGCAGCACAGGCATCTGTCCTGTGCTTTGTGGAGGATGGAGAAACTCTTTGTGGTTCTTCAGTTTGGCTCTGGCAATGCCTGGGCTTTAAGGGTGTGCTCCTCTGCCAAATTTATTTTTCTTTCACTCCCCCTCAGAGGAGGAATGTCAGAGAGGAAGGAAGGAAAATATAATTAAATTACCCCATCTTGGGTTGCCCTTCTTGGGCAAAGGCTAAAAATGGGCTCACAGTGATATGCAGATCTATCTGTAACAGAGCAAGCATCTTTTATCTCATTTGGCAGCTGAGTTGAGTTTTCAGTGTCCACTACTGTAACCAATAAGTTATCCAATCAGCTACAGCTGGTGAGTATCTACAACAAGCCAATGAGAAGCCCTGTGTGGCACAGATGACCTCTTCATTTCCACTTAAAAGTAGACTCTTTTCTGACCTCAAATCCCTTTCTGCTCCACAATAGGAATTACTCCTTTTCTTCCTTCATTCCTCCTTTCATTTCTTTCTTCCTTCATTCCTCCCTCTCTCCCTTCCTTCCAATTGGAGTTTTCTGTTGAGGTGAGGTCTTCTTAGTTATGCAAGAAGAAGGAATCTGTCTATGAAGAACAGTTCAGAAAGTAGTATGCAGAGAGAACAAAGAGGGTCTTCCTAGTGATTCTGTGTAGCAGTAGTATCAAACTCAATAGTAGAGGCCACTAACCCATACATAAGGTTCCCTGCAGGCTGCATACTGACTAGAATACCACATATTGTGTTACCTAAAATTTATTTTGTTAAATATTTTCCATTAACATTTTAATCTGGTTAGGCTGCACTTAAGAAAGTTGTAAACTGCATGCATCCCACATGTTTGACACCTCTACTGTGGAGTATCACTTTATCAGTCCCCGACTGGGAACTCAGCACTGGAGAGAGAACATTTTACAGGTGCCAAAGTGCAGAAGCAAAGACATCTCTCCATCCTTTCTTGTACATAGTTGCCATAATTAATCCAGAACTTGATTACTTAGTAGGACCAAGAAAGCATGGCAATACCCAAAGCAATCCAACATGTGAATTAATAGACAAAACAAATACTGGCTATTCTTAAACCCAATAGGCAGTACATTCCTTTCAAGGCTTACTGTTCCAACTTTAAAAAGGATCCCTTGGGCATGTTACTATTCCCATGTGTTACAGGATAGCCTATTTCATCATCTGTATGTGAAATAGTATAGGATAGAAGCATGATGTGTGATGGTGAACAGGAGATTTAGAAGGTTCTGGAGTAGGGCAGATTGAAACCAGGAACCCCCTATTTCCAGGTCTGAATTCACTGAACCATCCAGGTGGTCTCTTCTTGATGACTCCAGAGATTTCTCTTGTAATGCTGTCTCAACTAGTACAAGTGGTAATGCTATTGTCTTTATCAAATCAAAGTGATATGCCATGCTGGCTTATTTCCTTTGGTGAATTTCTGGTCTTTGAGAACAGAGAACTACTTCCCTATAGCAGCTTATAGCCCTCCTCAAGCAGGACATTCCTATGAGTCATCTTCAATATCAACACTCTTGAGTCCTGGGAATTTTTGGTTTGGAAAACAAAAGCAGGCAGCCTGGCAGAAACCTGACTGTAGGCAGAGCACAGGGGCCAAAGAGCCTGTCATCTGTGGCTAAGTGATTACATAACAGCTCAAGCAAGCAGAGAGGCAGTCAGATAATGGGAGGGAACCCCAGCGGAGCAGTCATGGAGAAGGGCTGTGCAGACTGAGAAAGACAGAAGCAGGCTAAGTTCTTGATCCTGGCCTTCTAAGTCATTATGGATCTTGGGGATGTCAGAGTTTTGGTTTCAAGACTCATGTGAAGATGCCCTCTAGACTGAGCAGATAGCATCTGGCTTCTGATCACCTATCATCAGAGGATCTCCTCTCTATTGGAATCCCAAGTCTACCTCTTCTTCTATGGCTCTGGTATGCACAAGGAAATAAAATGTCAGGTATTTAGGAGGTATGGGTTCTAGGCTCCTCTCTTTAGAAGTCACTGCATGTTATATGCATTGTCATTCACCCAGGTTACTTTTCTCACTATTTGTATCACATAATGCTTATTCTTTCTCATGGAGTAAGAAAAGGAGAAGGAAAAACCACCTGCTATGTCGTCTCCTCTCCGTAAGGGCAGGAAGTTCCTTGATGCACTTGTATAAATTGAGAAGCTAAGGTACAGAGCTCTGAGAAACAGCCGGTTTGCATTGAAAAGAAATAGGAAGGACTGAGGATACAGATGGATCATGGATCAAGCTTTCTGGTGCTTTTTCTTTCACCTGCTTCCTTTTTAGCTTCCAGGATTTCCTTGGGAGGTAAACTGGCTGGTTCTGAGACAATTTGCATAAGCAGTTCAGCTCAGCTGCAGGCTGGAAACTGCTGCAGGGATTGTTTTCCATAATGTGAAGTTAACCAGCATTCTATACCTAGACTAATTGGTCTAGAGAGTTTTAACCTTGTAATTTGGGTTGGTTTCTACTTTAGAGCTTGAATAAGAATGGTTCATCTTAGTCCCAAAGTGAACTCAAGACCTGGTCTATTTCTGTATTCAAAAGGGAAAGAATGGGAAGACAGCCCAAGTATTTTGAGTCTCATTCTTTTTCACTATATGTTAGAGAGACATCCCTTCACCATTTGGAGGTTATTTGCTTACATTTTCAGGAATGAACTTATGTTACTACATACATTATGAAATATGACAAGTTTCTGCTTGGAAAGGGAAAGGCTAACTTTTTATTGTCTTTTCTGAACTTGTATTTGGGTTAAAATTTTCTAATGAATCTGTTCCATTTTTCCCATCCTTCCCATCTTCCCTTCCAAGTCCCAATGAAGGAATGGAGGTCCCTTAAGCCTATCCACCTCTGCAGTTAAGACTGGTCTCGGCACTTCTACCTAAGTAGTTGCTACAGCTTTTTTGGTTAAATTGGTGCTGATGAATGCCTATGGTAACATGAGTAAGTGGAACACTGTTCTAGCAACTCTGTTAGGTTGGTATTAGCTGCTGATAATCACTGAGGAGCACATCACAGGAAAGAAAGCATTCATGCCCTACTACTGAAGATCCTGTAGCATGGTTCCATGTTTCAGAGACAGTAACTAGGAGTTCAAGTCTGCTTAGAAAACAAAGAAAGAACACCCTGACCCCTTTATCATCTTCTTTGTAATTTGACTTTTTTTAATGTGGTCTAACTCATGTGGGGATAGTGCAAAAAAAAATGACAGAAGGTCCTATGCAAAAATAAAGTGATATAGAAATGTCCACTATATTAAAAGATGGTAAAGAGAAGAGTAGACAGGTTACTTCTGAATAGAGGCTGCCGACTTGAGGCAAATGTAAGGGTGGTTCTCTTCTCAATGACTATCAAACATCCTTCTGATCTCTTCCAAGATGAGGAGAAAGAATGGTTTTGGCCAGCTAGGTTTCCTTGATAACATTTTTCACTGAAGACTTCAGTTAAGAAATTAGAAATCTATTTGTTCTGGTTCTCTATTAACTGAAGCCAGTGCTCTGGTACAAAGGAAACAAAAGTGCTTGAATACAAATATAAACAGAGAGCTAAGAAAATATATTGGGAAGAGGGGAGATTACAAAGTTCTTCCTAGCTTTGGGCACTGAACAGTCCCATATAGCAGAACATTAAACACCTCAAAGAAATGACTATTTTCTCATGATAGCTGTCTGTTTATAAAGCAAAAGGTTACATGTAGAAAAGGTAGGGTGAGGAAGTTAAGGCAGGGGTAAGCCCTATATAAGGCAACTTTCTAGTTCTCTGTTTTACTGAATTTTATGTGAACTTGACCAAAAACGGGAAATAATGTTTTTTCGGTGAGGTTTCCTATACAAACTGCAAAATGAGAGTTGGTCATGGGAGGCAGATCCCTTTACTTTACCAGCTGAAACAGTTCCTTATTTCTGGGGAGGGGAAACTCTTCGGATGTCTGGTATGCTAGATAAGATGGCTGTAATTCAAAAGACAGAACCTCCATTGAAAAAGGAAATGAAAAATGTGGGGGAAGCAATAAGTGAGAGCCTACTGCTGTGTACTCTCAGGGGTCAAGTCACAGACCAGAATAGGAAGTTTCAGGGATGAGCTGGACCTGCAAGTGAGGATGGCTCCTTGCTATTCAGGAGAGAAGTTGTAAAAATGCCCACAGAAGCCCCAAGCATCTCTACCATCATGCCCATCCTTCTTGTCATGCGTTCTTCCTCGCCTCTATTTCTAGCTTCTTTTGCTTCTGCACAGGCTGTCTCCCTGTCCTAATATTTTGGCAAACTGAGCATCAACACCTGCTCTTGGGGAGGATTAATTACATAGGCCTATGGTGAGGGGCACATTGACACCCCTGACAATTCCATAGTCTCTGGGTACTGCTTGAAGGGCACACAAAATTCATACTTATTTATTTATTTCATTAAAAAAAAAAACACACCACCACCATCACATTCTGCAAAAAGATGAAGCTATATTGCTGTAGCTAAAAATATTATCCATTGCAGGCGTCTGCACTCCAGCTCCTCAATTAGGGATGCCACAGGGTCCTTTGTAAGCTGTTCAATGTTGGCAGCTCTGTAGGGGGGCTCATCAAGGACAAGGCCAGCATTGGAATTGGCATTTGAGATTACTGGGTGTAGAAGGGCCAGGGAACAACGTCTATGGTGAGGGGGTACAGATCTTGATCCTACCATGTTCAGCACAGTATTTACCCCCAAATATTTTCTGACTAACTCAGCACTGGCTTGCAAACAGGGTACAGGGCTGTCTCTGGGGCAGACCCAACATTACACACAGTACTTGTAATGCCAACTGACTACTGGAATATACCAAAATCCCTTTTGTAACATCAAGAAACCCCAGAAAGAGCTAAAGCATTTTTTGGTTTTGTTCTGTTTTGTTTTTTAAATGAGGAAAATTTAATGGAAGGTCAGTAGGCACCTTCTCTAAAGGGCTGAAAAACATGGGTTTCTAAAGAAGAGGCCCTAAAGAAAAATACATAAATGTTGCCTTGTTAACACTGTCCTTCCATTATGCTTCCCCTTTTAAAAAACCCTATGCCTTAAAACTCTATACATCCAGTATAAAGGATCAGTCTAGGGCAGTGATGGGCAAACTTTTTAAAGAGGGGGCCAAAGGAAAGGAAATGCTCATCTCTCAGTCTGTTTCTAAGGCAGCTCTTTCGAAGTTTCATTATATTGTATCCTACTCATTGCATTCATCAGATTAGGAATAATGTCAAGCAGTCTGATAGAACAGGGGGCTGCATGTGGCCCGCAGGCCATAGTTTGCCCATCACTGATCTAGGGAGATGAGCATGTATTTTTGGGCAGATTATATACTGGGATCTTTAGATTTAGATTTCCTAAACAATACTTCTTCCTGCCTACTTTCTGCTACAAAAGAAGCCTTACCCAGTAGTAAGAAAGGAAAGATCCCAGTATATAATCTATTAGAACTCAAGAGGAAAGTTGGAACCCAGGGAAATGTTTCAGTCTAGGGAGATGAACATGTGTTTTTGACTAAGTCAATTCAATTTTCATCTTCTGAGCTATGATGAGAAACTTCAGAGACCTTACAATCTAAACACAGGAGCATGTGCTCTCAAGGGACCCACAAAAACTTGAGAGCAAATGACAATCAAGAAGAAGAGATGACCCTAAAATTATTCAGCTCAACCTTATCATTCCCTTACTACCTTACTCCTCTCTTCCCCTTTCTTGTGATCATAATGAGCCTGACTTTTGCATATTTTTATTAAGCTTCCATTTTATGATATTTTAATTGATGTTTAATATAGTTTAGCTCTGTGTGGTATTCCAAGCCCCTTGCCAGGGGCTGCTTATATGCACAAACACAATTAATAGAAATCCATGGAAAATGCATCAAAGCTGTCATTGTACCATATGTTTATTGTTACTATCGAATTATTAAGTACTTCTTTCTTACATTTAATAGGTAACAGATAAACCTCTAGAAATGTGCCTTCCCTATTCTGCCACATCATCAAGGCTATATATAATCTTTATATGTTTAGCTCTATTTAGCTTTGCTTTAGGTGAGGGACGGGAAATCAGTTAACAAAATTAAATTGCCAGAAAATGTGATTTGTTCCTCCCCAACTTGACAAACACTTCAAAATGACAAAAAGATGTCACAGTTAACAAGGGGGCTAAATCGTTTCTGCTAATGGGTAGGTAGGAGAGGTACTCATAATGGTGGGGCGTAGATACCCCAAACCCAACAAATAGCCCAATATCACTAATGTGGGATTCAGGTTGAACTCCTCCTAGTACAGTAGAGCATTAGAAGAGCAGAGGGATTGGGTAGAGTAGGGGCAGCATCTGAAACCCTGTGGATTTTCCTTTACTTCCTGGCTCAATTTCACACGTTTAGAAATCTGCTCTAAGATATAGGGCAAAGCACTCAGCCTAGCCTATCACATAGGCTGCTTTCCAGGTAGTTTGAGGGTAATTCCAGCTAGACTCTTACTTATCTCTCAGTAAAATAAAATCTAATCTGATAGCAGTTCAGCATTCCCTCCTCATTCCCTTTGGGCATTTCTAGTTCTTAATTTTTGGCAAGAAAAAGCAGCAACTTTCCTACTATCAAATCTCATGGAAAGGCATTGGAAAATTCCAAGTCTGTCAATTCCCCATGCGAGATATTCCCTCCCACCCCCACCCTTTCTGGCCTTTCTTCAGTCCCTATTCTCAATGGGTTTAGCAATCTTAACTAAGGAGGGCCCTTTTCACACATTATCCACCTACCTCCCTGCAATGCTTTAGCCTTGCTTCCTATTCATTAGTTCAGTCTAAAAGACATTAAATCTGGCTATGCCTGTATCACAGGCATATCATCCCATCTAGAGAACTAATACAATCTCCAAGAATCCCCAAAAGAAAGCTAGTTCTATGACTAAGGGCAAGTTATTTAACTTCTCTAATACTAAGCTTCTTCATCTGTCAAAACAATGGTGGCCTAGATAAGGTCTAAGGCAGAGATCAACAAATTTACTTTACATTGAGGAGCCAAATGAATTTTTTGCCTTTTAAAGAAAGAAATAATAAAACAGAAGGAAAGGTTTTATGTTTCCTTAGGGCATTAATTCTCAATCTAAGTTTGAGACCCAGGTTAGGGTCAACAGAAAGGTTTTAAAGGGATCCTTTGGAAAAGCTCAAAGAAAATGCTAAGCACAATTGGCCAAGATAATTTATGGAACATTTATGGAGCAGAAAGAAAAGCCAGTGTCCAGTTTTCTCTCCAACTCCTTTAGTCAAGTTTGTATGTAGAGTAGAGGCTAAATCTCATTGGGACAACCATGTATAGTGGTCTAAGTCTAAGGAATCTCAAATTAAATCCTTATTGCTGTCTGCAAAAAATCCCTTGTGCTGCCCAGAGCAATATACATTCCTTTACAAGCTATGATTATAATTAAATAAGAAAACAAATAAGTGAGAAGAGCTAAGTGTATGTCTGTTGTTTTGGGCAAGATACCTCTCAAGTGCTATATATCCTACCCATGATTTGCTGAGGTCCTTCTAGGTAAAAAATTTTATGATTTATGATGTAAGTAGGATACACTGAAGAATGAATAGATCATAATTTTTTTGTATTCATAATCAGATGTAAAGTTTTAGACTGCACTGTCACAAAGGAAAAATTATTATTTTTGTAGCTTGGTAGAGAAAGGAAGAGGTTTCTAATTGGAGTATATTTTCAATTGAATTTTTGCCATCTTAAATCACATTCAATGTTTTATACCTCTTATAACATCTCTGCTAAAAATGTAGAACCAGAAGCCACTACAACTGGAAATTTGCATTCAGATACCGCAGGTCTTGGGCCTCTTTGGCTGAAGGAAGATGGCCTCATTCTTTGGCTGTAGTGAGAAGGAGACCATTTGCCATCTGCTGTACTAGTTACCTTCTCTGCAGCCTGGGCCCTGTTTGCAGTCTGCTGTAAATATTAGGAGCAAAGCCACCAACATTTCCCACCCACAGCAAGCTGAGAACCCTCTTCCACCCTGCTTGCCAAGATGTTTATAAGAAGATCCTATCCTATTTCAGGGATAGTGGGGAGTGGTTCCACTTTAAGAGAATATTGAAAAGGTATTCCCTCCAATCTCTCACTTTCCTCTTCCTCTGTATGAGTGGAAACTAGAGAAGAAAAAGAATGTTTGACAAAGCTAAGGAAGATGCCAGAGCCACTGGATTGTCTTCTATCTTCCTGGACATAATGGTTTATTAATGATTCCTGTGCAAAGAGTAACTGCCCTGCTGGTTGCGGCACACATAATTAACCAGCTTCAGGGAAAGCTGGCTGTACTCATCGGGTCTGGGATCCACAGACAGACTCCAGAGCTACCTGATATAGAAACTGTGCTTTTGAGATGGAGTCTAGATTGCAGGGTGGAATTTTCCTGTTGGAGGGGAAAAAAGCCCTCAAAAGAATATTCTGAACCTAATGGTCACCCAAGAAATATAAAATAGTCATAGTAATGCTGATAGGAAAGAACCTGGATGACAGAATGGATCCAAAGACCATGATTCTCAATCATGCCAACAAAGGTCAGTGTATTAGAGCACCTGTTTCCCACCATTTACTTTGTCTCCTCAGGTAAGTGACACTTTCTGCTTAGTGGCTGGGAGAAATAAGCAAGTAAACTTCATACCATTTTCAAAGTCAAAGATAGATAGCTATTTCTGGAAGTTGGGCCATCATGCTACCACACAACTAAGATCTTAAAAAGATAAGGGAGTATGCAATCACTTGACTGGGCATGATAGGTACTAGTTATCTGTGTTTGATTGAATTGAACTTTGGTTTTTGGAGAATATTCACTATTGGAAAGCCCACTCATTGTGTGGTCACAGGAGGAAGTGATGGGAGGGTGGTACTTAATGGTGAAGTATAGATGTGTATTATGAAATTGTGTGGCAAGATTGAGAATTTTAGAGAGAGCTTGAGGTTGGAATCTCATACTTCAGGAATCTTTTCATTATCATGGGCTTGGTGGGGCTTTTGTGGGGAACTGGGGATGTTTGTACAATATCAGATGAGACATGAGATCTTTTCTCACTCTTTATCTGGATGATACAAATTCCTGTTAATTCTGTTAAAATCTTGGACAACTTAAAATTCTCCATAAGGTCAAACCTAGGGGAATCTCAGATTCTCCATTTCTTCTGGCAAGATCCCAAAGTCCAGGCGGAAGAAAGAAAATATTTATATACCCCTTGGTAAAAACTCAACAAGTTCACAGATATTCTAGTCACAAATCTAATTTCATAACTTGGAGAAACACAGGTAAAGAAAAGCAGAGTTTATTTCTGCCTAGAGAAATATAGGAAAAAAAAGTACTGCAGAGGCAGATGGCAATAACCATACATTATCCATGTTGTGTCAACATTAGTTTCTTCCCAAGATCTCAGTTCACCTTATACTCAACTTTCAAACTAATGCCAAAGAACACGGACCCCACAACAATCACTTTTTGAACCAGCACCTCCTCTTTCAACCCATTTGTCTAACCCTAACTACTAATTCCAGTAGTTATAGCACAGCATTCTTCTCATTGTTAGTATAGTACTCTGGGAATGGGGAGAACCCTTTCTGCATGTTAGGAGCACATCTGTCTGTTGGAAAGGTCATTGGTGACTTGATTGAAGTTGGATATTTTATGATAAATGGATTAGAACTGCCTGCCATTTTTTTATACTGTCACTTAAATCAATAAGGGAAAAAGGTGAATTGCTATTGATCTATTTAACACCTCTCAACGATATTGTACAAATCACAAAAACACAAGGTGGGAGGGAAAAAAGAATGAAAGAGGAAGGATAGATGAAAAAAAGGTTATTCAGTACTTTGATGCAGTATTTCCCAAGTTCTTCCCTGCTGTTGCTGTTGCTGTTTCTCTCTCTCTCTCTCTCTCTCTCTCTCTCTCTCTCTCTCTCTCTCTCTCTCTCTCTCTCTCTCTCTCTTTCTCTGTGTGTGTGTGTGTGTGTGTGTGTGTGTGAGAGAGAGAGAGAGAGAGAGAGAAAGTGTCAGAGAATGTATACCATAAAACTTGTTGAGTGAAAAACCCCAACACTCTCTGAGAAAAGTGATATTGGTCCAGTGTTTCTTTCTGTACATACTTCAGTAACACTTGAACTCTATCTGCATTAAGTGGAGAGGAAGTGACAGTATGATATCAGATTATATCATATATAATATGATATATATCATATCACATTAACAGCAATAGTGGGACAAGCACATTTATGTTTATATCTAGTTTGGCTGGAGAGAGTTAGAAGGAAGGGTAGGTGAGTTTTTTAGAAGGCAAAGAGAAGTACCAAGGGGATACAAGCCCTCCTGGGTTCCATATTTTGGTAGAGGCAAGTTCAGAATATGAGAAATAGTTGACTACCACTGGATGAAAGGTCCAGGAATCATAAGCTTCAGGGTCTATACAAGTACCAAAGAGCCATAAGAGTACCTAGGCTCCATATCTGCAGACTTATCTGCCTTATCAACATTAAACTTGCACTTCAAAATAACCTGACAAAGGAAGCAGCACAAATGATACTCCCATGGAGTGCTTTTTGTTGCCCCTCTCCCCCATTTTCCAAGGTAATGTGTTTTTTTTTTCTTTTTGATACCTCAGATCTTCTCTTTTGGTAGTGGCCTATACTTGATATTTCATTATCCTTTCTAAGAGTGGATCTTTGTCATTATCCCACATTACAGCCAAAGACCATCTTTTGGTACAAAGGGGATCCTAAACATTCATTGAACTGAACCATTGTACTTAACTATCTTACCTAATGCCTAGTCTTAAGAAAAATCAGAATATGTTTTTTCATTCACCTGAAGCCTATACTTGATTCTAATGACTTGTCATTGTAGAATCTTTGAGGTTGCTGTTGTAAATGCCCCTTGTAGGTTTTTGGTTAAAAGGTCTGGTGATCTGGAGGAACAGGAGGGCGAAAAAGAATACAACAAACTAGCCAGTGATCCCAAAGGTGAAAAACTTGCTTATTTGTGAAAGAACTTGAGAATTTTGGGTGCTTTACTGTGGCTGAATTTAATTAAACAAACATTAAGCCTCCTCTGGTGGCAAAATACTGTGCCATATGTTGGTGAGACACTAAGTTTAGGTCAGACATGATTCTTGCTTTCATCAAGCTTATGGTCTAGCAGCAGGACACGAGACATACATAAATACTTATAGTACAAAATAATATGCTGGGAGTAAATTTGAGAAGGCCAAGCAAAGCAAAGCAAAGTGTGAAGTCTAAAGTTATTATACATTTGGGAAGTCTTTTTGAGTAAGGTGGCATCTGAGTGGATCTTTAAAGGATTGGTGGCTTTTACCTAAAATCCTTGCTATCAGGGAGGCTGAGGCCAGAGGACTGCTTGAATTCAGAGATTCAAACAGCCAAGCTAATTGGGTATTAGTGCCCTGAATTTGGCACTAATATGTTGAATATTTTCTACCCCCAAGATAAGGGAGGGGAAACAAAGCTATCTAAGAATGGGAGAATAGGCCCAGGGCCTGTGTTGACCAATATTGGGAGAAGTTGATGCACTTCCAGTCTGACCAAGACAAAGGATAGTTAGGGTATCAACACAAGTAACAAATAAAGAGAAGCAGGAGCAGGAAGGAGGCATATTGCCTGAGTAATATAGGTTAAGTCTGTGCTCTGAATACCCAGGTGGTTTACTATATTATAACTAATTCTACCTATGAGAAACCAAAGCTGTGTGCCTTGTCAGAGCTAGTCAAGAGTAAGGAAGAATGTGGTAGTGTGTCTCTGTTTCTGTCTCTCTGTCTGTCTCTGTCTCTCTCTCTCCCCTCTCCCTTTTTTTAAACTATATAAATGAAAAAGAGATTTTGTTGTTGTCTGCCCCAAAGAGGAATGAGGATGGTCTTGTTCTCAGTGCCAGAGGGAAAGGGACAAAGCTTTATCGGTTCCAACAAGCATCCATGGGAAGCAACTACTATCAGAGAATAATGGAGACATTCCCTGGACTATCTTTGGGATGATGATAAGGGGAAAGCTGGCCTAACCACAAAACTTCCTCCAAGTCCCAAAGCATACAAAGCTACGTGTTCAGTGGCTATCTGCCATCTAGTTTTGCTTTTCCATTGCTGAAAAAAAACTTAGGACCTATTTGGAAACCATAGTGCTTCCATTTTCAGTAAGACCAGAACCTGTTTCATTCATTCCTGTTTTCTCACAGCAGGGAAGGTGTCAGTCAGTCACTAGACATTTTTTAGATGCCTACTAAGTCCAGATCCCAGTGTGAAAGACTGGGGAATAAAAAAAATTTTTTAAATGGCAAAAGAAAGTCCCTGCTCTCAAGGAGCTCATAGTCTAATGGGGGAGACAGCATGCGAGTAAGGACATTGTTCTCCTATTTTTTGTGTCTCAATCAAAGTACCGAAGAGCCAAAATATTTAGCAAAATACAAGTTACAAATCTGCTGATCTATTGGTAGTGGAAATGCTGATCATAGGAGGAAGTTGCTAAGTGTACCCTGGACATTTGGAAATGGCTAAGTCTGCAGCAACGTAAGCTGATGAAAGATTAATATCTAACAGGACTACATCATGAACTAGGATAGTAATAAGAATGAGAAAAGAAAACAATCAACACCGAATTCCCATATATTCTCTTAATTAGGAAAGGAAGTATTATGGCTCTACTTTGGGATGAGATGCAACTAACCACTGGATTCCTCCTATAAGGAATACTACAATTCTGAACCAGTCCCATTCTGAAAGGTAGTGGGTGACCAGACCAAAAATTCCTCATAAAGAATCACTACATTGCTATAAAATAATTGAAAGCTGGTAGTTTTGGAATTATTTAATTAGCAATAAGAGTTTAGCATTATATTTATTCATCAGAGACTTCTGAGGAATGATGCTTAATGCAGAAGGCAGATAGGATCCTCTAGATCAGAGGTGTCAAACTGAAATAGAAATGGAGGCCACTAAAGCATATATAAGGATGTCTGTGGGCCACACATTGACTGAATTTTAAAATATTATTTATGTATTCTTATTTATTTTACATATTTCTCAATTACTTCTTTTTTTAAACCTTTGCCTTCTGTCTTAGAATCAAAACTAAGCATAGGTTTCAAGATAGGAGAGTGGTAAGGGCTGGGCAATTGAAGTTAAAGTGACTTGCCCAAGGTCACACAGCTAGGAAGTATATGAGGCCACATTTGAACCTAGGACCTCTCTTCTCCAGGTCTGGCTCTCTATCCATTAAATCACATAGTTGTCCCTCTCAATTACTTTTTTTTAATGTGGTCTATACTGTATTCAGGAGTGTTGTGAATGTATTTCACTGCTACCCTAAAACTTCATCCCATTACAAATAATCTCTAGAGGCACTCCAATGCAACTGTCTTTGCATCAAGAAGATTTTACTGGGTCCTATTGCAGAAATTTATGACATTTGGTAACAAGTCAAGTCATTTTGTTTTATCGGAATGTATTTAAGTTCAGCTGACCAGAAACTGTCACTGATGGAATGGAATGGGGAAAGTTCATTACTATAGCCTGACCAGTTTTGCAAAAGATAGGTTTTTTTTCCTCCTCAGGTTCTTGATGTTTGATACAATGGGAGAGAAAGCAGATGGTAGCATTAAGGCCAGTCTGCCATCTCAAATAGACTCCTGTCTGTGTTGTCAGTGGAGATCTCTCACTCACCAAAACAGAGACAGTTTTAATTAGATTGACTAGAGCTCATATAAACTCACATATCTTCCTATTCTTTACCAAGATGTTTGCTACCCATCTGATGTTTATCAGGATTTTGGTTAAAAAATAATTATTGTGTAGCAAGCACAACTCTGGGGGAAAACGCTGATATACAGAAAAGGCACTCATTACTGGGGCTAGTTGGAGTAGAGATGATAGGAGAGGGAGTACCTTTATCACAGAAGCATGCCAGAATACCAGGGAAATACAACTAGTAAAACACACCAATCTCTATCAGGGAGGCAGACTGTCAAGAACACTATGGAGAGCCTTCAGGATGGCTCTTGTTGACCTCTCCAGGAATAGGATTCTTTTGATATCACACTCAAGGGATAGTTATCTCAGCCATTTTTACTTCTGGGAATAAATTTGGCTAACTGAGAGAAGTTCACTGTGATAATAACCATGGCTTATAAATTGCTCCAAGGCAAGATAAAGATACGATAAGAAATATTTTTCAAATTATTCTTTGGTAAAAGGAATATAACTCCAACTGAAAAACGGAGTAACTAACTTGTTCGCTCTGTGAATATGGAGAACTGGGTTCCTTTTTGCTTGGAAAAGCTTATTGTAATTAAAGGAGAATTGAAAATACAAATGATCAAAGAGGAAAGAAAAACCAGAATCAATTGCTAAGGACACATAAATGAAAACAAAGGGAATCCAACTCTGCCAGCCTCACTGTAGCCCATACTGTTCGGGAAATCAAGCAGTCTCTTCATAGACTTTTCTTGTTGGGAGAAACTTTCCTTAAATTGTTCTGGAATATACATGGTCAGTGCATCACAGCAAGAGGTATTTTGTATCTCTGGGTAATTGCCTTCCTCTGGAGATGTTCCACAACGAACATTAGTTCATGTCATTTGGGATGTCATTGTCAAATATGGATAGCACAAGTTTTTCTGCCTGCTTTGAAGAAATCTGAAGAATTTTCATGGGTTGTTTTGTAATGAAAATATGGCGGATAATCTAGTAATCATTGGATTTTGTAATGCAAATATCTGGAAATATCTTCTGTCACACCTTAATTTAGACGGAATTTAGGTTAAGGTCTGCAGGCCAAAAACCAAAGGAGCTGTTTGTTTAAAATGTCCTGGTGTTTTTACAACTTTGCATGTAGCACAGTGACTAATCCCTTCAGAAGAAAAGACAAGGCAATAAGAAAGTTTAAGTGCAATTGGAATAGTTGGTACAGTTAAATCTGGTACTATATCTGTTTGGGGAAAAATTAAGGAGTCACTGATTTGATAGAAAACCACTGTAGGAGGCAAGGGATTGGCAAATGTGAAATAGCAGGTTCCCAGAACTAAGAATGAGATATTTCTACTAAAAAAAATTCCTTTCTCATGTAGGATTTCCACCATGCACCTAAGAGAACAAATCTGTCCTAGTCCCTAGACTATGACCTAATATGTCATCTTCTCAGGCTCCAAAGCAGCACATCGACCCCCTGAAGATAGTGAGGCTTGTCATTCCAATGCCACTTTGAGTGCATGACATAATTACAGGTAACAGGAGCCTGGCCAAACCAGTGAAAAATTAGGCCCAGCAGCTATTTCAGAAGAATAGATGCAATTCTATGTTCTACTGCCTATGAAAGTTACAAACAGAAAGGGAAAATGGACAACAGAGCTCAGTCTGTAGTTTCTAAGAGTGGAACCCCATTGGAGCCAGGACACTTGACTTTGTTTGGAGGTGATCCTAAGTCTAAGATCTGATGATTACTTGCAGATAGTAAAAACTAGCAGAGGGAAGCATAGAAGCTTAGAAGGATGCCCTTTCTTTTTACCCAATCTCTCTAAAAAGTGGCATTATCTTCATTGATAAAACCATTTAATTTTGATTAATCAACTAAATCTAATTTTTTTAATTGGGATTTAAAATGTAACTTGGAACTGTAATGGGCTATAAGGGATTTGGTAAATGGTGACTGCGCCCTAACCACTCCACTCTACCCCTCGAAAAAGCGAGTTTTTTTTTTTTTAATTTTTTTAAAACCCTTAACTTCTGTGTATTGGCTCTTAGGTGGAAGAATGGTAAGGGTGGACAATGGGGGTCAAGTGACTTGCCCAGGGTCACCCAGCTGGGAAGTGTCTGAGGCCAGATTTGAACCTAGGACCTCCCTTCTCTAGGCCTGACTCTCAATCCACTGAGCTACCCAGCTGACCCAGAAAAAGAGAGTTTTTAAAAAAAGATATTAAGGTGAACATTTCTCTCTCTTTTCTTTTCTAAACCCTTATTTCTTATCTTGGAATCAATACTAAGTATTTGTTACAAGGCAAAAGAGTGGTAAGGGCTAGACAGTTGGTGTGACTTGTCCAGGGTTACACAGTTAGGAAGTGTCAGAGGCCATATCTGAACCCAGGTCCTCCAGGCCTGGCTTTCAATCCAATGAGCCACCTAGCCCCTGATGATTTCTAATATAAATTTCTTACCTAATCTTAACAGGCAAGGAAGGGATAGAATATACAAACAACACAAATCTTCTTCATGTTTGGAGTAAAGAACACTATTAAAAGATAATAATATCAACTAGTTCTAGAGGTTCGATCTTATTTACAACCAGTTCCCACTGTTCTGACCGAGTTCCTTTCCTCTCCGCTCCCCCTCCTCAAAAATCTGGGAAGATATTAAAAGAGAAACTATTCTGTGGGTAAAACATCCCTTATCATGAAGTGTAAGTACCATAAAGATTGGAGGGAGGGACAGAATAGGAAATCATCATCTGGGAGAAAAGCTTTTATGTGGAACAAAGTTACTGTTTTCTAATATCTGCAGCACTATGAGGTGAAAGGGTAACTAAGTTTATTTTCATTATCCTCAGTGGGCAGAAAGAGGACCAGTGGGTAAATATTACAGGAAAAAGAAGCCTTCTACTTTGTTATAATGGAAGAACTTTTTTAACATTTGGAGTATAGAAAGCTTCTGAAGATAATGAACTCCTAATCACAGGTGAGTGGTGATTGAAGGGATTCAAGCAGAAGCTGGACCACTTGCTAAGGAATTCACATTCCTCAGGTAGGGAATGGACTAGAACTATAACATCAAAGTCTCTTCCAACCCTAAAATTTTAAGTCTTCAAGAGGTCAGTTTTTTATTAGCATCTAACCAAAAGAAAATGTCTTCAATATTGCAAGCAAATTACTGGAACATAGAGGCCACTGGTGGTTTATAATATATTACTGGGAGAGTATAGATGCAATAGAAATGTATTTGGGTCCATGAACGAATGGGGGCATCCTTCCAACTATCTTCATAATAAAGAGAGTGAGTAGAAAGCTAACTAAAATGTGATTGCTCTTTAATGTGGGGAGGAGAATAGGTGGTACTTGAAATTCAGTGGGAAAGTGAGTGTAATTCTATTAAATAACAAAAGAAAATCACTGGGTAGACTGAATGATTTTCCAGAAAGATAATTCTAGTTCAACTAGTGTTACCCAGAATTATGCCAAGATCAATCTCTTTACTTTTGCAAAATCTTCCTTTAAGAAGCAAAACATTTTTTAGACCTTAACCATAAGGTATGCTATATTTAACCTTGTGGATTCTCCTGCAGTCTTCTTGTCTGGATCTGTTGGTGCAACTTTGCTCCCAATCCTCTACTCCTCAACTGCTCAGAGGCCCTCATATTTCCCTGAGGCTGGCAACTTGCTTTTGGTGAGGGGAGAGCAGAAGCAGATAGACAAAGGGAAGAGAGAAAGATTCAGATTCATTTAAAAATTGTTCAGACTACCATAACTTATCTAAATGGTGAGTGGTCTAACATGATGGAGACTGAAACTACAATCTTTTCTTTCTTCTATTATTTTCCTATCCAACATAATCCTATACCAATTTCCATGGTTTGCTTCTGCATTCCCTGAGAGCAGAAAGTTCATTTTCTTCAGTAATTCATAATATTTATATATGCCTTTGTTTTGAAAAGGCAGAAAGTGGTGGTGGCAGAGGAGAAAGGGTAGGCAAAACTATGCACGGGCAGCTGTAGTATGCGGTCTCAGCTCCCCAGGGTGACATCTTCTCTTTTAAAGTTAGCATGAAGGAAATAGGTCATAGCAGCAGCTCTGATTGTGTGCTGGGGCCAGACAGTATGAATCCCCTGTTATCCATGAAGTAATAAAGTATGATTTCTTAGGGCCCAAATAGATGCTTAGAGGGTATGGGGAAAGGTCTTTGATTTCAATAAGGAAGACTTGCTATATTTTCAACAGACAGATACCTCACTAGCCTGAAATGGGAAGAATGGGAAAACCATGGTCTTGCTTCCTTATGATGATTCCTAACTACTGTCTATACAATCAAGGCTTTTTTTTTTTTTTTAAAACACTACACACTGTGTTGCATACAGGATAAATGGTCAATAAATATTTGCCGACTGGTTAGCTGCCTAGTAAGAAGGTGCCCAAAGGTCTCACAAACAATTGCTGAACTGTTTACCAGAATGGCCTCAAGAGGTAGGGAAGGGTCTAGCATCACTAACTTAATGGGACAATGAAGTAGGGGCTTACCCCAGGCCGTGCAATAAGCAGAGTGGGGAAACCCAGTTTTTGTTTCTAGTATAGTTTACAACAAACTAACTAAAGGACCTTGGGTTGCTACTTCTGAGGAGATGCTACTAAATGAGACATATCTTTACCTGGGAATGAAATAAAAATTTTGAGGCCTTTGACATATAGTTGAGGTAGTGTCTGGGACAAATGCATGGGTCTAGTGCTACATGGTATTAATTGCTCAAAGCCATAGCAAAAACCACATCTGTGACCCCTTGAGAAGAATAGTTATGCATCAATGACAAGGGGCACAATGAGAAACCACTCAGCCAAATGTCCTGGTAAGCTTATAGCCACCCTCTCCCTGTCCTTTGATTCCATATATGAACTGGCCTACAAGAGAATGCTTGGAGCAAGAATCTTTACTTGCCAAAGATGGGTAAGTATCAGGGGGTCCAGAGGGGTTTGGTTCATTGGGGCCTCCATTCAGGAAACTACTAATTCTTGGAATGAAGGTTACATATAGATGTACCTAAATTATTACTTTTCTTGACCTGGTACTATTGGTACTGAAGATATTAGAAAGTAGGTGATAAAACTCTTCTAGAATGGAAATCTCAGGCTACTAATAGAGAAGGAAAAAAGGCCACCAAGACAGGGCTTCTGAAGGGATGACTTTAAGAAAAGAAAAATGAGCAATCATTAATCTCTGAAGGGTAGGAATAGAAAGTAGGCCTGAGTGATGATTTGAGATACCAGAAACTCAGAATCAACTTTTACCATGTAAGACATCTTAGGAGAGTGAAGATAACAGTTCTCAATATAATGATGGCTGCCAGGGAGCTGGAACCAACCTTTGACAATGTGGAAAAAAAGCTGTGTGTGACACAATGTTCCATGAGGGGTTTTGGGATGAGATGGAAAAACTGCAGATAGCCTAGAAGAGTGACTAATAAGGAATAGACTTCCAAGTGTTCCAGCATCTAGGTAACCTAAGTAGCAATTCATGGAATATAGTGTCCATTTCTACTCTCAGCCAAACTGCAGGATTACTATTCATTCTTTTCCTGAGTATTCCCATTACGCCCCTCCTTTCTATTTTCAAAATCTTTATAGTATGCATAGTGGATAGAATTGACCTCAGTGCTAAGAAGACTTGGGTTCAAGGCCTGCTTCTGACATATAATGGCTTTGTGATCCTGTGCAAGTAGCTTGCTTTCAAGACACCAACTCTCAGTTTTTCTGACAGCTCTTTAGACTGTAGGCTGCAGAGCAGCTGAAGGGTAAGTTCAACTTACAATGGAAGAAGTTTCCTCATTTGGGGGTCCCCTATTCCAGTGAAATCACAGGTCAAGTCCATACATCTACTGAAATTCTTTTCTTCAGCCTACTGGGCCCTTTGCCCACCTTATTCCATCTCTGCCTTAGAGATATCTGGGGTCACAAACATCAGTACTAAAAAATGTTCTGGGATGGTTCACAAATTATGATCCTTCTCCCCCCCAAAAAAGTGAAGGTGGTAGGACCATATTGGTAAAGAGAGATGGAAGCATTACTTTAGTCAAGGATGGAAGAATCTTCTTATAGCTAGTCATCACTTGATCTGGGCAGGGTGTTAGTGTGGCGATTATGAACACTGGCAATAAGAACAACACAGAAGGATCTCTTGAGAGCCAACAAGAGGACGCTGCTTTGCCCCATCACTGGAAATCCAAAGGTAAGCATAATTCTGGGACAAGGGAACTAATTCAGATTGCATTGAAGTATCTATCATATTATTCAATAGGCATGTATCTAGAGAATAGGAAGGAAATGTTAACAGAAGTCCTATAGCAAGTATTAAACTTTTCTTTGCTTCAGAGGAGCAGAAGAAAAGTCAAGGTGTCAAATTACTCAGTCACATCTAAGTGAGGGCTGGGCCTTCCTTCCTTTAACCTGGAATTCCTGTTACGCCTCTAGACATTGTTGTGATACTTCTGATTACTGAAGGATATGAATTCCTCATGCCACACTACTCTGAAAGCACTGTTTTGGTATGAAAGGAAAATGGAGATTCCTCTTTATTATCACAAAGGCTTTTTTTTTGCTGTAAATCCCAGCATTATCCCCCCTAAGATCCAGGGCCATGTCTCCTCCCTTTTACGCACTTTATGCTAGGGAATCTTTAAGATGCCAGTGTAAACTTACTAGGGGTTTTCCTACTCAACTGTTCACCAAGACTGAGAAAAACTGAGCTATGCTTTTAAGGGATTAAGGGGGTGGAGTGGTTAAGTGGAAATAGACCAAAAAAACAAAAAAAACCAAAAAAAACCTTTTGGTTTGTTTAGTGTTTTTTTCCTCAAACTCTATGCCAGTCAGCAATCACTAGAGGTTTGATAAAAGCTATTATCATCAATCTAATGAAGAGGCAGATTAATAAACAGCTCTAGCAAAGATGATGAAAAAGGGCTTGAGTTCCTTCTAAAGGGAACACTCTACTAAAATGGGACAATACCTTTACAGGCAACTACTGACCTTGTGTGGTGCTGGGTGCCATTGGTAGGTCCCAAACACAATAAGCAACAGAAGAAAAAAAGGGAAAAGATCTTGGAACCACTTTATAGCCCCTGTAACCAAAAGTTCCCAGTCCTTGTCCATGAAAAGGAGAAAATTATGTGGAGCTCTTCTTTGGCATGTCTGGAACCCAACTGCATTCTGTGGACATATGAGCTGCACGGCCATGTACCCCAACAGGCCAGTTTTGTTGTATGCTAGCTAAAAATAGTCATGGAGAAATTCTACAATCTTTCTTCCTACTAATGAATCTGTGCTCTTCTAGAATAAAAATGACCCTTGAACAGATTAGAGTTCTTAGAACACTTGTCTAAGAGGGGGACACACTCAAGGAATACAAATTTATCTTGGAATCCCTAATGATGATATAGGAAAGCATGTGAATCTTGAGTGGCAGCATGATGATTTTATTTTACGAGGTAAAATTAATCCTAATATGTAACTTTGTTCAGAAGGCAATGAAGTAGTCATATATGATTTGACTGGGTGGGTAGTTAGGCAGATTAAAATAAGAAGCAATTAAGTGATTCCTTAACATCTTGTAGTTAAAACAGCTAAAACTGAAACCCAGGGCTACTGATCAGTAGTACAGAGAATATTCCACTGTAGTTCCCACATCCACACTGTACTCTGACTTTTCAGAGAGTGAGCACTGGGTAAATTCCAAGAGATCGAGATCATACTATTACAGCAATACCTATGACTCCAATTTAAGTGCTCTAGTTTTCCTAAACCCAAGGTTCAGATAAACAAATGCCTGCCTCTTAGGCTAGTCTTCTCCTTATACCTTGTAGGTTCACGTCAAAATAGAGGCCAAGTTGGGGGATTTAGTAGTTAGAAATAGGTATCTGCATTATTTAACCCTCTGTAGTAGTTCACCTCTTCTTGCTAATTGCTAAGAGTCTGCCCACATGCAAAAGTAATAACGAAGTAACAAAAATTGTATGACCTCTTTTTAATCAGTTTCACCCTGGGTTGGAGTTCAGATTCTTCATTCTCAGAGGCCTAGGCAAACACTAGAAAAAAATAAGTATCTTTATTCTATCACAAGTATCTACAGAATACTCAGAAAGGGGTAAGTCTAGATCACCCCTTAAGCTAATATCCAGAAGAAGCCCTAGGGTAGCGTATGAAGGGTTGATAGTCCCCTGTCAGGCTGACTAGAAGAGAAATGAAAGAGAAAGTGGCTCTCAATACCCTGTTCTTGAAGCTAAATCATTCCCCAGGTCTTTCTATCCCCTGCATTGCTAATAAGGTCAGTAACCAGCAACAGGACTCCAGGAAGGTGAAGGATCAGCTGTCTAGGACTTAAGAAAAATCAGTAAAGGGGGTGCCCATAGCAGGTGAGAACATAACTCCTGCCTGAAAGAGACCACCTAACAGGCAGAAACAGAAATACAATTAAATTAAGTCAGAAAACCCGCTACAGAAAATGCAATTACTCAAAGATACAAATAAACGTTCAAAGAAAATTGGACCCTGACAGGGTTAGTCAAGCTTCTAAATTCAGCTAGAGGCAGGTGGGCCTGGCTAATAAGCCAAGAAAGAGTGCTGCTGAGCCCTGGGTTTACTGCATTAAGATCTTGGCTGTGCCGTTGGGGGGGGGGGGGGGCGGCGTTGAGCTCTTAGGCTGTTTTGTGATTTCTTGTCTTGATGATGGTCAGGAAAACAGAATCTTTGAAGACCTCAAAGCATGCAGACTGAAGGAGATTCACATGGAAGGGAAACTGATTTCTAATCTATAGGATGGAAAATCTGACCAATAAGTATCATGGTCCACTAGTGTACTCACTGTGGACAACATGACAGAAGAGTGCATGTTATGACCTGGCTTCTTAGCTAGGAATTGCCTACCTCTCGCTGGAGAACCAACTCCTTGGTGAAGAGTGTGGCTTCTTCACTGAAGGGCTCTCTCTCCTGTACCAGGCCAGGGAGGTTCCGGGCTCCACGAGGACATTCGATACCTGAGGCAAGAAAAAGCATAGTAAGAAGAGGCCTGTTCCCAACTAGAACCTTAAGGAATGTTGCCCAGTACATAGCCTATTTTTTATAATTACAAAAAACTAAGTCTGAATCCTAGATAGGTTCTATTCAGAACACTCTGAAATTTCTATTCAATAGAGGAATTAGTAATTCCATCTTCTTCCCAAATCAATTTCTCCTTCCTTTTTTCTTTTATGTCAATGGTGACATCATTTTTAGGAGAACTCAAAATTATTTCTATTTTCTTTCTTGCCCAGACTCTATTCAGTTACAAAGTTCCCCCTCCTGAATTCTTCATTTCTGACATATAGTAAGTATGAGCTTTCCTTTCAATTCCCACAGTCATCACCCTAGTCCTATTATCTTATGGCTAGATTAAATCAATAGTTTACATGCTTCCAGTCTTACCCTCTTCCAATACATACTGCACTTGTTTGCCAGATTAATCTTCCTCAAATACTACTTTTATCATGTCACTTCCCTATTTGAAACCATCAATTATTCTGTCCTTGGTATAAGTCTTTATTCTTCTGACTGGGAATCAACATTTTGACCACAACTTCCCTTTCCAACCTTGAGTCCTATTATTCACTAACCAAATGAGCTACTCACTGATTCTGTAATGTTCTTTGCAATTCCCATCACCCAGACTTTGTTCACATTATGTATAAACAGAAGCATCCCATTTCTCCTCTTCACTTATTCAAACCCTAACCTGTTTTTCAGAGGAAACTTCCTTATTTTCCCTGGGATTCTTGGGGGGTGGGGTGGGGGCAGAGCCTTCCTTCTTTCAACTCTTGCTGTTTTTATTTTATACTAAACTTTTCTCAATGTTTTATGTATATGTCTTATTTACCCAAGCCCCCTGTCTTGTAAGCTCCCTGGGGGGGGGGGGGATTTTTGTTCCCTCACCCCCTTAGCATCAAGAGTAGATACTCAAATATATGTTGATTGAAAAAATAAATACTGTCACCCCAGCAGGAGTTGCATGTTTGATGCAAAATGTACAAATATGAATACAGGCACTCTAATTATAATTGTCTAAAAACTTAAGGACAAAGTTGAACTGAGCCAGAACTCTGGGCAAAAAGGAAGCTTGGTCAACTGCAGGAGATGGAGTAACAATTAGGGAAGGGCTAAACAAATTGTGGCATCTGAATATAATGGAGTTATATAACCATAAGAAATGAGAACTCTGAGGATTTCAGAGAAGATGTGATCTGATGAAGAGAAAAGCAGAACGAGGAAAAAAATCTACAGAATTGTCAGCAATATAAATTGAAAAAAGAATAAAACAAAATGGAAACCAAATGGTGTAATTATAATGTCCAAGCTTGGCCCTAGAAAATATATAAGAAAATACATCTCTTTTGCTAGAGAGATGGGGAACTATGGGTGTGGAATGTTTAGTATGCTGGCACATGGTGGATGTCAACTGGTCTGGCTGAGTTGTTTAAAAAACAAACAAACAAAACAACAAAACCATCAAGAGAAGGTTTGCTTAGTACTGGAAAGAAATGTTCAGAGATGAAGGGAATGTAAAGACCAAAATGCATCAATAAAAAGAAATGAAGAGAAATTAAAGAATAGTCTGAAAAATGAAAGGAATAGAACTCCAAAGACAAAGAAAGGTGATTTTCCTCTATTGCCTGTGGTCTGATTTTGACTTTTTCATTTTGCACTGATAAGGAATTGGAAGGTATTAATCCTTATTTAGGTAGTTCTCCACTCCCCCCCCCCACCATAGGGTCAGCAGATAAGGGTTGTGGTTCCCCACCCCCCTTATTCACTTACATAGCCCTTATAATAACATAGGGCCTTATTGCCAACCACCTAAGGAACTTCTCTTCTCCACAAAAATGCCAAAGTGACATTCCCAAAGCAAAGTGTGACCATATCCCTCTTCTCCACAAAAAGCTCCAGGGGTAGCATCGTATCATCTCTAAGATTAAATACAAACTTCTAAAAACAAACCTTTTGAAATCTGACTCCAACCAACTTCTGGGACCTTACTTTCTTGAACATACTCTACATTCAAGCAAACTAGTGTGCTTGTTATGCCTTATGTATATACACCATGACAACTCTTGTTTATGTGCCTTTGCCCAAGATGCTCATTTCCCCATCTCCTTCCAATGTCTGGGCATGCCCTCTGTCTCTCAAACGTCCAGACATGTTCCAAAGCTCAGCTGAAGTGCTAGCTCCTATGAGGCCTTTATGGATCCCCAATCCTAGCTGCTAATGTTTCCCAAAATTACTACATATGGTCTATACAGATCTAATAGAATGTAAGATCCGAATGGATTTCTGTCTTTCTATGTCCTGTGCCAAGCAAATAATAAGTACTCAACAAATTCTTCTTATATGAATGAATGAAGATATACTTGATTTAAAGGTAGAAGTAGAGAGCAAGGGAGAAGGGGAAAGCCTCCTATAATATTCCATATTTTCTTAGAAACTACTAAGAGGTGGATGTGCCCCATTCACCTGAGAAAGCCCCATGAGTTCCCATATCCTTGACTGTTCCATTTCTTCATGCTCATAAAACAAGAGGGAAAAGGAATGTTTTCTCATTCTCTGGTTCTCAGGAAGAAGAAATAGAGAGCAGGGCTTCCTTTCTCAGCCTCAGTGCTTCTGAAAGGGAAGACTAAATTGAACACAAGTGCCAGGTGATAAGTGCAACTGTCAGAAAAGAGGAAAGTAGTTGGGACAGCTTCAGTTGGGAGCATGATCTGTCCAACTATGCAGGCAGTGGGCCTGAAGACTGCTGAAACATCTTTCAGAGTGATGGGTGGGAAACAGAGCTGAGAAGCATCATTCCCAAATGAGGAAGGCCTAGGCTAAGCAGGGAGAGAGACACATTAGGAACAAGCCTATTGCTACAAAATCTATTTAAAAAGCAATAGACTTTCAGGGACATTGCCTGAGATTAGTCTAGGAAAGGAGAAACATCTACAGTGAAAGAAAAAACGATCTGTGATTTTCATAGCAGCACCTGCCAAAAGGAATATTGATTTACACATGTCTGCAGACCAAGTGAGATCAAAAGAATCCATCAGAATGATATAAGGAATCCAATAAAAATAATGTTATATATAAATTACTGGAAAAGTAAAAAAAATTTCCTGAAATATCGATTTAGCTAATTTTTGATTCTTATAATGCGTCATCAGAATGGGAACATTTCTTCTAATAGTCTTCTGGGATGGATGGTGACTAGACTATGACAATGACTAGAAGGGGGTACCAGGTGTGGCATGACGACCAGTCCTGGCCCATGTACCAGGCAGCATGACCCAGAGATATGGTGACAAGAGATCTGAGAATAGATAAGATCAGAATAAACCCCTCACCCCCAACACACACTGGTTACCTGGTAACATTGGATTGGCTGAATCTGGGTGTCTCTGCCAGCCTCCACTGATATCTAAATACTAAAGAGAAGTCAGGATACAGGAGTCCCCTAATAAGCAGCTATCCTTTGCGTCTGAGTAAGACTATTGGAGAATATAGAGAATGGGATTCAGAGTAATTGGCGAATCTGTATGAAAATTCATTCCAACAAACTTTATTGGTGAGAGAAACAAGGCTAGTCAAAGACATTTGCTACCTGAGCAAGACCCAACTACTCCAACATCAATGCAGATGGCTACTTGTCCACATACCTAACGTATCTCCTCCAGGAGATCTCTAAGAGATTAGAGACGTACCCTTGCCTTTCCTCTCCCTCCACCTGAGCTCTTATGTTCAGGCTCTAAGTCAGTAGGGAGCCAATGTAGGTTGCCTGCCGGCTCCTGTTTAACATGCAGCCAAGGGATCGGAAAGCATCTACACCAGCAGCAGAACCAGAGAAACAAACACCACAAGCTGCCAGGAGACACAAAACAATTACAGAGGAGCCAAAACACAAACTTTCACCTAATTTTGAGTCTCTGCAGGGGAGTTTCCCTGGAATTGTCTGTCAGGCAGGTAAGGAAGAGCAGAAATGCTCATGAGCAGAAGTGTCAGAAGTGTGTTTTTAAATCTCCTGTTTCCCTCTTAGCTGCACCTGTTGTTTTTTCCCCCCTTAGACCTACCTTTCTGCCTTAGTTCTATCAGTGTGGTGTCACCCGGGCCATTAGGATTAGCTTCTAACCTAATTTTCTTGCCAGTCGCAATCTGCCCCATCCCTATGAATGCACAGGAATCCACATCACCTTCCAGAGACCCCATGTGACCCAAGGGGAGGAGGCTACTTAGTGAAAGAAGAATGATAAAATGATAAAAGTATTCTTTAGGATTTTCCCCAAAAAAGCCAAGAGGCAGTAAACACATAGTTGCCTGCCCTGCTGAAGATCAGGGAGAGCCACATGGTAACAGCAGGGGAAGTTTCCTTGTGGCTTCTACTTAGCAACTGTAGAGCTAAATCAGTTAGGAAAACTCAGATTCCTTTCTCACAATCCTTCGAATAGTGAATGAAGGGCTGTGCTCCAGCCCCTGGTGGGATGCTTCTTCCCAATCAAAGGAATTTAAGAAGGAAAAGAAAAGAAAAATCACTGGGATGAAAGAAGAGAAAGCTGGATTTTCTGTTAGGGAACTAGAGCCTACTGCTATAGACCTAGGCAGGTTGACAGGTAGCAAGAAGAGAACTCAAAGCCATGCAGGGCCTCAGGCTGTAAATAGGAAGTGAGATATCACCCAAGTTCCAGACACAGTCCCCAGCCCAGTTTAGGAAGTGCCTGTAATTTTGGATTGTGCATATTTTCTCTAATAGCTGTCTTCCCTGATAACATACCACCTCAGTGCTGCCTGCTGATAAGGGCATTAACTCTGCTATGCTTTGAACGCCACAGAGGCAGGTTAAGTGCTGAGCTTACTCCTAACTCCTGTAAATCATTCAAATAATAAAAATCGCTTTTAAAAATCTGAAAATGCAACTGGTAGCAAAACAAAACCTCTCCAAACATTACAGGCCTTCTTCCTTTCCTCTTTTATAAGGGGAGGTAGAGCAGAAAGATGCTTTTTACCATTCAAGGATTCCCTCAGTGGAATTTCAAAAAGGTCAGAACCAGCGGAGGCAGTCAAGTCACAAGATGTCTTCCTCTCTTTCTAATGTCCCTTGAACAATGTCTTTCTGATTACTACAAATCTTCATGATTAGCTTTAATTTTGGTTGTGCCATAACCTTGCACTTCCATTTAAATGTAATTCTAGGGATGTGCTTGGTATAGTGCAATGAGCCCTGGACAAGGAGCCAGGAGAGCCACCTTGTGGGACCAGCAGAGGGTCTTCTACTAATCAGTTTTGTGATCTTGGACAAATCACTTTGCATCTCACCTCTTAAAATAAACAATCTGAACTTGCTTGAACTAACAAGGCAAGGGCCCTTCCAGGTCTAAAATTCTAGGAATGATCTATGGGGAATTCCCAATTACAGTAGAACTCCAAAACGCCCAGTTGATGCTGAGCTGAGTATGAACTATTCTATTAACCATCTCTTCACCACACTGAGGTATACTGACTAATGAGGAAAATTAACACAAGCACTTTGCTTGCTCAGCTATTTTTAGAACCAAGAAGTTAAACTTCCAAAGGATATATTGATGATAGCTAAGTAAGAGACACTGTATGAGGTTGAATATTATACACTGTATATTACATACTTTATAATAATTGGGTTTTGGTATTCAAAAGTGTTTACTTTTTTAATGGGGAAAAAGACTTTGGAATGGAGCAAACTATGTAGGCTAGAGGTGACAGCTTTTGACTAGTGATCACCTCAGATGAGAGGCAGCCTAATAAGTAATGGCCAATGACAACATAACTCCGCTAAAAATAAGAGCAGGAGTTTGGGGAGCCAGACTGCATAGCTTGGCCTGAGCATTAAAACTGGCACATAATAGAGGAAGGAGGGATTGGAAAGGGAGTGAAATGCAAAAAAGTCACAGACTTTGTCCTCATCTTGTATGCAACAACATGACATACCCTAATAAAAAAGGCCCAAGAGTGGGAATGAAAGATAGAGAAAGATCCTAAATGCCAACCTATTTGAAAGAGGTACTTAAGCTCTGATCCTCAGGATGAGTTAAGCATAGGGCTGAAGAACATACAACATTGAGCGAGGGCCTGAAATCTAGCTCTAGAACCTTTCTGATAGCCCAGTGGTGGCCTCTGCCTACTCCAAGTGAAGACTTCTTGAAGTAGGATTGCAGTGGTTTAAGTGAAGACTAGGGGTAGGCACCTCTCACAGGGTCTCTAACTAAAGATTTCATTGTTATACAAATCAGAAATGAATGCATGCGTGTGCACACACACATTTCCCCTAGTGGACTTAAAACTGATTCCCAAAGGAAAGACACATGAACCACTAAGATGAAATGGTGAACAACTACTGACAACCATAGACAGGTCCAAGTTGGGTATTAGCAAATAGGTTGAGTGTTTCCAATGGAAAAGGGAGGAAATAGGGAAAGGGCAAACATATGGGGAACTCCCACCTAGGATCTTCTATTCAACTCTAGATATCTCTGTGGCAACTGGGAAATAGAGAGAAGCAACCAAAAATGACTCAGGGGCGGGAAGACTTGCCTTCAGAGGAAAGATAAAAGGTGCTAAATCTGTACAGCTCAGCTAAGCAGTGACTAAGAGGGTGACATGATAACAATCTGCAAATATTTGAAAGGTGTAAACACAAGGAAGAAAATTGCCTCGCCTGAAAATAGGGGGTATAATTAGGAGGAGGGAAGGAAAATCTGGACTAAGTATCAGAAAAATATACAGTAGTTATAAGGACTAGGTTAAAAGATATAGGTTCTTAATGAAAGCAGAATTTTCATTATCAAATCCTGAAACTGAAAAGGAGGTCATTTCTTCTGCAGAAGGCACCCCAGATAGATCTTTAAAGATATTTAACACCATAGTTACATATTTCAGACTTTAAATACTCCTATGCCTTAAAATATTTTCCAACACAATTGAAGCACAATTCTCCTTAACCATATCTCATTGGGAACAGAAAAGCTACTCTGATAGGCCCTTAAAGAAAAAAATGAAATGAAACATCAGAGGTTTTATCTGTAGGCAGCATATGCTGCCCAGCTCTAGAAAGGAACGAACAATCTTAAAGGACAAACTGCTAATAAGTAAGGGGACAAATAATGAGGCAAGTTGATGCATTATCTTTGTCCCTAATTTCTATTTCATATAGGCAAAATATAATTTTCTCAAAAGAATGGCACGGATATCTCCATTTCTCTTTTTTGCTGCTACCTGAGAGTCCCCTGGAGTATCAAGGACAAAAGCAAGGGAGCAAAATAACAACAAAATAAACTTTCTGCCACAATGACTACTCTCTAGTATTTTCTCCTCAGTTCTCAGGGGTACCTGCTGGCTTAAAATCAGCAAATTCTCAGTAGAATCCTGTCCCTAAATTAGTTCCATCTCAATAAACAATCTTTCAGTGATGATTCCAACACAAACTCACACATGCATGTGTACCGAGACAAACACACACTTAATATAATATCAGAAACTAATAGCAAACATGATGAATACAGAAGCATGGAAAGATTTACATGAACTGATGCAAAGTTAAGTAAGGAAAACTAGGAAAACAACACATACAATGATTACAATAAGTCAATAAACATTTATTAAACAATTATTATGAGCTAAATGCTGAGGAGAGAAAGGAAGGCAAAAATAGTCCCTTTTTTGGGAAGCTTACACTTTAATGGAGTAGACAATATGAATATAAATAGGTACATACAATATATACAGGGTATCCCAATAGATGGAAAGTGATCTAGGGGGCACTACTAATTTTGGGGTGTCTATAACTCCTGCAAGAAGTGAGACTTGAGTTGATTCTTGAAGGAAGTCAAGGAAACCAAGAGGTGAAAGAACATTCCAAGAATGGAGGAATAGTGCAAAGGCATATAGACTAGAAATGGAATGTCTTGTTCAAGGTACATATCCTTGAAAGGGCTTTGTTATGTGGCTTGGTGGTAGAGTATGAGGAAGGGATGGAGGTCAAAAAAAGGTAGAAAAATGCCGTATTATGAAGATCCATAAATAAAAGAAAGAGGAGCTTATAGTAGGCAAAAGGAAATTATTGGAACCCATGGAAGCAAGGTGAGACATGGCTAGACCTATGTTTTAGAAAAATCAATTTGACACTGAGGAGCAGAGATTAGAGTGGAAAGAGACTAAAGCCAGGAAAAGTAGTTAGTACTCTACTACAATTATCCAGGCAAAAGTAATGAGGGCCTGAACTAGGACTGTGGCTGTGGGGATAAAGGGGGTAGGGGGCCAGGGGAGAGAGTCAGGGATATGAGCTTGGGAGACTGGGAAGATGATAGTGCCCTCAATTGTAATGGGAAAGTTGGGAAGAGTTAAATTCTATTTTGTACATTTTCAGTTTGAGATGTCTATGGGATATTCAATTTGAGCTATCCAAAAGGCAACTGGCAATGCTTGATTAACAACTTATGCTAGTGAGGAGGGCTAGATGGATAAATATAGGAATCATCTGAGATGATATCTGAACTTACAGGACTTCAATTCACCCAGTGAAATAGTATAGAGAGGGAGAAGAGGGCTCAGGACAGAGAACTGGGAGATATACAGGATTAATGGATGTGACATGCAGAACTAGCAAGGAGACTGTGGAGTGCACAGGCAGAAGAAACCAAGAGAAATCTAGAAGAATGAGTGTCCAGTAAGCTCACCAGATGAAAATGATCAATACTGAAGAAAGGTCAAGAATAGTGATGTCAGAGAAAAAAAATCATTAGATTTAGTAACTTAAAATCAAATTGCAGTGTTTAGAAGAAATGTAGATACAAAGTTTAGGTGGCTTTCTCAAGGACCTGAGCCAAGAAGGAGAGAACAACTAGAGGAATACTAGGACCTGTTGATTTTACCTTTACAATAAATCTCAGAAATACCCCCTTCTCTTCACTGCCATTGATAACACCCAAGTGCAGAGACTCATCACTTCCAGTCTAGATAAATGCAAAAGCCTTTTCGTGGGTCTACCTGATACAAGTCAATCCCCACTACAGTCTACCTCAGCTATCAAAGTGGTCTTTTTAATGCACAGATCTGACCATATAATTCAACTATATAATAAACTCTAGTGGATGTCTATTGCCTCCAGGTTCAAATATAAAAGCAGCTGGATTTTAAAGCACTTTAAAACCTGGTCCCTTCCTCCTTTTCCATTCTTCTCATACTTTATTCTCCTCCATGTATTCTATGATCCAGTGATACACAGGCATCCTAGTTATTCCTCAAATAAGACACAATATTTCCTAACTTGGTGCCTTTTAACTGGCTGGGTCTCAACTCCACCTTCTGGCTTCCTAGACTTCCATCAAGTTTCAACTAAAAGCCTACATTCTACAAGAAGCTTTACCTGATTCCCTGTATTGCTAGTGACTTAGTTTATCTACTTATCTTGTTTGTACATAGTTGTTTGCATGCTGTCTCCCCTTTTAGATTGTGAACTCCTTCAGGGCAGGAACTATTTTTGCCTTTTTTTTGCATCTCTAGTGCACATCACAAATGTGAGATTCATATTGCAGAGTGGAATTTTTACTCTCAACCTTTAACTGCCCCCTCTCTCAGGGTTCTCAGGGGGCCCTCTGGAATTCTGAGCTGTGACCTGAACCCCTCTCCGAAGCTAGAATTCCATTCTGCAATATGAATCTCATACAAAGTAATATCATTAAATATTAAATTAATAAATGCTTATTGATGGTAACTACCTAGGATCCAATGAAGCTTCTCCTGTTTTTATTTTCCTTCACAGATCACAGAGTTAGGAAGGCAAGGAGTCGGGAGAGATTGGCTTCTATGAGTTTATGCCACCTTTGTTTTGTGGCAGTGCTCAAACAATATTAGAATACTGAGGGAATTCAGGGATGGTGTTTCTGCAATGCCTGTAATGCTTTTCTTCTCTTTTACAACCTTTCTCAGTTCCTTATTGCCTTACTCCAACTGGTAGTATTTTCAGCAACATGTAAGGTAAATCTTGGACACATCACTTTGGATACTAATAATGAAAGGATATAGAGCTTTTAATTAAATGTAATAATGGTTGAGGGAAGTAGAATGAGACAGGATATGAGGAGGAAGCTGTTTTCAGTTTGTATATTTAATTTCTAGGTTTTTCAAGAGTAGCATTTCATTGGGATTCTCTTATTTCTGTAGTTGATGCTTTTCTTAAAGGCCAGAACTAAAGTTAATTGGGAATGAGAGCAACAGGACTGAACCTTCACAATGGGGTGAGAACAGCAGTTCCTTTCCTTCTGAAGAAAGGAAGTAAAAGAAATATATTTAAAGAAAGAAAATTCAGAGTCTCTGATGTCTTTCAGCTAGGCTGACATAGGCTATGGATAAGGGTTTTAATGAAGAAAAAGCCCTTCTTTTTTTCTGGTGTAAGAATTCTGGATGTTGTTCATTTGTGGATCTTGACTGGATATAAGGGTGGCAGTAAAGCGTATTTAGCAAATAGAACTAAAGACTATTAGGAATGGAAAAACAAATCAAACACTTTCCTTTTCCTGGATTTTTTCAACACACTAGCTAGGGCTTAAGTTTCTGAGAATGTCAAACTCTTAAGATTTCAAAACTAGTAAGTGCTGAGTGCTAAATCATTGACCATCTTCCAAAGATGGATTATGGAAAAGATGGCTGCAGGATTTAAGCTTGATTCCTCCATTTCAGTATGGATGGGAACTATCTAGAATAGTTCTCTGGATTTGATTTATATTTGGCTGCAGACATCAGAGTCACCCTGCCTGAAAGGAGCAGGGCTTTACTACATGAAATTGGTGCAGTAGATAACAATCGGGCCTTATAGTAACCTTCTATAATTCTCTTCATTGCAGAGCAAGAGCTGAAAATGATGATTTAAAAATAACCCCTTCTCTCACCAAACTGATTAACAAGGCCTTTCTCTTCCTGTCGCATCCCAAGAGCATGGCTGTAAATAACTTAGGCTGGGTTGTGTCAGGGACAGTGGGATTGTCTGCTTTTCAATATAGCTGTCAATCTTAGTATTTGCTATAAGCAGCAGTTGCAATAATATAGTTGTCAAATGGCTGCAGAGAGAAACAACCAGGAATGGAGAAATTCTATGTGATAAAATTTTTTCTGCCTTTGTTTATTTCATGGAAGTACTGAAACGGACTCCTATATTCCCCTAAATCTTCCACAACGAAGTTACAGACAACACAATGAAGGACAGAAGTAAGAGTCAAAACAGTGCATGGTATATAGCAAAGCATCTACAAAAGCCAATCATTTATGTAACAGTAGCACAGTGGAGATATAAAACTGAACAAGCGTAGACCCCACCTCTATGTAACGAGGGGGAAGAGTGTTTCTATGACAGCCTCAACTTTCTTTTGTCTTGAACTTATTTTAATATGTAACCATATCAGTTAAATTCAGATTTTCCCCTTTTTCCATAACAAAGTGCTCCCAATTCTTTTAGTAGTCATTTTACTGTATTTTATTAGACAAAAGTACTTGAATCAATAGCGTTTAGGTTTGCTCAGGAAGAATAAAAAGTAGTATGGGGAGCACATCTACGTAGCTATCCCTACAAAGAACTTCCAAAATTGATCCAGACAGGTGTCAGCTAGGTGGTTCAGTGAATAGAGCCAGGTCAGGAGATGGGAGGTCCTGGGTTCAAATGTGGATTCAGGCACTTTCTAGCTGTGTGACTATGGGCAAGTGACTTTAATCCCAATGGTCTTGTGCTTTAGAAGCAACAAAGTATTCTAAGATGGAAGGGAAGGGTTTTTAAAAAACAACAACAAAAAAAAAACCAAAAATCCCCCCAAAATCCCAAATCAATGATCTGGTAGAACATTGTAAAAAGTAAAGTAAAAACACAAAATAGAGAGTGATTTTTATTAAGCTAATAAATTGATCAATATTTACTTCCAAACTCTTGTTTTCTCCCAACTTTTCATTCTTAGACCCTCATGCATTTGAAATCCAAATGTTTAAACACAAGCTTATTCATCCAGTTGATGTAGGGATAAGCAGGTCTCAGGAACTAAAACAGTTCAAAAACTAGAGAATAAATCAAAAAACTGAAAGATGAGAAGCTCTTTCCAAGGGTCTTTCACCTCACTAACTTCCTCCTAAAAATATATTACAAGTGAAAAGGGATGGCAATTCTGAAAAGCAAGAGGTGCTCCAAGAGAACAACCCAACCCTGGCCATATAAATTCACATCTGTCATAAGCAAATTAAACTCTGGGCTGCAGGTGAAGGATGACCCTCATTTTTTGGTTATCATGGTATAAAGGATGCTAGATTCAATTTTTAAAAAACACAGAGGAAGGTCAGAGAACTTTAGCTCCCAAAGCCTAAGCATCAGTACAGGTAACAGCTCAAGAACACAGAAAATTCCATGTAACTTGAAGGAGAGGAAAAGACAGAGGGCTTAAAGGAGTAACTGTCAAAGCATATTAAGAAACTTCCCCATGGACAAAGTAGATAAACAGACTGGCAATGAGTTTATGAGATTTTATAAAAAGATTTATTTCACTTTGGGTGTCATGAAGAGAGAATATGTTAGATGAAGTCAGGAGCTCTTGGAATCTAGCATTTGTTTGTATGACCTTGGGTAAATCACAACCTCTCTGGGCCTCAGTTTTCCCATCTATAAAACAAAGGTCCTTTCTGGCTGTACAAGTTAGATTTTAAAAAAGAAAGCCTCCCTAACATTTTTCCCCCAATTTTAATTTTTTTTCAGTTATATGTAGAAATACTTTAACAATTTTTTTTTTTGCTTTTTAAAATTCACATTTTCTCCCTCCCTCTTCCTAACATTTTTAAATGATTCTAGACAATTCCTAAAAAGAGATTTGTAGGCACCTTTCTCTTTTGGCTGCTAATGGCAAATGCTTTGCTGCTAAGATAATACAAATACCATTTACATAACTTTTTCATAAAGAATGCTACATTTCTATTCCCCGATATATTAACTGCATCTGACTCCCACTGTTATCTTCTCCTTAGTATCCTTCTAGGGCAGGGAGGGAAATCCAGAGGTAAAAGAGGATGGAAGGAGAATATTTCCTTTTAGAAACCTAACTGGCACAAAGACAACAATAAATCTGTGCTCTTGAAGTGTCAGGGAATAGAGATGGGATGATTGGACCTCCTAGAACAGGAGGAGAGTTAAAAGGGGTGGTACAGATTAGGTATGGGACTGAAGATACTAACTTGTTTATTAGTTTTCAAGTGTTTATTTCCTGAAAGCTCCTCCTTTATTTGGAAACTATAACGTGAATACAAATGTATTTGTGGCTATTTCAAGAGCATAGTAAATTTTTCAGACCATTAAGAACAGGAGACAAGCAAGCAGAAGTCCCTGTCCTTTCACATCCCCATCTTGTCTCAACCACCACCCTGCCTTGTCCTATCCCTCTATATGTACTGCTCCTGTTCTATCATCTGAGAAAGTGTCTAGTCAAGGATATAAGTATTTTCAAGATAAAACAGTTGTAGATATTTCAACTAGTTAACAGTAAGAGAGCCACATTTGTGTAGCCTACTTTCCCTCCATCTAACTGGCTCTTATCCCCATATTGCCAATATTTATGCTTCATTACCTTCTAGCCCTATGCAGAACACTATGAAAATCTGTCAAATATCAGACTTTGAGGCTGTGAGGCAGCCTTCCTGAGGCCTGGCTTGTTAAAACATCCTGAGAGTGAGAAGCCCACCCTTCCTGACATGTCATTTTCTACCAGAAGCGTCCTGACTGGATTCACATTCATCCTCCTCATCCTCACTCTGCTGTTCTCTTTGAAAACAGTGGCATGAGGACTGGTTGTCCTACTGACTCGAGTACAACGAGGTAAGAGAAATGGGGCCATGCCTTCTCATTTACTCTCATGTGGCTGGGTGGATTAAGCCAGGGGAAATCATTCTTGGCTACTGTCTGCTGGACAAAGGAGAGGGAGAAATAGGGGCTAGACTACCCTGCCTGCCTCTGACAGGGAGGCTTCCCTCTAGGCAAGGAGCTGCAACAGAAACAATTTTATTAGAGTAGGAGGGTTTTCAGGCTGAGCAAGAAGCAAGCACTAGCTTGGAGGGATTGGGTTTGCCTTCCCAGAGCAGCCCTCACTGCCCTCTATCCTAGGCTGTTTTCATTTTTCTGCCTCTTAGCAGCAGCTTCAAGGCATTTTGAGGCCCTGGGTGGTGGTGTGACAAGCAGTCTATTCATTTCTTTCTCTTTTTCACTGGACTCTCTGGGATAAAAAGGAACAGCAAATCCAAACCATGGCCTAGAAGCCAATTCAGGGAAAGATTGTTCTACTAAAGTGATTATTTTTCCCTGTTTGGAGGACCTGAGGGAAAGGAAAGGGATTCAGCATCCTTTATTTTCCACTGATGCAACCCTGTAGAAATGTCGATTTTGGTCATCATTACAGCCACTGGGACAGAGAGAGCAAAACTTGCACTTAATTGAGGCTTTTTAGCTCCTGTCAATGTAGCAACCAGAGCAAGATGCAAAAAACAAAATTTTGGTGATGGAGGGTAGAGATGAGGACAATGGGAGATAGCAAGGAAGAAAACTCTACTAAACAGGGAGGCATCTGGAGTATCTGAATATCAATGGAAGTTATTAACCTGTCTTACTTATCCTTTGAGTTTATTTTTAAATAAATGAATTGAATGATAAGGCATTTATTAGACTTTTACTACCTGTGCAGTGCTAAGTGCTGGAGAAATCAATAAAAAGTAAGACAGAACCTGTTCTTCAAAGACTGCACACTCTAATGGGGGATACAACACTTGAAAGATTCCAGCTGCAAGTTAGATGGAGAAGTTTCATGGTGGTAAAGCAGATGTTAATGCCTCTTCCTTTAATACCATTATTTAATGTCACTATTCTCATGATCTTTGGGTCAGGGTTCTAGGATATCCTGGTAAGGGTTTGAGGGAAGACAGTAGTCAAGGTGGTGGAGATGGTTTGATTTGCCTGACATTGCTCATTTATCTCTTTCCTCCAAACTAAAAGACAATACTTTGCAAGTAAAGTGAAGACTGAAGTTTTCAAGAAGACTGAGGATAAACACAGCTCCAGTTCAGCCATCATCACATGACCCAACAATTCTAGGGTGATTGTGACAGTGTGGATATGTGGATATGTGGCTAGGAGGGAGGTAAGAGAAGGGAATCCTTTTGATTTGAATTGTGAATTTTTTTTTATTCAGTAGAGCAGGTGTTCTTATTATCCCTAAATATTGCAATCTGTGCTGATTTGTTGTCAATATGTATACACATAGATATTCAGCCAATGTCTAGGAGAGGATTCCTAGTCTAATGACCCAAATCATAAGCCCATTTGTGGAAGTGGAAGTAGAACCTAAACCATCAGCCTCTGATGAGCCATACCAGTCAAGCTGGAGTCCCTGCTTGTCAAATGAAGCTGAGTGGACTCAGCTGAAACAGCCACACTGAGGCTGGGTCCCTTGGCACCAGCTTCCTTAATTCATGATTTGGGAAGGGTCAGGATGGAGAGTAGAAAAGAAAATGCTGAGAGTGGTTCAAAAGTATGAACTCACAAAAATTGGAAGAGATAAAGGGTAGAACAATAATTAACTTGAGCACAGTCTGATACAATAGCCTTTCAGATCCCACAGTATTTTTCCCTAGTTTTTTCTTTGCTCTAGGATCCTTGGCAGGGCTGTTTTTTAGCAGTAGCTTAAATTATCAAGTGAAATCTAAGAGTATTTGGATGGAGAAATATTTTAAAAATCATGTCTTCTCACTCATTCTTTTTCATTTCTCTCTGTTCTTCTTAATTCTATCCTGCCCAAGCACCAGCCACTCCCCACAATTCTATGATCACTCCTCAGTCATCTCCCAAAACCTGATCGAGATTTTTGCCCAGTAAAAAGCCTTTCCTCTAGTGGAGCTGTCAAACCATGAAGCATGCAGAAGAGTCCTCACATCTGCAGTGCTCATCACCACAGCTGGGGGAATCCTCACATCACAGCTTTCTACTTTACCAAATACTAGGGAGTTCTCTGATGGGAGAGCTGAATTAATCTAGACTGAATGCCAAAGGATGGGGCTTTTTTTTTTTTTTTAAGCCTCCATGCTATCATCAATATCCTATCACATAATATGGCCATTGCCTATCAGCTCTTCTTTGGTGTAAGTAGACAGTAGGGAACTCTTTAGCTGCTGAGTTGTAGGGAAAGAGACAAAAATAAGTGTTTTTGAGCTCAAATATCCATTTCAGAAAACTAGTTATTGAATGAGGTAGAGGCAACAACTGTCAGGAAGGGGGTTGGGAGTTGTACACCATGATAAGTCAGGAGAAAACAAAAAACAAGTGTTTCAAACTAATGCTGCCTCCCCTTGATGTTACTAAATTAGAAAACCTACTCTACATTTCATATCCAGCAAGCAATAATTCTTCAAAAATGAGAAGAAGCCCTTTGGAAAAGAATGACTTCTTTCTGCTCAATGTGGTACCTCTGCTTCAAAAAAAAATTCTATCACCTAAGCAGTTTAAGTAATTTGGACGTCAGTCCTAGTCATATACTATTCCCTCTTAAGAAAGCAACAGGGCCTTATTTTTGCTTGGGATGGGGTATAAACTGTTTCTGAGTGCTGCTGACAACCAAAGTGAGCCTTTATGAAACAGCATTCTGCTATCTATTCAAATTGTACCCATGCTTCTGGGGGGTAGACAGAGTGGATATGAGAGCATGCTGAGGCCGGCCCCAAATTCAGCCCAAATCAATCACCTGGTGCTGATGGAAAGAATTGCTACTACTGATAGGATGGAAACTGAGCACTCCTTCCCCCACTTCACAGTATTCTACCCAGGAAGCAGAAATGTATTAATCTTTGTAGATGAGTGATGCAGTTTAAAATACTGCAGTGTTTGGCTGCCATCTCTCTCCCCTGGGGTCTCAAAATAACTTCACCACAAATCACTTTTGCTAAACACTCACTCAGGCATCCCTCTTCCCTGCCAGGAATACACACATATTATGTAAGTGGAAGAAGCCACCCAGCTCTGGTTAGAAGAAGGGAGGGAATATACCCAGGGGCGATGTTTTGCTGCCCCTGAGACTTTGTATAGTTGAATTTTAAAGCCACCTCTGTCTTGCACACAAACAAATGCTTGCCAAAGGCAGCTCTGAATCCTGGCAGCTGGGCCCAAATAGTAACAAGCTGCCTCAGCAAGGGAGCATCCCCCCAAGGATGTACAGGCAACAATATCAGAGAAGGTCACCCAATGTGGGGACTGTCCTAGAATCAGAATGCTAGCAGTCCAGTCCTTGAATGTTTATAAACACTCTTCTCTCTTGCCAGTCCCCCCATTCCCAATCCACTAAATAAATCATGTTAAAATTGTTAGTACTTTCTATCGTGTGTGTGTGTGTGTGTGTGTGTGTGTGCGCGCGTGCGTGCGCGCGCATGCGCTCGCTCTCTCCAACCATGCCTGCTGATTTACTCATGTTTAGGTTTTAGGGTCTACTCCAATGGCTCCTACACAGAGTAAACATCCAATAAACATTTGGCAAATAAATATAGTGTAAAAATCTCATGGTATGTATGTACAGCCAAACATTTTCAACAGAGCAGTAGATAAGGTTCAACAGGTTAGAGAACTTTTCCAAACAGACTCATTCTATTGGACTGAGGGATAATGGATGTGTTCATCAAGGAGAATCAACAACAAAGTAGGTCATTTTCAGCAAGTATCTCTCTTGATTTCCTGTCTCCTGAGTTCTCCAATATTAAGATACAAAGGTTTGAATTTTTGCTCCTGTGATATTTAATGATTTATTTCATGAAATTATAGTTAGAACAATATAGTAGATTAAGAAACCATATCTAAAATCTGTTGATTAACACATATAAGGATGTTTATCAAATGTGCAAATAACATAACTCTGGGAGGGATAGTTTGTATGCTAAATAATGATAAATAATAAAAAATATTTCAATAGCTACGATAGGCAAAAAATAAGCAATATTAAATTTAATGGCAGAAAAAATGTAAAGTCTTCCACAGAATTCAGATCAATTGTACAAATACAGGATTGGGAACAGGGAGAGAAATCTGCTTTAACAGCAGTTCATATGAAAACTATCTAGGGGTTTAGTTGACTGCAAACTCAGTGAATCAAGTGAGGACCGCAATATTGAGTAGCAAGCTAGATTTGGTGACCTCTACAATGCACTTGAATTCTGAGTTTCTATGACATAATACATATAATCTAAGGAAGAAATAGAATAGAAAAAAACATATTCATGATGTTCTTCCTAGTCTACCTCTCCTAAAAAGGATGGGAATGGCAATTAAGACAGCCACACACATTATTCAAGCATTTTCTCAAACCTAGGGGGAACAGATGCTAAGGAATTCTGGTTTTCAGTTATTTTTTTTCTCAATGAACAAGTGTCCTTTCAAATGTCCAAATGTCCTGACTTAGCCCTGATTGGCTATGTCACAAGCACACTGTGAAGTACTTGAAATAGCCATAAGAAACCTTGGTGTAGGTAGGATAATTCTTACTTTTTAAGGACTTCAAATTTGTCTCTAGTTTAGGATAGATTGAAGAAACATCTCCAGCCTTGAGAGGTGTGGGGAGTGAATCTGAATCAAGGGGTTAAAAGCCACCTATCTGACTCCTGAAAGGGGAGCAGGCCTTTCTTTTCTCTAATCCTTGCACTAACTAGTTATAGATGTTCTCTTTGCATTCTAAAGGCTGAGTCTTTCTGAGAGAACTGATGCCACAAGATTCATATATTTAGGGTAGAAGGGACCTTAAGAGATTTAGTATAGTTTTCTTATACGGATGAGGAAACTGAGGACTGAGGATAAATGAATCACCAAGGTCAGTGCTAGCAGTAACAAAGTAGGAACTTACACCCAACTCATTTTAAGTCTTGTGATATTTCAACTATTATCATATATAGTTAGACCTGAGCAAACAGGAAAGGTTCCAAGTTCCATTAGCAGCAAGTTGTACCTTGAAAGTTTTCAGGTATAAAAAGAGTTGATTTATTGAAATAAATAATGCTATCCTTCTTTGCCCCAAATTGTTTCTGAACAACATATAAAACAATGCATTTAAAATTACTGAATTTTATGTTTCTTATTGAAATACTGACCTCCACTAAATGCCTATTCAAATGGCTCATGGTAGCATGGAGATAAATCTGAAGTGTCAGAGATCAGACCAGCAGGATGAAATCTCTATCAGGTCCTAAAATAAACTATAAAAAGTGTCAACTATAGGTTCAGCAATGGATTGTGTCTAACATCCCAAGATTAGCCTAGCTAAATTAGGAGATGTTATCATTGGAAGGTATGCTATGAGATTTTACTTTTTTGGTCACAGCAGTTCATGAGAATGTCTTGTCCAGTCTAAATAGAAGAGAAATTCCTCCTTGGCTAAATGGTGCTTCCACCCCTCCAGCCCCCTACCCCTGCCTTAAGTAAGGAAAACCCAGGTTCAAATCCAGCTTTATTTACTAGCTGTGTGACCTTGGGCAAGTCACTTAACTTGTTTGCTTCAGTTTCCTCAACTGCAAAATGGGGATAATAATAATAGCATCTTCCTCCCAGAGCTGATGTGAGGCTCAAATAAGATATCTGTAAGGTGATTAGCATAGATCCAGGCACTAGTAGGTGCTATATACTTATTTCCTTCTCCTCTCCCTAGATATGGTGACACCCTCATTGCAGATGACATTGTATTAATTGCATGGAGCACTGAAATACTGCTAGACCTAAATCAAGTAGCTTTTGGTCCAGACATGGACAACATAGAGGATCTGCCACTAGATCTGTGATAAAATAATGGTTTTTGCATTTTAAAAACAAAGTCTTATTTTATTTTAAAATTTTTATTTTATTTTAAAATGTAAAAACAATTCTTAGCTTCTTGGCCTAGAGCTGTATTTGGCTCTCCACGCCTAGTTTGCAGACCTTTGAGCTAGGGAAAATGCAAAGGTGTTCTAACAAACACAACATTCTTCCTGAAATAAAGGCCTATCTATTAAAGCACTGTATTTCTCAAGTGACGTTGTTAGGTGATATGTCATGGAATGCTACAGCCTTTGAGGACTGAAGCTGAGGCTCATGAGGAGCTCAATGGACAGGTAGGGATATGGAAGGCATACGTAGATTGCTACACATTATAGACAAGGAATAGTGCAGGAAAAGAGGCATAAAGGAAATCCTCTAAGTCACATATGGCTGAAGATGGTCTAGTCTTGTAGGAAGAGTAAAGGTATAATAATCAACAGGCAGCCTGTGGGCTTCACTGGTATCCCCACAATGTCAAGAGCTCAAGGACAGCCCTCTGCATAGTGGATGGAACCACTGAATCAAACCAGAGGAAAGACATGACCTAGCATTGTCTGGGAGAGGCAGGAATGGATTTGGTGAGATCTGTATCAAGGGAGGATTTACCTACATCATTATGATAACAGAACTTCTGCAATAGAGGAGTAACCTCATTCTAGTAGTTTTATCTTTGTGACCCAATTTTCTTACATGTAAAATGGAGTTAATACTCGTCAGAGATAAAAAATAAAGGAGCTGGACTATCTGATATTTAAAGTCCCTTTTATGGCTAAAATTCTATGACCATATCTCAGAGAGTTAGTTAGGTTCAACCAATAAAAATACACTAAAAGCACTTCGAAAAATAGAATATTGGCTAGGTGGTGCTATAATACAAGGTCACATTGCATTAACATTACAAGATTATTATTATTATTGAGAGGCTAGGGCAGCATGGTATAGCATAAAGAGCAATGAATTTGAAATTATGGCTCAGAATCACTGGACCCCAGCATTCAATTCCTAGCTCTGCCCCTTACAATTTGTATGAATGGGGGCAATCACCTCCCCTCTGTGGGCTTCAGGTTCTCTTATATGCCCAATGGCAGGACCAGAGTAGGTGAATTACAAGGTCATTCAAGCTCTAAAGCTATATGATCCTATAAGCTGGCCTGATAAGTCACTGAGGTCTGGGTTCAAGTCTCACCCTTGACTCTTATTGGCTTTGTGACCATGGACAAGACAACTTCACCTTTGTGTGTCAGAAAGATCAAGACCATAAAATAGAAAGAAGGTGCTGATTTGCCCCTCTCAAGGAAGTTTCACACTGGGAGCTCTCTTTTAGTAAAATCTTAGATATGGTGTGAAATCTTTGTACTTTGTATGTGTATGTATGTATGTGTGTGTGCGTGTGTATTATATGAGGTGATACACATACTGTCTTGTTGTGGTTAACCTCTCCTTTTAACGAAAGGAGTCTCAACCCTTAAGAGGTTGCAAGGTAATGTCCACTACCTCCTAAGAGATGTTTCAGGAGACCTCTTAGTGGAAAATTTAGGAACTTGGGATACCTAGCAAATGCTTTGAGTGTGTATGAACAAAATAAAGACAAAACTATAAAGAAGCCAACTCTCAAGAAAATCGAAAAGCACTTCGCACCTATTTAACATAGATATAAAATGAGAGAGCAGTCCAGAAGATCTAGCTCTAAAACTAAATGGCTAATGATATGATTTTAAGCTAAATGACAGAACAAGGCAATGTGAGGTGTATGGATGATTGACAAAGATCCCACGTTGCAGAAATGAAAAGAGATTCTGTACTCTTAGGACCCAGGTGCAGGCTGCCAACAGAGATTTCTGAAGCATGAAGAGCAGATAGCAGCTGGGAAATTAGGTAAGTAAATCTAGTGGCTATTATTCATGATCTATGAAGTGGCAGCATGGACAGCAACAAGTGACTATGTTCTATTTATATGGTGATTTTTGTGAAAATGAAAGTTAAGTTCCTGTTGAACATGTCTGCTTCTACATAGGTGAAATCAGATGTTCAATTTAAACTTTCTACACTCTCCTGCATGTTTCTGAAGAAGCTGAGGAGCTTTAAAAAAGACTATGGGTATGATTCTTTGCAAGACAAACAATATTCTTGCCCCCCAAGAGGCAGAAATGAGCAAGGATGCCACCAACACTCAAAAGCAAGCCTAACAAATATAGGAGGCAGGTTGGTGTAGTTTCTAGAGAGCTAGGTTTGAAATAAGGAATATCTAAACTCAAATCCTGTTTCTAAGACTTACAAGCTGTGTGACCATGGGCATGTTACCATCATTCAGCCTCAATTTCCTCTTCTATAATATGAATAATAATAACTATAATATCTTCTTTACAAGATTTGTGATACTCAATGAGATAATATATGCATAGTGTGATTAATATTTTAAAGAGCTATCTAAATTTGAGCTATTATTACCAACATGGAGATGACATATAGGAGTTAAAGGTCCTAACCAAAATCACAAAATTAGGAAATGGAAACCAGGTTTAAGTACTACTAGCCCAAAATGCTTTCCCATATAAAAGAGGATCATGTTACCCTAAACTAAGCTGCTTTTACAACCATGCATGTGTTTGTTAGTAAATAAAGCTATAGGAAAGGCTAGGTGGATCGGATGATTTCTAAGTTTCCTTCCAACTATATTGTTATATTATTTCCTAAATGAGTCAGAATAACTCCAAGAAAGTTGGCATGATTCCTAATACATAGAGTAAAAGAGAAGATAATGAAAAGTCATCTAGTTCAGGAGAGCTCAAAATATACTTGTAGTTTTAGATATTTTGTAGTTTCTTGTCTTCATGGAGGACAGTGGGCAGAATCTGGAAGCAGTATACTGCAGAGATTTAAGTCTAGAAAAAGTAAGAGAGACCAGATATTATGATTTTTTTTGTACTCACTTGTACTCCTCTCGTATCACTTATGTGAATGGAACTTAATGTAGAAGATTTCAGTTCTCTTGCTCATGAATAGACAGTTTTCACCATGAAAAAAGTCATGGAGATGCCTTAGTTTTCATGAAAAGCCAAGCAATTCATTCTGTCACATCAAGAAAAATATGCACATTTCTACAAAGAGAGGCTGTTATTCAGCCTAATTTAAGATGATTTAAAAATTCCTCATGTGTATTTTAGCACAAATGTTTAATTTCCAACCTGACTGCTTACCCAGCAATCACTGGGTTTCACGACTTCATATATTTGGCCAGCTGTATTCACTGTCCTAACTTCTTTTCTGCCCATCACTTTCATGGAGCCAGATTCTCATTTGTAGAAGATGCTCCAATTTCACACTCACTTTTTTTTATGTGACAGAGACATATACAGATAGATAGAGAGTTAGAAACATGATGACTAAAAAAAAGCAAATAAACAAACTACACACTATGTGAGATTTTTAATGTATATTAACACAATGAAAAACCTAGTTTTTATTTCCTCAGAATGATTTCTATAAATTATGTAAGGAACACATTGTGATGTAAGATTATCTGTAGTATTGAGTAGTTTCTGTGTGGTGAGGAGTAAGGATTTCAAATGAAATTGTAAGGTGAATTTCTGCCTTCAGATGTGTGCTGTCCCTTCTAGTGCCTTTTTTTCTTGTGTTCTTCCTCAAGCTGGTAGGAAGATTTGAGGAAGGGGGTGGGAGGGGGAAAGGGCTATACTCCTATTCTCTTGATTAGGAGGACTCGGTGGAGAGAAACACTGGAATGATCATTCATTTATTGCAGTGGAGATTATAACCATGGAAGAAGGTACCACTGTTTACTGTGAAGATGCTAGAAATGAGGGATCTGAAGGAAGCAAATGACAGTGAGAATGATTAGATCATGCTTCATGTGGCAAAAGGAATGCTTAACATGTGTTTCCTTGAGATTTTCTTCCTTTCCTTCTATTCTCCCTCAACAGCTTTTCTGAAAATGAGCATTTTTTCCCCACACTTGATCCTTGAAGTATACTAAATCCTGGAATTTTGGATCTAGATTCAGAAGTCCTTGCTTGGCTACTTGGTGTGAGTAGTTTTGTGACCCTGGACAAGACACTTAATTTCCCTGAATCATCTTTTTCTTATTTGAAAAATGAAGGGTTTGGACCAGATCATTTCTAAAGTCCACTGCAACTCTTTATCATGTGGCAATATAAAGATTTGTGATTTCAGGATGTGGATGGTGCCCTGACCAATGGAATCTGAAAGTCTTCCATGCCATGCTTAGCTATCTTTATGAATGGTGATAGTCATTTATTCTGGGCTGCTAGAACCCAACTTTTCAGGAAGGAGGTTTTTTTGAGAGTTGGGAGGAGAGATGAGAAAGTCTTCAGTCAGCTAGAATAACACGATGATAAGCAAACATACAATCAGATAGACAAGTATGTAGGTAGGTACCGTGAGTATGTAAATTGTCTTCAATATGCTTTGCAAGGAGATTTAAATTTTCAGAACCATTGATTTCATTTTGACTCCCCCATATCCTGTGGACGTGGGGCATACAGCACTGTCTGGGGAAGCTCAGGAGAAGACCACTCATTTACTTCCCTCAGCTGCTGTTACAGTGATTGCTACCTTTCTTGGATGGTATTAATTCAGTCAATTTAGCAAATTAAAAAAAATGCCACATGAATATAGCTTCTGGTGATATATATTCATTTGTATTAATTGGCTAATTTAACACTGCCTTATAACTGAAATAAAGAAGCAGGCTGCAATCATGCCAATCATGCTATGTGTGTCCCCCAACCCCAGAGAGAAGGTAACAAAATGGCAGGGAAGATAGTGGTTACATTTTAGAATATGAGTGGATAGGGGTGTAGGGGTGGGGGTAGATAGGGGTTGTTCCCCTTGAAAGGAAGCAGGAATAATGGGTGATCTGGATGGGAGCAACTCTTGCTTGTCTCTGCACAAAAAGGCAAATATGCCAGAATTGCAAAGAGGTCCTTGTAGGGCCCTTGAGAAAACCTAAACTAGCATCCTCCTGGATAATGAGAGATTGCTATTTTGCAACAGCCAAATGATGAAGGGTCAAACCAGTATATAACAGAAATAGACTGGAAGTCAGCAGCATGGATGCTCTTAGGATGACATTAATTTTCCAAACTACTTCAGATCCAACTCGCTTCCATTTTAAGGGCCTAAGTGTGTAGAGCAGAGCTGGCAGGATCATGCTGAAATCCTTTTACTGATTCTGATTACTCAGGAGAAGGAGAAATGTTATGATTGCCCCATACCAAAAAGCTCAAGAAGTAAAAAAAAAAAAACAAAAACAAAAACAAAAACAAAAACAAAAACCTCTTTTCATTTTTCTCAGGACAACTTTACATTAGAATGCATTAAGATAAAGGGAGAAAAATAAGCCCAGCTTCAAGGTCGTTTGGAATATTCCCTCCCTCTCATTCAATGCTAGACTCTGTAAAGGCTTCAGGGCAAGAGTTCGCCTTCAGAACATGCATGAGGAGGCAGTACACCAAAATAAGAACATAAATACTAGGAACAAGCAGGTTTGTGCTGATGCATTAACACAGCTGAAGATAGAAATAAAGCGGCGCCAAGCTCACAGGGGATGGCAGAGACGAGATGGGATCTCTGAGCCTCAGAAGAGCCAGGCCTGCACCCAAGAAGAGGTGATGCAGCTTTCAGCACAGAGAAGTACTACAGAGAAGCAATGGGTTGTGAAGTTGCAGCCTGCTAGATTGGCATCTTACCTATTGGCCCTGATGTTCTGTAGCCCACTTCTTAGGGACAGAGGAACAAGAGGTAGTAGAAGCCAGTGGCAGAGAAGATGAGAATGGTTAAAAAGGTGATGATGATGAAGAGCAACATGACTACAGGAACTCCTAACACTTTAAAAACCTCATAATCCCTTGAAAGGCAAGGATACTCTCATTTTGCAGAGAAATAAACAAGAAAATTCAGCATGAAAAACCAATATCCAGTTATATACACACTTAACCTTTCATCATTTTTGGACCTCTGGATACTGACTGATTTAATTTTGATCTTCTCAGCCCCTTACTCTATATTCAGGTCAACAGAATTACAGAAGGAGCATAGTCCATGTATCACGCAAAGAACCAGAAACAAATATCATAATAAGATTAACAGAAGCTAATCCTGTCCCAAGAGCCTCTATGCAAGAGCTCTGAGAAATCCAGCAGAGATGGGCTACCTTCCACCAACATCAGCCAAGTCATACCCCATAATGCCACTGAGACAGTAAGAGGAAATAGAACAGGAAAAAAAAGCCTTGCCATGGGCAGTGAGGGGAAAAAAAAGCTAGAATTTGGGAGGTCATAGCCTCATCTCTATTCTGATTTACAACATCCAGCAAAGGAGAGATGTAGCAAACATGGAAAGAAGGAGATAGAAGCAGTTTTAATGTCTTCCAGGCCAGAAAGGTTGGTTTCTTAGTCAGACAAGCCAGCAGCAACTAGTAGTAACTTGGCTCTAAAGAGGATCATATGTACTTCCAAGCAGGAGAATTAATCAGAATACTGAGATCCTAAGCAGCTGCAGGAACTGGGGACTCTGGCCAAGTGCCAGACAACTAGCCTGCAGGCAAATTTGTTGTCTACTTGCTTATTTTGCCCCTTCCCTAAAGGCAAGACAGTGGTAATTTTCTAGGAGGAAAGATATCCTAGGACAGGAAGTGGACTCTCAAACAGCCTGTGGCAAGAATCTTTCCTATGCTCAGGGTGGACAGAATTCTAAATGCATATTCTTTGCTTTCCTGTAATATAAATGCATCATCTTCTTTCTTTTTCCTTGGATCCAAATGTTGTCTATGTGGTTTGGGGTGGTCTGGTCATTTCTCTGACAGGCAGTCTTTGCAACTTAGCTTTTAAGCAGCACAGACAACATGGTTGAGCAAATGCAGTTGAAGGAAACTGCAATCTGATTTATTTCATTGAGGGGGAGGGGTCATCTCTGGATGAAAGGCCAGGAATTCAATCATAAGGATACAGATTTCAACAATGAACAACACAAGTGGGCTGATACATGTTTATCTGTGACCTCAGAAGGCTGTGGAGGGTAGAAGATCTCACAGTCTGGGAAACTTTAGCCATGAGAAAAAGATAAGCCTCTAAATCACTTGCTCAGTAAAAGGGTACACATGTTCTGGAGGCAGTGACAATCAAGAATGGGGCAAGAACCAGGCTTCAGAGCCTAACTAGTTTCCTTTTTTTCCATAAGGCAGGCATGGTAAAAAGCACACTGGATTCATGATTATTTCCAGTTGTGTTCAAAGGCTCCATAACTGCCTGTGTGACCTCAGGCAAGGCCCATGCCTCAGTTTCTGTTGCTTTCATAAGTAAAATGAGGGGGATAATTATCATTCTGTCCACTTCACATGGTTGCTGGAAGGAACAAATGCCATTCAAGCCCATTATACATTTCTCTTTTTGACACACTCGTGGTCCAGTCAGAATGGTCACTGTGCTGTCCCCTGTCTTTGCACAGGATGCCTCCCATGCTTGGAATGCACTCATTCTTCACTTCTGCTTCTTAGAATGTCTAGTATCCTATGAAGCTCAATTCAAATGCCACCTCCAGTTCCAGCATTCCTGCACCCTAGCTGCAAGTGCTTCCTCCACAAAATTACCTTGTATTTACCTCATCTATACCAATATACTCATCATTCCAATAGACTTTATCTTTCCTGACAAAACAATCCTTTAGGTCCAGGACTCTGTATTGCCAGTTCTCAGTTAAGATACTTGTTCATTGATAGATAATTAGAAAGCAATCGTATCATGACTTTAATAAGCTAATACTACAGAAGCTTTCATTGATCACTATAGCCTACAGTGATTGCTCAGTCATTATACCTTCCATAGCACTATCTGGAGCCCTCAACTTGCCTTTTAATTACATTATGAGATCAAAATTCCTTACTATCTTGCCTATGGAAACGGTCAGAGGAGTCTGTACAGAGGAAGGAAAATGGCACCTCTATTCCACATAGTAGGACCTCATTTTATGTAATCAATCTGTTCAAGATCCTTTGTATAAGTTGAAAATCGTGTATAATGTATAGTGAACCCCATTATTTATTATTTCTTATATGAACATAACTAAGCACTTTACAACTTTTCTTAGGCTTATCATATGGTGGGCACCAGGTCCCCCCGCAAGTACACCCCAAATTCTTAGAGAGAACACAGGTCAAAGATTACATAAGGAATTCACCTTGCAGGGCTGGCAGTCAAACAAACATAGGATCCTCTACCTCTAAGCTTCAGATGTATTTACACTAGCCTTAAGATAAGGGTCTGGGCATGAGGAGATCTTGTTTACATCTTAAACTTAGGTTTTTTGAGATAACTTGCCCACCTTTATGACCTTTACATCTCAAACATCATTTATGATCTCAAACATTACTAGGTTTCTCAAGATGGATAACTAACCCACCTTTATGATCAGATTGCCATAAATGATGTATGCTTATGTTTAAGCCCCCAGACCCAAAAGTACCTATTCTGCTACCTATTCTCCCTTGACTGCCCCTGTTTGTTCCCATTGTTCATGCCCCCTCCCCATCTTTCCTTTCCAAGGCACTTAGAGCCCATCCCTTTAGGATATAAAAATCCTGAACTTTGCTCTGTTCAGGGAGGCAGTTGGTCCTGCAAGCTAACTCCTCCCCATTCAACCTAAACAAATCTTTCTGTCTTTAAGGGGTTTCCACCAGAGTCTGTCATTCTTGAAAGGGTGCCCTCCCTGGACCAAGGGTTAAACTCCAGCCCCCCACAACAATCAGAGCTACCAGCACTATTAGCTTCATTATTAATAGTTAAATAGCATTTATTAAACAAAGAGAAGCACTGTTCTGATGAGGATACAAGTTACAAGTGAGAACTTTGGACAGAGACTGATACCAGAGCTAATGTTTGGTGCAAAACAATGAAATGACTAAGAGTGACACTTCTCTGAACAAGAATGAGTGTGACTGGGCCAACTGCTTCCAGACTTTATACTACTTGGGAAAATGGCACAGATTTAGTAAATATAAAATTTTATTTTACATACTTTTCTGATTTCATTTTTTTTTCCTGATCATCAATTGCATACCTGAATTTGAATATGTTGAGTTCAAATAAAGTGAGGTCCTACAATACCTGTTCAATTTGAAATGATATCTTCACAAAGAGGTATAACTCAAAAGCTCAGAGAAAGGTAAGGAGAGTTGGAACGGAACCATAGCTGATGGTCTTACTCCTCCTCCTCCCAGTCAGTCTGTTTCTCCCTCTCTCTCCCTCTCATACAAATTCAAGTCAGTCTCCTTGATTTCTCTTTCTCATCCTCAAATCTGTGTCTGTCCTCTACTTCTCATTCACAATGACAATGACCGGGTTCTAATCCTCATCACAACTTACCTGTATTATTGTCAGAGCCTTCTAATGGGTCTCCTTGCTTCCTGTTTCTCCTTCTCCATTCCACTCTTACCTACCCGAAATAATCTTCCTGAGGAACAGATCAGACAATATCATTTTCCCATTCAAAATCTTCAGTGGTTCACTACTGGCACTAGAATAAAATATAAATTCTTCCTGGCATTTCATATTACTCCCTTTCATGTACTTCACACTCCAGTCAAACTAGGCTAATATTTGTTCCCCAACCTGATGCTATCCCATGCCTCTGTGCACTTCCCTACTCTCAAAACATACTCTCTTATCTTTTCTATTTTTCAGAATTCTTTCCTTCCTTCAAGTTATTAGTTCAACTACCTTTATCTTTCCCTTCTCAAATATTTCTAGAGTATTCCAAGTCTCTTCTTTATGTCAGTTATCTATACATGTGAATTGAAGGACCATAGTTAATCCCCTCACTTTACAGATGAGAAATTCCTTAAGTGACTTGCCTAAGGTCAGACAGGCATGAGGCTGGATTTGAACCCAGGTCTTCAAAGCCAATGTTCTTTCTGAGATGCCTCTCTAACTCTTCCTTTCCTTTTCCCCAAACTCTACCCAACCCCTTCTAAATAGCAGAATGGTCTGAATGTGCTTAATGCTCAGTGCAATCCATGAAAGCAGGGACTATTTTGTTTTTCACTGTATCCCCTTGCAAGCAGGTGCTTAATAAACATGTTTCAAACTGCTAGATTGAATAAAACTAAAAGCCATGCATCAGCACATTTTAACTCAAACATAGTTAAAAAATATGGTTATGTGCCCCAGGGGATACTCGTAGGAAATACTATGAACTTCCCTTCTGTGTCACACAGAAAGACCCTTGGACAGAAATAGCAGCTCTACCTGGTGCCTTTAGTGACTGTTTTTTAATAAACACAGCTAGATTAGCTTTGATACAATAATTAGTTGAAATCCAAAGACAAGGCAATAAAGATTCCAGGATTCTGTCAGGATGAAATCAATTTTTAAAAATCCTGTAATAGGCACCTACTATATTAGTATATGTCAGGCACTATTAGGGATTTTGAAAAAAATTAATTCCTCACTTTGTAGTAACTTACATTTTGTCAGGGAAAACAATATATGTATGAATAACACACACACACAGAGTAAATATATAAGATCATTTTAGGGGAAAGGTGCCAACTTACTGAGTTGCCATATTTTTTTTTCTTTACAAGATTTAAAGTCTCTAATATGTGCTATTTGCCCTTAGGCTTCAGGTCTCCATTTTGATGCTATTCCATATAAACACTTGGCTTGCCATACTTTCAGAGTATTTTCCACTTTCATAGATCAGTAGAAACCTATCAGTTCTGAGAACCATCTGAAGTTAACTTTAATGAAAGAAATTGAGGTAGAGGGAGATACATTTTATCCTAAGCCAAAGGAGCCCTTATATCAGGTATGGGAGCCAAACTCAGGTTTCCTTGGTCCCCAAAACTGAGTGACACAAGACAAAAGCGCTAATCAAATATGTTACCACCGTCTCCCTCTAAGACAAGCTTAACCTGGGAGTTCCACATTAGATAAAGAGCTCTTTTCTATTTTCCAATGTGTCTGATTAAAGCCAAAATCCTGGCTATCACCCTGAGACTGGGAATACCTGCAATATTATTGGATGGGAGGTGGATAGGGAAAGGGAAGGGAGAAGAGCTGCCCTCCCTTAGTACTGAGCCAACATGAGTTATGGATGAATTCATCTCTCTCAAGATAAGGCGCGGTCCTCTACAGGAGATGCATGTAGATATATATCAGTGCCCTAACCAACAGAAATAAATGTCATAATTCCAACCCCTGTCCATAAATACACAGTAGCGGCAGCAGGAGCGACAAACTTAAACAGCCCACTGTGCTCAGAAGAGGAAGGATTTAGTGAGCTTCGTTACTTGCTCATATGTTGGAAAGTGCTTTTAGGAGAGAGTTAAACAGGCACATTACTACGCACGCTCATGGCCCTAAATAAATAAGGCATTAGCGTTACACTGCCATTGCCCACACAGAAAGGCCGCAAGCCTCTATTGCCAATGCACTGAAAGGGAAGACAATTCACAAGGTGGTATTTTTTTTGAATCTGGGTACTTTAAGTAAAAAACAGCTGCAGCATCAATGAGAGAAGTCGGTAAGAAGGGGTACTCTTTCTGAAGGGGCCAACTGGAATCCCCAGGATCTTTAATATATTCTAAACAAGTCACAGTCCAGTGGAAGATGTCATCTACTTTCCCTTCTGTCCACCATCTGCTGCCCCTCAGAGTTCCCAGCTCCCTAATGAAATACAAATGGGTAGGTAACTTCTTATCAGGTTAACCTTCCTGACACTGTTTGGGAACACTGGCTACCTCCCATTACCAGCACACTTTCTAGATCCAGGCTATCGAATTTTTTTTTCATTTAAATCTTCACTCCTAAACAAGCAATTGGCTCCTGTCCCTGAATTGATAAAGCCCTCTAGTACCCTAGAGAGGGATCAACCATCATTATTTCATACTATAATTTCTCTGGAAATTAATCCTTTGATAATGTTACTGAACAGATCATAGCTTCTTGGAGCAAAGCTAAGATATTGATCTAGTTTGGTCAGGTACATGGAGAAAAGCCTTTTCAGATTAGGTTGCTAGAGAAAAGGAGAAGTAGAATGCTATAGAGCTGAAGGCCTCAGAAATTAAAGTACTTCATCAGCACAGTATTCTCTCAGTCTGTACTTCAAAATACCTACATAGATAGAGGTATAAGGAGGCAGAATTTCTTTAGAGATAAAAGACCTTCTGTGGTTGTGTACCAATCTTCCATGCTTGATGTTCTCATGTGTTATAGCCCACATAGATTAAAACCAAATTTGTTTCCTTATTCTGTTCAATTCTATTCTCTCAAAATTTTAAAATATAGGGTTGATATATTGCATAACTCTAGCATCAGTCAACTACTAATTAAACTTAGTAATAAGGGCTATCATATGTAAGAAAAAGGGAAGAAACATTTATATAGCACCTACTATGTGCCAGGAATTATGCTAAGTGCTTTTTTAGAAACATTATCTCATTTGACCTTCATAACAAACCTTCAAAGTAGGTGTTATAATCCCCATTTTACAGCTGAGGAAACTAATGCGACTTTCCCAGTGTCTGAGGTCAAATTTGAACTCAGGTCTTTCTGACTTCAGGTCCAATGTCCTATCAACTGTTCCACAGCTGCCTGAGAAAAAGGAATGTTTAAGAGAACAAAAAAAAGGCATTTTTATCAAATTTCCAGATCAAGTTCTCTATTAGTAATAATTTGCACACTGCTCAACACAAATATTTCTAGCAAATTAACAAATAATTAGCACCACTGACTTAAGTTCTATATTTTAATCTTTCCTCTTCCTTTTGGAAGTGCTAAGAAACAATCAAATAGCTAAAAATCAAAAATCAGGCAATAGGAATGAGTGGCAGTGGGGTAAGTCACAAATTAGAACAGACCCTGAATAATTAATATTCATTTTTTTTTTTTAGAAAACATAATTTAACAGACATTCCATTGGGTCAAAGGCTATAGACAATTTCCTTGAATATTTCCAAACTGTATCCAGAAAGACTGGATCCACTGGTAGCTGCATCAGTGGTGCATTAGTTTGCTAGTCTTCCCACAAATAATTCCATTCAAGATGTTTTACCATCTTTGTCAATTTGATAGGTAGGAGGTAATGTTATACCTCAGTTATTTTAATTTGTATTCATCTCTTACAGATTCCAACCCCACTCCATGGCTCTACCTAGGCCTCCTTTCTATTGTTATTTTTTCTTTTTTGGATAATACCATCTGTTTACATAAGTTCAAGTATCACTAGTGTAGGTGACTTCCAAATTAATATACCCAGGACTAGTCTCACTCTGAATTCTGGGCCTGTATCAGCTACTTCTTGGATATCTGCTTCTGAGCATCAGTATGTCCAAAATGGAATGCATTAACTTTTCCCCTACAATTTTGGCTGTGCTAAACTTCTTTATTTCTGTTGAGGACATCGCCATACACTTTACTCTTCATTTTCCATATCAAATCAGTTGCTAAGTCTTGCTAATTTTTTAAAAACATATTTTATTAATCCTTTTTTAAATACTTTATTCATTTTAAAATATCCCTCTCCCCAACCCTGCACAGAAAGCCACCCCACAACAAAGGAAGCAATACAACAAAACTAACCAATATATCAGACCAGTCTGACAGCATAGGCAATGGGCCACACCCACTGTTTGCCACCTCTCTTTAGAAGAGAGGGATACAAATTTTCTCTTCTCTTTTTCAGGACCAAGATGGATGATTAAGTAGTTTTATTTACATTGCTTAAGTCATTGTGAATGTTATTTTCCTAGTTCTGCTTCCTTCACTTTAGTAATCTCTCCTCCTTCTTTATATTCATATAGCCACTAGCAGAGTTTAGTCCTGGATTGCCGAAATAGACACCTGAATCATCTCCTTGCTTTCAGTCTCTTTCCCTGGCAATTCATCTTCCCAAATTATCTTTGTAAGGCACGAGTGTGATGACAGAACTCAAAAACCATCAATGGCTCTTTGCTGCCTTGTCCTGGGAGGTTCTCCATCACCTCAACAGCCTATGCGCTGCTACCACACTTGATGTGTGTACCACAGCCATCACCATGGGGAGTGCATTCATACAAGCCATCTCCCATGCTTGAAATGCCTGCCTCTTCATCTCCACCTCTCAGGACTCATCTCCCTCAAGAACTAGCTCAGGAGTGACCTGCTCTTCAAAGCCTTTGCTGGGGCCCCATTTGTTAGTGTTTGATTTCAGCTGGATTCTTTGGGCACTATACTTGTCTGGGTACAAATTGCTTACCCTAAGAGGAATTTAAGCTGGAGGCTAGAGGTGGTTATGGTTTTACCTTTGTATGCCCTGCACAAAGGACATAAATAGACAATAAATATGGGGATGAGAACTATTTAGTCATATCCTTTGATAATTTGGGGAATCACTCAATCTTATAGAATATATGTCAATTCCCTAATTTTTGGATTATTGGATTGGATATAATATGGATTAATATACTGTTATTACAGTAGTTGATGCAAATATTCTCCATCTCTTCCTCCATCTGTATCTTTTTTTTCCTAACTCTAAATTCATTTCAATTTGTTGTCAGACAATAGCATTTATTAAGTAAGCACGTACTATGTACCAGGAACTGTGCCGAGACCTAGTGATATAAAAAGAGGGAAGTTTTATAATTTTTTTATCATCAAAATTAGCTAATTTACATTTTATGCTTCCCTCTATTCTGAGTTTCTAAAAAATGAGCTGAGAGCCTGTTTTTAAGAACCCCTCTTCTATCCTCAGTCTGGTTATGAATTCTGTTCCAAAACAGTTGTAAAAGATATAATTTTCCAGGTTTTTCTGATTTTTTAAATAGATGACACAGTAGACAGAGAGCTAGACTTGGAATGAAGAAGAATAGGGTTCAAATCTGGTTTCAGACAGTAACTGTGTGACCTAGGCAAGTTACTATCTGCTTCAGTTCCATATGCTGTAAAATGGAGATAATGGCTGCACCTCTCCCAGAGTGTTGTAAGTAATATTTGTAAAGTGCTTTGCAAAGCTTAAAGTGCTATATAAATTGCTATGATGATAATGATGCTTAGATCCCTTATCTATTTCAAATTTATTGTAGCATATGATGTAAGATGTTGGTCTAAACTATTTTTTTTTTTAGCCAAATTGCTTTTGCATTTTCCTACTGCTCTTGCTGAATAAAAAGTTCTCAGAAGTTTGCATTCTTGGTTTATTGAATGTGGTGTGTATTAGCTTTTAAGTTTTGCTTTGTCTTCTTAAAAATGAATTTTTTGTATTTCTTTTGTCTTTTTTAAAAAATACATTATGAAAATTTCTCCCAGTATTCTTCTTTCTCAAACTCATGGACCTCATACCTCTGGTAAAGGGATGATATGAGAGGGAGGGAGCTTCCTGTATCTCTTCTTTGTAGCCATATGGTTGATTTTTCTATTTACACTGTTGTAGTCACTGTTTTCTTAGCTATGCTTACTTAGTTCATATCTCTTTCAATGATTCTCTATAGCTATCCTATTTGTTATTTCTTATAGCATAGTAATAAATCCAGACATTGATATACAGTAATTTGTTTAATAATTACCGAATCAATGGGCATCTAATTTATTTCCAATGGTATTATTTCATTGTTTATATTACTTTTATATTTAATATTATTTTCATAGTTTTCATTATTTTATATTATTTCATTTTTGTTATTATATTGAGTACAGTATTTCTGAAAATTTTCTTTATTCCTCCTTTACCTGTAAGTAGATTAACCCTTATTGTTTTTTATCTTTATAATTTGGTTTTTCCTGTTTTTCTTTTAAAAAAATCAAATAAGTTAATACTTTGTTCATTATTTTCTTATGCCCTGGAAAAGATATAAAAAAATCAGTTGTGGAAATACAAATATTTTTATATTTTATTTTGTGCATAAAAACTTTGTATTTATTTATGAAATCTTGATAATTCCTAAAGCATAACCAAAATTTATAAAGTTGAAATATAGTGTTAAAAAATAAGTATATTTTTAAGATGTTCACTTTAATAATTACCACAGGCCTAGGAAATTCAGTTTTTTCAAAGTACTGTTAAAGATCCATGATTTCAATCCAGTTTACCTTTCTCTAACATTTTGCCAACTCTGAAAGTCACCTCCAATGAATATTTTACTTTCTTGGCCTTTTTGCACTTTTATTAGCTTTTTCCTTTAAGAATACAGATACTATTCCATTCATATAATAATGTTCATAACAAAAACAGCTAAAACTTAAGGTAATCCTTAAAGGTTAGTGAAGCATTTTTCATAATTTCCATTTAATTTTCACAATAACGCTGTGGGTTAAATATCAGTAACAAATATTTATTAATTTACTATTATGTACTAAGCTATGAGTTAGGTACTGGGATAGGAAAACAAAAAGGAATTAGGTCTTGTCTTAAAAGACTATATTCTACCAGGGAAAACAGTATTTTGGTGGCAGCTCATGAAGATGAAGAGACTTAAGTTATAGCCACAGAGATGGATTACAATTCTAGGTCTACATTCATTTCAAATGGAGCATTTTTTACATCATAACATGCTCTGCCTTGCTCTCCCTATTTAAAAATGATATTGCTTAATTATCAAGACTCACAACATTCTTTTTTTACTATTGTTTTACTGAAAACCTGACTGCAATCTGTTTAAAAAAGTGATTCTATTCAGTAGTGTTATATTACCTTAAGAAAATCAGCATCAAATAGTTTGTTTTACTGCCAACAATCAGACAGCCTTCTTCCCTTCCCTCCCTTCTATCTCCCTGACAACTCCTTCTCCTACCTCATCCAAGAACCAGATCCTCAAGATTTCCTTACTTAAAAAAAGAAGAGAAAGAAAAATCAGCCCAAGCTAGGTACAAGAAGTGTGTTTTGCTTGAAGCAATTTACATGCCAGCTTCTCTGAGGGTCTGGCAAGGATGTAGCCCTGGTAAGCCCAGGGAAGGTTTCAGATGTGCATCTCTGAATTCTGACCAACTAATTCTCAATTTTGGAAATAATGGATATCAACAGAGGGGCCTGTAACAAGAAGGGAACTTAGAAGGGAACAAAAGTCTTCTAGTGATAGGCAAAATCCACTAGAAAACTCAGAAAAATGTCAGAGAATAATTCTTGTATTCATCTTCAAACAATAAGTCAAACTTTAAATATTCTTATCAGGGAAGGAAAAGCCTTGCTATGTGAAGACTATGGATACCTTGAATCCTCAGTTTCAGATAGCAAATTAGCAATTTCTATCATAGCATTCAGATTTACTTTTAAAGAAAGTTAGGGGAGGGGAGTAAAGGAAAACAAACACACATCTTCTATTCAGCATAAAACCAGGCCCACCAAATAACAAGGGAAAGGAAAGACTAAGTGAAAGAGCATAAAACACAGCTGGTGATTAGCGCTGACAAAGGCTGAGGGAAGCACCTTTTCCTACTTTGGAGATTACAACCCACACTTAACCCTGTGATGGGGACAAGCCTACAGCAGGGTGGCAGCTGGGAGGCTCTCTGCACCATGGGAAGGTTAGATTAGAACTAAAGTCTGTAGGTTTTTTCCTTAGGCTGCAGTTCAGAATTAGTGAAGTTATGAATCAATCAACGAACATTTATTAAGCATTTGGTATGTGGCAGAAACTGTGCAAAGACAAAAATGAAAGTGTCTTTTCTCAAGTAGCTTATGTTCTACCAAGTGAGACATTAGGTACCTATAGACAAAATAAATGGAGGGTTTGGGGGTTGGGAGTTATTATTCCCAACCATCTTTTCATGAGCTCTTTTGTCAGCCAGACAAGAAACCATGTCCTAAAGAGCATAACATGCTCACTTCTAGGGATCCTGGCCTGATCGATGAGTTCTTCATCTCCTCAATACATCTAGGTGGGTTTTAACCATACTTTACTTCACTCTCCAATTGGTTTGCCAAACCAACCTGCCAACCTAACTTCCTTCCTTCCTTTCTTTCTCTTTTTAAATCTTTACCTTCCATCTTAGAATCAATACTGTGTATTGGTTCCAAGACAGAAGAGCAGTAAGGGCTAGGCAACAGGGTTAAGTGACTTGCCCAGGGTCACACAGCTGGGAAGTGTCTGAGGCCATATTTGAATCTAGGATCTCCCATCTCTAGGCCTGACTCTCAATCCACTGAGACACCCAGCTGCCTCCTTTCCTAATACTACACTTTTGTTTTCTAGTTCTGTAACCATAATCGAATCAATACCATCATTGTTAGTGCAAAGGCTATGTAAACCTCTTCAATGGTTCTCCTTTCCATCAATCCCTGTAACATTCTAAACCAAAATACCTCTATTTGGCCCTGTGCATATTGTCTTCCCCCTAACAGAATAAGGCCATCTAAAGGCAGGAATCATCTTCACTTTGGTACTTAACAAGCAATTTCGGAGTTACAGCACCAAGACCACTGGTCCTGCTTCCAGACCTGCACACAGAGGCGAATCCTGTGGAGAAGGGCTGAGCCATTCCACCAACTGTCCATATCAGGTAGATAAGATCATCATCTTCCCTCAGATCCTTATGAAGAAGCCCAGGATCCTGAACCCCAAAGCTTTAGGAATGGCAATGCAAACAGGCTAGGGCCTGCATCCTGAGAATGATTCCTGCAGGTATAACAGATACATCTATTTAAGACCCGGGGGAAAAAGTTCTTGTCACCAAAAAACTGTGAAGGAGTTCATCATGAGAAATTGATATGAGCTTATCAGTGGAAATAACATTAAAGAAAAGGTAATTCCATCTGCTTTGCTACTGTATTCTAAAGACCTTGGGACGTTTCATTCTGACTTATAGCTAAAACCAGCAATCTGTATTGGTTTTCATTTATTAGAATGTGAGCTCTTGGAGCATAGAGACTGCCTTTACTCTTCTATTTGTACCCTCAGATCTTAGCAAAGTGCTTTGTACATAATACATCCTTAAATACTTCATTCATCCATTCATTCATTCCCAGCATTTAGCAGAATGCTTGGTATGTAAAAGCAGCATTTAATGATTTTCTCTTTGCTCATTCATCCATTCAAGAAAATTTTAGGGGAAAGACACAAGCACTAGCAGTGGGGGAAGTAGAAATGGTTTCTTAATAGGGGATATGTTAGAATTGCACTTTGAAGGAAACTAAGGAAACTATTGAGTCTAAAAGTCAGTGTGAAAGCATGAGATACGATGGTGTATGTGAGGAATAAGATCACCAGTATGGCTAGACTGAAGGGGGGCTTAAAAGGGAGTAGCAGGAAGTAGAAACCAGAGAGACAGGAAGTGAGGTAAGAAAGGGATAAAAAAGGCCAGCAGGAGGACTGAGCTGGGCTTTTTGACCTTTTTTTGATTGGGAGGTGGTTAGTAGTTGGTAGTTGGTTGTTGGGGCTTGGTTGCTGGTGTGTAGGTTAGTGATTAGTTGGTTGGTGGTTATATATCTATATCTATATCTATAGATACAGATTCTGCCTGGTGAGCTGAGCTGAAGGGTGATCAGCTGGACTTTCCCTAAATGGCAGTTATAGGTAGTTATAGGGTAGCTAGTTAGGTATTAGGCAATTTCCTTCTCTACCTCTTTCTTATATTTCCCTCCTTTACTATATTCATTCTACTATATTCTTTTACTAGCTCTATTTTAATAAAACTAAACTGTTAATTGTTCAAAGCTGCTAGAAGTTTTCTTTTCTCTGGCTTAAAGGGATAATATTAATTTATAATTCTACTATAGTCTCATTAAAACTTAAGTTATTAAAAGCTGCTCTCTTATTTTGTCAAAACTCCTAATTTAACCCTTAAAAGAGGTAGTTTGGAAACAGGCTGTGAAAGGCTTTTATGTGTTAGGAATTTATATTGGGGAACAATTAGAGTTTATTGAGCAGCGGATATAGTCAGTATCTTTTTGGCAGAGGATATGTGGAGAACAGGAGAACAAGACTGATTGAAGCAAGGAGACCATTTAGGAGATAACTGCCAAAGTCCAGGCAAGATTTAATGAGGGCCTAAACGGGGAGAATGGCCAAATAAGTGGAGAGAATGGAACAGATGTGGAATCAATAAGACTCAGCAACTCACTGAATATGTGGGGTGAAGTAGAGTGGGGAGTCAAGGGTGATTCCAAGGTTGTAAATCTGCATACCTGGAAAGATGCATGACAGAATTAGAAAAGTTTATTAAGAATGGAGTTGTGGAGCTTGAGATGTCTAACAAATTCAGCTCCAAATATAAAATAAATTTTTGGTCATAAAGGGCAAGAAGCTAAGGAAGAGAGATCTGAAAAGGCTATGCACATTTAGGAGTCATGTGTAAAGATAATTGAATCCATGAAGTCACCAAGCAGAGTATAGAGAGAAGTGGACTGTAGCTAGAAGCCATGATATAATTTATGATGCCATAAAGTAAACTGAAGTATGGTAAGGAAAGGAATTGAGAAAGATGGGCCACAAAAATCCAGGGAGCAAATACTACAAAGACAGGTAGTTAGTAGCATCAATGCTATAGAAAGGAAAGGATCAAGATATTAAGAAAATATCATCTGATATGGCAATTACAAGATCACCGGTAGCTTTGAAGTTAAGGGGAAGATGTTGGTAACCAGATTGTAAGGGGATGGCAAATGAGAGAGAGGTATACAGTGTAGACAGCAGTTTTCTAGCAGTTTGACTGAAAAAGGGAGGAGATACATACTACTATAGTTTGAAAGTTTGGCAGGGTGAAGTGAAGGTTTTTGTTTGTAAAGGATGACAAAGCTCTGAGCGCATTTGAAGCAGCAGGAAATGAGCTACTAGACAGGGAGAGAATGAGGTTGAAAGAGACTGAAGACAGGAGGGAGGCTATGAAGGTGATCTGCTGGAGGAAACAAGCAGGAACTCACAGCAAATTCCTCTATTTTTCCTCAATAATATATGAAGTGAGGTCTGTTGTGAGGATTGAGGGAAGGGTTGGTAAGCAAGGTTTGGAACTGCTGCTGTGGTAATAAACAGTGGTCTTGGAAGTGGGGTGTGCAAGATAATTCATTGGGATACTTGAAGTATTCACTGGAACTGGGGAGAACAGGGCAACTGTTTATCATATTTACAGATGCCACCTGCCTCTGTTGCTCCCTTCCTCTTGCCAAGGTCTAGTGTAGCCCAAGGACAGGTAGTCATCTGGCCCTGTGTTCCTAGTTCTCATGTGACTTACTCCACATGTGGCGAATGCTTTGGGTATTTTTCCTGGCATGGGTTCTGCACAATTCCTTGAGAAACCCAAGGTCAGATAGATAGACCTAGTTTTATAAGGAGCAAGGACCCTTCTACTTCTTTAGTAGGGGCAGGAGGCGTACTGTATGCTTTTACAACCCTGGACAAGGAGGAACTACGATACTAGAATCACACCAAGCAGAATCCCAAGGTGGGGCTCTCCACGATCCCAAGCAATCTGGTTGTTCTGGCAGGGGCTTAATGCTTTCTGAAAACCCAAGCTCCTTGCTGTCTGACTACATGTAGGCAGGAGTTTACACTCAGGCAGCCAGGGATTCAGTACCACTTGAAAAATAAGAAGTGGGAGTTTATTCAGTCATAAAGGAGGTTTTAGTAAACTTCTTTACTGGAGTTCATACTCATGACTCCTGAGAATTGCAGAGGGAAAAGCCAGTTGTCTGTCAAGTGTGAGATTATAAGTGCTAGGTTGGGTCCTGGAGGCAAGGGCCTGATATCTGAGGCTTAGGTTCTGAGCTGGGTCCAAGTGTCGGGTTCTTAAAAATACCCTTCAAAACAATGACCCTCAAAAAACGAAAAACGAAAAACCAAAACTCTTCAGATTTTTTAAAAAACCCCTAAGACACCTCCAGGAAACATCTGGTATTGAATATTATAGTTAAAGATGCTATGTTGCTTACTGTGCATATGTACCACATTCTGAACTTTTAATATTTTAAAATCTTCCTCCTCCAAAGGACAAGCTTACGTATGAGGTGTTTTTCTTTCTTTCTTTCTCTTTTTTTAAAGAGCTTAGTACAAATAAAGGTCACATTTTTTTGTTTCTTTAAGATCATGGAAAATTTTCAATTCTATGATCACAGGACTGGCAAAATGGAATGAGTACCAGGTGCTTTTTGTAGGGTACCTATCATTCAAAATGAAGTGGGAGGAAACTCACTTTCAGCAAAATACCATGTCCATATGTCTTCTATCCATTCCCCCAAAATCCACAATAAGAGTTAATTCAAAAACACATTTACATTAACATCTTTCATGTAAAATGAGTCAGGGAATGCAAAAGTTAAGGTTCTCATAGCAACTGTTTGCCTTCCCACACCATACATATGCAGTATTGGCAATTACTAATTGGGCTGTTGCTAAAGGTGAACCCTTAATATACCACATGTGAGAAGTGGGTGTGCCAGCATACTTACAGGCACTTGGAAGTTGTGTTATTCTTATTTTATGTGTGTGTTTCAAGCCATAACCTAAAAAATATGAGCATGTGATGTTCTGAAACAAACTTCAATTGATGATAATGCTTAGGCCCAAGTTTGCCATGAGCAGCAACACCTCTGAAGACACAACCAGGATGCATAAGGGATATTATGAGGAACAACTTTCCACAAAAATTCTGGGACACACTGGGCACAAGAAGGCTAGACTGAGAAAAGCTAGTAAAGCAGGTCAGGTTGTCACCTTAACTTTCTCCCATTCATGGATTTGCTCCTTTCCTTTCCCAAATGTTCACAGTGCTTTCTCTCATTAGGGTTTTAATTGCTCTTTCAGGAACCAAATCAATGACATTAGCACTGGCCCCTGGCTAATTCACCTTTGAGCTCAAGATAACTTAAAAAAAACCAAAGCTTTGTCAGCAAATTAGAGTACTTTATGTGGTAAGTAAGGAATGAGACTGGCCACCTTCTAAGCAGTCATCTAAGCAGTTACCAATAAAAGCTCTGCTTAGGGAGAAAAAGAAAATACAGGGAATATCATATAATCTCATTTCAGAATAAAAATCATGTATAAGATAGTTATAAAGATCCAGAAGGTCAACTTTTCAGAATCATAAAATTTTACAAATTGTAAAGGAAATACATAAGAATGTCCCCATCCAAACCTCTCTAATTCTCTTTCCACAATACCACCTTCAGTCTTGGGAGAAAGATCCTGACAACTGTTAAGAGTGCTGGGGCCACAGGGCCAATCTCATGATGAGAATCAAAGCATAATACTTCATAATACCTCATTTCATGTACATATGCCAAGTGTATGGGTGGAAGGGAACCATATTTTGAACTTTTTTGAGGATATTATTTTGCCTTCCAGATAGGCTCTCGATATTTACTAACTAGATGATTAAACCAAGTCTCCTAATAAACTTTACTATAGGTTACGCTGTTGGCTTCTTTTGAATGAATAAACATTTCTTAAGAGATAGAACTGGCATTGGCAATTAGTGTATGTCTAATAATCTTGAAATATATAGAGTTTCCTATTTTAGAATATTGCAACTAACCCCATTCAGTCAGGGTGTAGCATCTGGGAAAGCAGTAGAATGCCCAGTAGCCAAGAGTTGAACCACTAAGTTTACAACTACTACTATTAATAATGTTCCTATTATGATGACAGTTATTACTAGTACAAAAAATCAAGACCATTCACAAAGGAATGAGTAAAAGGAATCCTGAAGAAGCTGGCAAAGGCACACTCAGATCTGAGCATAAGTGCTTGTCCAGAATAAGAATTGCCTTTCAACGAAGATGCAGGCAGAAACAAGGCCAGTGATATGCTAGACAAGGACATGGAAGGTAAAGGAACAGAAAAGGAAGAGAGGCCTTGTACAAAAAAACAATTCTCTTTGATGAGAAAGCAAAAATTACATGTGAAGACAGTACTTTCAGGTTCCAGTTGTGGCAATGGTTCAAGTTCTCAAAGTTCAAGATAAACCGTAAATTCCCCTTTCTTCGAATCCAAGTTCCCAGCTATAACATGAGATGGATTGTATGCTTGGGAAAATCCACAAAGGACTAGGGCCTGGAATACTTTCTAAGATGTTTCAAGTTCATCTGCACTAAGCAGCCTTGCTATGAATATGTTTTCTTTCTCTTTTCCTGGAGACTTTTATATCTCATACTTTTCTTCCCTATTTGGTTGAGCCAGATTTCTCGTGTGAGATTTTAGCATTAGAGAATGGTAACATGCTCAAGCAAGAACCTGACATCTTTAAAAAAAAAAACAACAAAAAAAACAAACAAACAAAAAAACCATGACCTTTAACTGTCTCAAGGGAGCTATATTGGCACAAAGGTGACATACTTAGGGATTCGACATACTGAACAGAAGTGATAGAGAGCTTGATAGACATAAGTCTGTCAATCTGGGAAGGCTCTTTAAAAAACATCCTTGACCCCCTTCCCTTCTCTAGGGCTGCTATGAAGACCAGCATAACCACGGTCCCAGTGACCACCCAATTTTTATCCATCCTTCATTGTCACTATTCTTTTTTCCAGCACATTTCCCCAACACAAGACCCTTAACTTATTTTTGCCTTTAAGGATTATTTTATGTAAATTACCAGTTACAAGTAAAAACCTATTTCAGTAATCCCTCACCTATTGGAGGAGTTACATTCCAGAGACCCCCACGATAGGTGAAAATCTGCATAGTAGCAGCATTATATTCATTTATTATTTATATATGTTTTAAGGCTTTATATACCCTTTCCCCACTCTTCTATAAACCTTTTCCACACTCTTATTAACTTAAAGTCACTGAGCCAAGCAGCGCCCAGGATATAGGACACAGCGCTGTGGTTGGTTGCCTTTTATTTCATCAGCCAATAGTGTGCCAGGATAAAGTGTAACTCTGTGACACAGAATTAAGATTTTTTTTTTTAAATCTGAGATACAGTGAAGCTGCAATAAGTGAACCATGATATAGTGAGGAAGGACTATAGTTTCCTACATTCCTGGTCTGATTGTTTTGTAAAATCTTATCTTACGTTTGTAAGTGATAAGGAGGTGAGGGACAGAACTGTCAACAGTTTAGATATTACAATAAGATCAGAACTATCTATCTATCTATATCTATATCTATATCTATATCTGAATGAACAACTGTAGTATGAATTAAGTCACCACTAACAGAGCTATAAAATGTGGAAGTGGAATGAATCTTATAATCAGTTCTCATCAGACTAAGATGGTTACTCTGTTCCTTGCCTACTGGTCTGAAATGGTGGGGGCAGAACAAACAGCAAGAGGTGTAGGTGATATGGAAAGTCTATGTGTATATGTATGTGCCCATGTACACATAAATCTCTCCCGCACACACAGATTCATGATCTCATTTTCTTTTTCTATCCAGGGAATTCTTAGGTCAAAGGCTAGAAATGCCATGCCCTCTTTTTAGTTTCTTTTCCAGGTTCTCTCATATCCTCACAAACACCTAGCTTTAATGAATGCACTACACTTCCTCACTAAAAGAACATAACTGAGAATACAACATGGGAGTCATGAGAAGAAGACATTTCACAAAACAATGGACCATAGTCCTTCCCACAGTTTTAACATGTTACTTAATATTTTCTTTTATGTGTCATCACTCATTTAAGTGCTCTTCTTTGGAATGATTTAACATGAAACTCAAGTTGGATGGGGAAAGAAGCCAGGTTTCTGGGTAGGTGGCAAATGATCTGCTCTTCCTTTCTCCATGTTGTATCCCTGAGAATTACCAGGATCAGCTGAGACACTGAGCCTTTTATTAGTGAAGCAGCTGAATAATTTATAAAGGTTGCAGAGGGCCCATTAGACGTGGCAAAGCTGTAATAACTGACTTAGGACTTTGCTTATTCAGGACAGAAGTTTAATTTGTCCATAAACACCATGCTCCCTTATCATAAACCCATCCCACTGGCTTGACCTCCTCCCATGTCCATATTCACATGTTCTAGCATGTCCTCACAGGTCATATCTGGCTGACTACTCTACAACCTACCCTACAAAGTAGGAAAAATCAAAATCAAAATCAATTTCATTTCCTAAAATCAGGCTTGGTCATGCATTTTTGAGAGGCAGTATGGTATAGTGTGAATAGGACACTGGATTTGGGAGTCAGAAAGACCTAGGTTCAGACACTAACCAGTTGACTGACTCTCAGGTCTCAGTTTCCTCATCTGTAAAATGGGGAGATTGGATCAGTGGCATCTAAGGGACCTTCCAGGTCTAAATCTCCGATCCTATGATGCCTTTGTTCTGCATTCAACTTAAAACATCTTTAGAGGGAAATGTGGGGAGTCAAGAAAATTCTAATTAAAGTATAATGTATTGTAATCTCTGAATTTTAGAGCAAATGAAACCTTGGTAATTATCTACTCTTCCTCTATTAGAGATGAGCAAATTGGGACCCACAGAAAGTAATCTGCTCAAAGTTACATAGTGGCTCAGCAAAAATAGGAATCCAGATAATTTGAAGATCCTTGTGTAAATCACAAATTGCAAGAATCTATACTTCCTTTTCTATATTCTTTTTTCAAGATTACATTTTTTTTCCAAATAGCAAAACTCTTATTTTCTTTCTTTCTTTCCTCTTTACCCCTCTTTCCCCCTCACTGAGCTCAAAAGAAAAACAAAATCTGTCATGGACATAAACATTAAAGCAAAACAAATTTCCTCACTGGCCATGTCTAAAAAAATAATTTCCTTCTGCACTCTGAATCTTTTACTTCTCCATTAGGAGGCATGTTTCATCATTAGGCTTTACAAATTCTTAAGCCTTTAGAAGTTATTTGTTGTTACCACCTTATTGTTACTGGACAAACTATTCTGGTTTTCTTCACTTCACTCATCATCAGTTCATGAAGTCTTCTCAGGTTTCTCTGAAACCAATTCCTTCATGAGCTTTCAAAGGACAATAATATTCCACCACATTTATATACCATAACATTTTGGACTATTCTCCTATTGACAGCAATCTTCTTAGATTCCCATTCTTTGCTACCTCAAAGAGTCATAAATATTTTTGTTATCTTCTCAGGTAGAGTTTAATTTTGCTTAAAACTAATCCTTCCCTTTTTCTAATCTGCAACCTCTTTTCCTTCCCTTCTTTCTCAGTTTCCTTGTCAAATGAAATTTATGTACTCAAAAGTGTGTATATGTGTGTGTATCTTCCCTTTAACTAGTTTATATGAAAAAAATCCAGGTGTCAGCCACTACTATTTTACTTCTTTTTTCCTTGTTTATGTAGATGTTTACTTGTGAACCTGATTACATAACTCCTTGTCTTTCCCTCTTCTTCCTTTCTATTTCCATTCTTCCTTTAAGATCATCAAAGCATAACAACCACTCTCAGGCATTCTTCATAACTAATACTCTCTCTAAAACCCCTGATGATAGAACTCTAGGGAAACACCTGTATTATCTCCTCATATTTGAATTTTTAAGTGTTTATCCTAGCTTAGGTCTTTTATCAATGATCATTTGTCATTATCTTTTCATGTTTCTTTTAACTCCTTTATTTGAATTCCAATATTTGCCTACAGTTTTGCTCTTTTCATCAAGAATGCTTGGATGTCCTTTATTTCATTAAAGATCTTTCCCCCCTCCTTCTATACAGTATTATACTCAGTTTTTCTGGGTAAGTTATTTTTGGCTATTCTTTGCCTTCTGAGATCTTATTCCTAGCTCTCTTCTCCTTTACAGTGGTGGTTGCTAAATCATGTGGCTCTTTAATTCTTCATTGTGTGTACTTTAATTTTTTTTTCCTGGCTGCTTGCAGTAGAAGCTCTGGATTTAAAATATGTTAGAAGAGGTTTTTTTTTTCTTTTTTTTTTCCCCAGGAAGTAACCAAGAGTTTTAATTTTTCATTTTGGTCCATGGTTCTAAGAAGTCTGGGCAATTTTCTTTTAAGATTTCTTGAAGTATAATGAGTAAGCATTATATGCCTTATATATGCCCCCCTTTTCTTTTTGATCATGGCATTCTGATAGTACAATGAATCTTATTTTTTTTTTCTTCTTGATCTGTTTTCTAGGATAGTTGTTTTTGTGATGAGATATCACATTAATACTCTTTCCAAGTCATTTTCCATAGTTCTCAGTTTTTTTCCAAAATTTTCCTCTAGTGTTTTCATTTCATTGATTTAAATTTTAAAAGATCATCTATTTTTTTAATGCTTGCTTCATCTCTTCCAGAAATTACATTTTAATTTGTGTTCAAGCTATAATTTTCTTTGAAGCTTTGCTTGTATAAGTTTTAGAATCATTCTCTTCTTCTGGCTTTGTGTCTTGAGTGTTTCTGTCATCATAATAGCTTCTTTTTATTAAGGGTGGGATTCTTTTTGTTTCTTCTTCTACCACAGATCCTCTACTCTCCCTTCAGCTTTGATGTTAGGGTCATATTCTTCAAAATTCTGGAAGGCTGGTCTCCGCTGGTCCTTTTGCTTCTTTCTTAGAGCATTGAGTGCTGTTATTCCAGGACCATTGTAAAGCTCAGGCCAGGGACCTAGAAGCTCTGTATGTGGTGTGTCCATGGCCAGATCAGATGTTCAGTTATCTCTATTTCTCTATGCTGTCCTGGGTTAGAAAAATGACTTTTGGGGATTCATTCAGCGGCATTTCCTAAATCTGTTTGGAGGATTCTGTGTTCAGGTGGGCTAAATATATCATCTTGGTTCTGCTTTCCTCTATTCTATGTTTTAAAACAGTAGCTGTGATGGGGAATGCTATCACAGAAGCAGGGGGTCAAAGAATGAAAACATTTTGAAGATAGCTACTTTTTTCTAAGCTTTCTTCTGTAGCCTTTATTTTTTTTCCCTAACAGGAGGGCACTTTATTCTGAGTCAATGTATTTTTAACTAATTAAACTAATTTTTTAAAAAGCACAAAGATAAGTCAATATAGAGATTGGAAACCATTGCTCCAAATCTCTATGGAATTCTACCAGAAATAAAGAGAAAACTGGTAATTTTATTAATCAGATCTGATCCTTTCTGTTCTTTGGCCTTAATTGCTTGGTTATTCTTGTGGTAGTAAGAAGATGAGTGCAAAAAAAAAAAAAAAAACCTCAAAAACAACAAAAGATCTGTATTAGTTCTCATCTACTTTTAGTTTAAGTTCATTCTCAAAAACTCAGGGTTAGGGTTCTAGCTCTTGGTATCTATTCTGTGTGGCAACAAGTTTCTCCCTCCCAGGCCAAATTAGGGGCTCAAAGACCCGTTATCAATGACTCAGTTCAAGCTGATGTGGGAGGGAGTCATGGCAGAGGCAGCCTGCTCACCCCTTCATTCAGTTGCCTCCTTCACAACGGGGCCATTGAATGGGTACCACAATAGAGCGTTGATAATAAAAGGCTGAAGGGAAGCTTACAGAATCCTACTGCACAGACTCGGTCATTCATCACCGGGCAAGTGCCAATATCTGAGAACAGCAATCTCAATTTCTCCAAATCCTCCAACCTGCAACAGCTGCTAGTGACTCCGGTGGGCGGCCTTGCTGCTTACGCAAGTCTGCAATACCAAGTGTTGGCCATGAGCCAAGGAAACATTACTTTAGTTAGAGACATCCTGGCTGCAGAGAGTAGCACAATGGTCTTCATAGCTTATAAAGCAGCTTACAAAGGGCTCCGGTGTATTTCAAAGAGCACTTCAGATAACTGGGAAGAGAAGCTATCTGCACAAACACATTCAAGCAGTTTATTCCTAACCTACTTAATTCAAGGTTTTGTCAGTAGCTAACAACATAGCACAGGAAGGTACAGGAAAGACAGAGAGGTCTAGATAACCCAGCAGTTTAGAAGGAAAGGCCAGGCCACTGTCCTCATTCTGTGGAGTATTATTTGAAGAGTAAAGAACAACTGGCAGCAATCATTCCAGGACATGTATATGAAACAACCAAATGACTGTCTGATGTTTGAGTTAACTCGGGTCAAAAGTCCTGCTTTACAACTTCAATCTTTCTTTTATTAAATTCTTCATCCACTCATGAAAACCTGTCCCTTTCAATGTGGCTCAAGAAACTACAAGTTTCCAAATATACAATAAGGATAAAGTAAAGCCCCAAATATCAATAGACATTTATTAACATGGGAATAAGTTAAAGAGAAAGAGTGAGTCTGAAAATCATTTGATGAGTTTGGTAGGTTCAGGACACTGGCCATAGGTTCACAAAGAAGTTAGGCCCTTCCCATTATAGGATTACTACAATCAGAGACAAAGAAACAGTTTTAAAAACAGGAGAAGGGGGGCTGGGCGGAAGAGGGAGAGAGGAGCACACAAATCAATAAGTCCAAAGTCTAGTAATTGTTTGCATCAACTAATAAGGATAACTAACATTCGTATAGTGCTTTTAAAGTTTGTAAAGTGCTTTACATTCATTATGTTATCTGGGCCTTATAAGAACCATGTCTGAATTAAGTTCTATTGCTTAAGTTCTCATTTCATAGATGAGAGGCATCAAATGACTTGTCCAAGGTCATACAGTGCATGTCAAGAGTAGAATTTGAACCTAGCAAGTCTTAGCTGCAAGTCTGGCAGTCTACTGGAAGAGAGGTTTGGTATTTGGTTGAAAGGCTAAACAGGTAGGTGTGTGCACCCATGCGTGTGTGCTTGCACATGTGTGTGTATGTGTTTTGGAAGATGAGTAGCAGATGTTTAAGTAGGTGTCCTGTGGAGCATTTATGTAGCAATGGATACAAATAGAGCTGTGACCCTGCAAAGCTCCTGCTGCACTGTGTACTCAAGTGTGCAGGGAAGGTAGGTCCGTCAGCAGTGATTCCAGAATGAGGAATTATTCCAATTACAACTTCCAGATTTTTATAAGTTGTCTATAGTGGGTAAATCTAGGAAACTATTTACTTGAGGTGCTTAAATAGCATAACATACCCCAATGCACCACATCAGATAAAGAGGCATTCCTTGAGAGGAACCAGCAATGAGTGTGTGAGAGGATCTCTTTGTGAGTCAAATGCAGAAAGCACATACTAATGCACATAATCAATGGAGTCTATTCTCCTGGGTTGGCATGTTCCTTTCATGAGAGATGGTATGGAAGGCACACTTGGTTTGAAGACAAAGGACTTTAGATTGGAATCCTTGCTAAGATGCTTACTTTATTTTTTTTTTTAAACCCTTACCTGAGGCCATATTTGAACTGAAGACCTCCCATCTCTGGGCCTGGCTCTCAATCCAGAGCCATCCAGCTACCCCTTATTTTTTAATATAAGCCTCTCTTCTTTTCTGGGTCTCAATTTCTACATCTGTTAGATGGGGAGCAAGACTAGAATAAGGTGCTATTAACTTGGGGTCTATGGATTAAAATATATACATGTAACTATTTCAATATGATGATTAACTTCCTATGTATTTTATTTGATGCACTTAAAATCATTCCAAGTAGAGGTCAGTGGGTTTTACTGTGATGGAGTTCTTGCTTAGCTCTAAATGTTATGATTTCACTTTTGAGGATTCAAATTCTGAACTCCTGCTTCTTCCTTCTTTGGGACTTCTCAGTCACTGATTCCTTGATTGCTCCTTGAATGGTAAATAATAGTATAAGGTTGGAAATTGATAAAAAAATAATAATAGTGGTGAGTTTTCATTTTCCCCTATCAGCACTAGTTAAATTAAACAAAAAGGAAAGAAAGAAATTAAGAAGATGAATAGGGCCTTAAATAAGTTAAATAAGATAGATGTCTGGAAAGTCCCCATACACCTGCATGAGGTTAGCAGTAGATCTAAGACTGAGCAAATGTATAATACAAACAGTTTCTGGTGAGATAATAATGGCTTAGAGTACATAAATATTTTGCAAAAGTTTTATTTTAACATTCATCATACTATGGAAGTAATCCTGCATCCCTCAGAGGTTGGAAGACTGGAACAAAAATTCTACTGGGTATGACTGAATAGGAAAGACTTGCTTTGCAAAGAATATGGTCCTGGAAACAGACTGTGTTTGCTGCCTAAAGGTCAATCTAGCTAAATATGGTCCTGGTAATATATCTGAGAACCAGATGAGTCAAAGTGATCATATATGAAAGGAATATGAAGAAATAAGTCTAATATTACATTGCTAGAGCAGCTGTAATTTTTTTTTTTAAGAAAACAAGATGGAACTATACATCAAGAGCTATAAAACTATTCATGCTCATTAATGTAGAGATTCTATTACTAAGACTTGGCCCTAAGAACTTTATTGAGAAGGTAAAAAGCTATATATGTATGAAAATATTCCTGGAAGCTTTGTTAGTTATGACAAAACAACTGGAAATAATACAAATGCAATGAATGGGAGAAATGGCTGACTAGACTGTGATATTTGAATGTAATGGATTGTATGCTGTTATTAGAAATGACAAATATTGGCAAAATAAAGAAAATAAGAGAAATATATGAAGAGAAGAAAAGCAAAAAGAGAATAAGAATAATACATATCATGATTAGTAACCAAGTAAAAAAATCCAAAGGGAACTCAAAAGCAGAGGGTGTATCTATTAAATACATACACATATAATTTACATATTTTAAAACAAATTGCAAACAATGTGAAGTCTATCATTTTTGACATAATTTTTTATGCCTTTGTTTAGTTAAATGGTTTTTGGTGGTGGTGGTTATGGAATATATAATAAAATAAGAATATGAGGTTTGTCAGGAAGAATACAACATTTTTTGTTAAGGGAAATGCAAATTTTTTGTGGAAATTTTAGCACTTAAAAAAATAGGTGTTCCTCAATTGCCACCTGACTATGTTGGCTACTACCTAAGATATGCTTCAAGCGACTTAACAAACATAAGTAGTTTAGCATCCCTAAAACAGTATACTAAGCACAGTTTTCAACAGAGTGAAAAAAAAAATCAAGAACAAAGTACAAAAGTCTACCTAGTCTCACCTCTACACATCTTTCCACATTCATGACCCACCAGAAACAGGAAAAAACTATGGGAAGAGTTTCATTTGAAAAGCTTGGATTAAGTATTTTAATTTCAAAAATAAGCATATAGGATTTCTACCTTATTTTGGCAGATGAGGAAACTGAGGCTCTGGGAAGATAAGTGATTAGTTCATGGTCAAAGTGACATAGAATGAGAGGAAGGATCTGAACCCGGGGTCTGCTGATGACAATTCTAGCACTCTCGTTACTAGCAATACTCCATCATCCTTCCTTTGTATCCTCAATGCCAAGCACTAGACAATAACAAATATTCACTGAACCTAATAAGCCACAGGGACTTGGATGAAACTAACAATATTAATAGGAATAACAGCTTGCATCTCTTCTTTATCTACATGCTGTGTTCTGAGAAAAATCCTTTTTCTTTATGGAAAATCAGTTGACAAAAGTTAAAATGTTAATAAAGGAAGATTTCCAGTTCATGCATGATGGCTATTTTGTAATAAAAGGGCTGGTTTGACCCCCATCCAGTACAACTCATGAATGTCTCAAGTCAGGAAGAACAAATTCTGAATAAAATAAAGAAAACAAAAAATAAGCATAGTTTGCTGGAAAGAGACAAAAATAATCAAGGCCTTAGATAAGTTATTTCTGAATTCCCTGCACACAACATCATTCATGAACAAGGCAGTGGTACAAATATAGCATAAATGTCGTCTGCTCTGGATTGTAATTTAAAATGCAAATGCTAATGAGTGAACTGGTATATCACTGAAGTTAATAACTGCATGCCTGGCATAGGGGTTGCATCCAAAACACACACAGAAAGAAGAGACAGACACCATGTTCCAATTTAAAAATAAAAAAGCCCAAATTAACCCTAGAAAAATCACCAGCAGATGCATAAATGTAAGCAAATGAGGCATGCAAGGATAGGAGAATAGAATCATTAAAGCTCATACTAGACCAACTAAGCCCATGTTTTCCCACATGTAATAATAGTATGCAGGTAAATTCGAGCTATTTCTGTAAAAACAATAGAGGAAAACATGGGTATAGCATGAGATACTCAACAAAGCAAAAAGAACATTTGTGGAATGATTGAGGTCACAGCTCTCTTACAAATACTTTTAAGAACTTTAGCCAGTAATCTATTGTTGTGTGTAGTCACTTGGGTAGAGAGAAGCCTTTAAAATATTTTGTTGTAGCACAAAAACTACTAGATTTAGAGCCCAGTGATCTGGGTCCAAATTCTGTCTCTGGTATTTTACTACCTTTGTGATCTTAAGACAAGGGTTATCCTGTTTGGGTCTTGGTTTTTCTTATTTATAATTTTCTTATCTAATTATCTATAATATTGGCTAAGTGATCTCTAAAGTAGCCTTCCAGTTCTACAGGAAATCCAACTCCTATGAAAATGTATCCTAATTTGATTTGTTATACTATCTGTTAACAGAGCCCACAGTTTACTCTGAGTGAATACACTCGAAATTTTCTTTAACACATAGTGATACAGTCCTTGAGAAATGCTGTGACAAAAAAATACATCACACTATATAGTCAACCCGGTAATGATCCTCTCCAAATTTTTCCGGCTTGAAATGGTGCTGACAGAGCTTGGGATTTAGTCATAGCTTTCAAAAACAAGGGGTCACATTCATACCCCCAAAAGACTTTCCAAGGTAAGCTTCCAAGAGGCAGTAGAGGTTTTGGGGAAGCTTAATTATGTGAATAATTTATTAAATTATGTGAAGCATTTATTAAGGGCCTACTATATGCAAGGTGCTATGTAGATAATGGGGAGACAAACAGAAATATGAAACTTACTTCTTACCTTGAGGAGCTTACATTCTTCAGGGGTGGGAAGAAGAGGACAGGATACAATATTCGAAGAGATGTGTTATTTAGAATTACTGGGGTTCTATTAAGAAGTATTAAGCCTCAAGATATGTAGATATATGACAAACTTCCTGTGGACATGTGGGGGACTTTGAGACAACATTTTCCGTGATGTAATGGGTTTCCTGTTTTGGACTTGATGACGTCTTGAACGTAAAGCCCGGCTTTAAGTATTGGCTTGAGGCTCTCTCTTCCTAGGAAGCCACCAAAGGAAGGTATGGACTGGGGGGGAGGGGAGGGGCAGGCAGTTTGAAGATATTTTAGCTAGGCGCGTGGTCAGATTTTATTCTATCAAAATGGGTTATTATTTTTCCTCATAATATCAGCCTTTATCATTTTTAATCCTTACAGAGAAAATACATAGCAATTTCAGGGTAGGGTAGCAATAATTTCTGGAGGGTTTGAAAACAAATAGTGAAGGTGATACCTGAATTGAGCCTTGAAAGGAGTGGAGATACTAAATAATATGGGGAGGTAAGGAGGAAGAACAGACCTCTGAAGAGCTTGTACAAAAGCAACAATACAAGATGTGTAAATGCCACATATGGGGAATGGCAAGGCTGCTAGTTTTTCTGCAATGTAGGGTCTATGAAGAGAAGTAACATGAAATTAGGCCAGATGGATTAACAGGATGGAGACAGATGACAAAGGTCTTTAAAAACCAGACAATGCAAAAGTACAGGCAAGAAGGTGGTAACTATGTGAACAGAGACAGATAGGAGCAATACTGTGGAGGTAGAAATGATAAAGACTCCACAACTGAGGAGGTTAGGACAACCCAGAAGTTGTGAATCTAAGTGAGTGGTAGTATGGTGATAATCTTGACTAAAGTGGAGATATTGGGAGAAGACAGGTTTAGGGGTTAAGATAACCAGTGTTTTTTAGCTATTTTGAATTTGAGATGCCTAGTGGAAATCCAGGCAGAGAGGACCAGTAGGGTCTTTGCTCATCAAAGACTAGACCTCAGAAAAGAAATTAAAATATATAGATTTGTGAGTCATCCACACTGAAACAATAATCAAAACTATGGAAGCTGATGAAATCAAGAGAAGATATAGAAAAAGATCAGAACAGAGCCACCCTGTGCAAAACAAAAGGGAATAGGAAGAATGATCCCACAAAGGAGGCTGAGGGGCTGGAAAGCTGACATTTATGGCAGTATGTCATAATTCCTTGAGTATTTTACAGACATGATCTCATCTGAGCTTCACAGTAATCTTACAAAATAGAAACTCTGATTATCCAGACATTTAAGATGACCAAAGTACAGAACAGAAATGAAAGTGACTTGCATAGGTATGACCAAGTAATCTACTGCCTGCCTCCCAAGAGGGTAAAGACTGTGAAGAGCACAAAGGGAGGCAACAGCAGAGATGGTGGTCCTGGAATGCAGAGAAGGGTAGAATAAAGAGAGTCACAACCAGGAGAAAGAATAGATTTAGAAAACAGATATGAGGTACTATAGTTGAGGAAGTTGGAAAGATATATATTTTTGCAAACCTTTAAACTTACAAGAACCTTTTGTAATTGGTCCCTTTCCCTTACCAATATTCCACAGCATATCTCATTAGCTATGTGGGCCAACCCCATAGAATGAGGAGATCCAATTAGAATTGTAAAAGGTTGTAATTCTATATGTGGGTGGATTGGGAGAGAGCCAGTGTGATGATATTAAATAAAGATATGATCATTCAGTATATAAGGGGTAAGCTAGTCCACAAGCTTAGAAAAGCCTCAGAGAAACCCAATGGGATGGCCATCAGCTAGGACAGAACTTCCATATCAGAAACTTTTTTATGTGTTTACCTGTTTTTTAAAATGAAGTCAAATCACTGCTAAAAAGGGGCTGTAAGAAGTGGTTCCCATAGCAACTAGGATTAAGTCTCACAGGTGGTGAGCTGTGTTCACCCTGGGGCTGCCCATTACCAGATTTCAAAGCACTTCCCCTTAATTTCGAATTACTTAAGCACTTATGTTCTCTCTCACACATACACACAATGATTTTCTATCTCTAGATGAGGTTCCTGGGCCCTAACAGGGTAGAAGTAGATGGGGAATAGGCCAGGCCTAAATGTTACCATGTTTAACCACCATTAATGCTAAATTGCCAATAAGAAGAGACAACATGAGAACAGAACAAGGCTGTAGATATTTTGACTATGGCATAATCAATCATAGAATAGAGAGGGAAAATGTAGTCACATTACCTATCAGGTTTGGGGTAATGGAGACAGCTCTCAGAGAAAAGAATGTATAAGACTGAATTAGAAAATACTTTCAAATGGGCACAAAGAAGTCACATTAATTTAAGAAAGAAATACACAGTCTGGCTTTTGTACTCATTCTCATGACACATATTATCTGAACATCCAAGGGTTTAATGCTATTTTGAATTTATTTCCTGTGCAAGAAGTTCCCAAACTGGAGATGAGTAAGATACTGCTTATTCAGAAGAATGCCAAGAAAAAAGTGACTAACTTTTTACTAAGTTTCTAAACTGTTTCCTAACTAGAAATCATTATGAATGAGACCAGCCCTAACTAACTTTGGCTCAGGCCAAAACTGATTTTTTTTTAAAGCCCTGAGGGAACAGTGGGAAGCTCAGAGACTATTATCCCACAAGCTGCTGAGGACAGTTATTTAATTTATTTATTGGTGTATTCTAGCAAATAAAAATCAGATGGAATGGTACAGGGAAGATTGTCATAAAAAGGGGATAAGGCATGCTAAATGAATTAAAAATGTTTTCATTCCTGAGAATGAAATTATCTATCCACACTATCCATTCAAACTCAGGTTCAGTGGATATCAGTGCTACCTGTAGCATGGCATTTTCTGTTGGTTACAGAAGTAGCTAGGTGGTGCAGTGGATAGAGTGCTGGGCCTGAAGGAAGAAAGATCTGATTTCAAATCTAGTCCTAACTAGCTGTGTGACCCTGGGCATTTATCTTGTCTGCTCCAGTAAACTGTAAAATTGGGATAATAATAGCACTACCTTCCAAGGTAGTTGTGAAGATCAAATGAGATTATATTTTTAAAGCTATTCTTACCACAATGCCTGGCAAAAAGTAGGCATTAAATAAATGCTTTCTTCTCCCTCCAATCACAGAGTACCTGAAACTGGCTATTTAGGTAGCATACAGGTATGAGAATGAGGAGTTAAGTAAAGTGATTTCTAAGGTAGCCAAGTGGTCAACATGGTTAATCTGAGGATACTTTATTATGATTCAAACATCAATATAAACAGAAATACTTGTAATTTGTAAGATGGAGATAGAGATTGAAAAGTGGAATAAATTCCTACATAGTTTTCCTAAATACTTAAGATAACTGCAAAATTGGAGGGAGAGGATAGGAGACAATAACAATGAAAGATCTTCCATCTATTGTTTATTGAGATAATACATAAAAGATTCACAAGTAAAATTTCCTTAGACTACTCTTATAGACCAGTGAAGAGAGGAGTACTGACCTTTAAAAGTCATAATACCTGGGTTCAAAACTTATTTCTGCTTGGTCTTAGAGGACAGGTCATTTAAACTATCTGAACCTTAGTTTCCTTCTCTGTAAAATGAGAGTACATTTGGGACAGACACTTCTCAGGACTATTTAAAGGATCAGGTAGGATAATGGATATTAAAGGGCTTTGAAAATATAATGTAAATATCAAGTATTATTATCATACTGTCTTAATTAATCATACCTTCATCTTCACCAAAGGAAAATGGGGCTGACCTTGTAATATGATTCTCAGAATCAGGTTTATTGTCCTGATATGTTCTTCAATTGACCCTCCAGAATGCCAGACCCATTGTGTAATGACAGGTAAAAAGGATGAGATAGATTTCCCCAGAACAACTTGCATCATCACCCCCACTTCTTGAACCAAGGATCAATCAACGAGAAAGAAAGGGAGGAATGAAGTCAGAAAGGAAAAAAAGATACAGAAACAAGAAAAGAGGGAACCATTTTGCCTTATGCATTTCCATTAAGTTGAATTCAATTAAAGAATCTAAAATGAATTAATAGGTAAGGACAAACCATGTATTGCTTAATTAAAAAATGCATATTAGAAAATCTCACATACTAATATTTGGACCTGTGATGGTACTAGAGGATTTCTCACTTTAGGCTTTAAATGCATAACTTGGTTTGTTGTTGTCAATTAATAAAGATTCAATGTTATTAGGGTAAGACGTGACAAGTGTTCCTTCTTCTATCTCAGTACAGGTTATGCTATAAAAATAAGATTTAAAGAAACCAACAACATTTTGAATCTCATCACCCTTGAAAGTAAGAATGAACAAATAAATGATGAGCATAATGATCAGATCACAATTTCACTAAAGAATACATGGCCATCAGAAAATTTTCATTAGATGTGCTGACTATGTCACCTTCCACTGAAGATACTGGGGCAACTAGTTCTTTGCATGAAGCATCTTCTTTCCTCCCTATTTATTTCCTACTTGTCTTCACTTATACCCCCTGCCCCTGCACTCCCAATTGCCAGAAACTACCGGTAGATACATGCCTGCTTGGATGGTGCAGTCCTCACTGAGAATCACAGAGGATCATCTCTCCTAATCCGCACCTCCCTGGCTCTTGCTCTCTTCCCTTCATCAAATGACCCCGAGGTCTTGCCTTTAGGACTCTTGGGCCTTTCCACTTGTGCTGTGGATGAACTTGCTAAGCTTGATGCTTTGTACACAATAAGTCCTTAGTAAATTCTTTTTGTTCCATTATATTTTTTCTTGACAAGGATTCTTTGGTTTTGGGGGTACTGATCCAAGACTTTTTCCCCCAAAGCAAAAATATTTGCTGAATTGGTATGAGATAAATTTTGTAACAATTGTGGAATAATTGTGGAATAATCCTGGGGAAAACTTTCTGGGTTCCCAAATTCATATTCCAGGAAGTCACAAAGAATTTTTCATATAAGGAAAGGTTTTGAACTCTTGTCTTTATTCTAATACAGTCCTAGTCATACTGAGAGTCTATTTTTTCCCCCTCTTTCATTTGGAGTTAAGGTGGTTTGCATTTGCCTTTGTTGAAGACAGTGATGATAAAAATTCTAGGTGTAATCACTGTGGCCTGTGCTAGGCAAAATGTCATTAATAATCCATTCTTAATAGTACTTAAGCATTTTGTATTATCATCTAACACCCATGGGATATTTCAATTTTCCAAAATTTTCAATTTTTTATAATTATGGGGCTTATTCAAGGAACTTAGTCACTGAAGAGAATTTATGGAAACAGAGAGAGAAGGGATGCATAAGATGGGAGAGTACATATGAATGTGACTTTTACCTGTGAAGAGAATAGTCACATTGATATTAAAATTCATTGGAAATTCAAAAATTTCTTCTATTCTTTAATAATAGCATTGAGACACAAACAACAAAACAAAAAGGAAATGATTATTTAATAAGCTGATAATAATGGACAAATGATAATCATGGACAAATAATTTAGACTTCAGACACCAAGAAATATTTTACTGCCCCATAAAGGAGTATTGTTTCATTTATTATTTATTGACTACCTAATTTGAAAACTGTTCTTCAAATATGGGGGATTATATAGGGGTGAACTAAACAAAGCCCCTATTGCCACAGAATTTACCATGTATTAGGGGAGAGGAAAAACACAACTAAATAAAATAATGTTATAATGGAATTCAGAAATGTAAAAAGTACTATAGGAAGTCAGGTGTATGGAGACAACAAAGTTGTGGATGCTTCAAAAAGGAGAAGGTATTTTATGTGAGATTTGAAGGATAAACAGTAATTAAACAGGTTGATTGAAGACACAGCTGGAGGGTCTAAACCATGTTAGCAAAAGTATGGCATACATGTCCCAGGGTGCTGGAAAGGCTGCTCTGTGCAGTCTGGGCATGAGATCCCTAAAAGGTTCCCCACTGCTGTTCTAGAATAAATAAAGACACAAGAGATAGGAAAGTATAGAACATGTTCCCAGAACACCAAATAGACCAATTTGACTATAACTTGGAGAATATGAAAACAAATAGTTACAGCTGGATGGGTATGCTAGAGTGTACCTTTGAAAGTCTCTGAAAATCAGGCTAAGAAATTTGGATTTTATGAAATAATTTTTTTAGGGGGCAGGATATGGTCAGAGGAAGATTAAATAGGAAGATTAATTTGGCAGTGACTTGTTGGATAGGTTGGATAAAGGGACAGCTTGAAGGCAGGGAGACTAGATTGGAAGCTACAGCAATAGTATAATTAAGACTTGAATTAAAGGGGTTTGGGGGATGTTGGAATAGAGAAATGGGAAGAGATGTGAGAAACAACAGGATTTCAGAGAGAATCTGAAGTAAAAAAATGTCTGAGGTGATGCACAAGACAGTAATACCTTTGGAGGAAATGGGGAAATCAAAAAGGGAGGTCAGTCAGCTAGCTTGCTGAATACATTTGGTTTGCAGGGCCTAGTTTGGACAATGCTGTCTCTGGCCAGTTCTAAACTATGGCTCCATTGTAAACCTTGATTCCTAAGAGGCAGGTATACTTCAAGGAGTCACAGCCATAAGAGTTTTCTGTCACCATTTCAAAGCATTACCATATGATTTTAGGGGTTAAGTAATTTCTTCTTATTAAACCTGTTTCCCTTTTTTTTTTTGAAGAACATAATAAACTTGCCATTTGTGAAGACAAACTAAAACAGAATGACTTTTGTTCTAATCAACGGAAATGGAGGGTGCCTTATAAACTTGGGGGTAAGGGAATGGAGATGGAGATGCTTTTATAAAAATGTAGGTTGCCCAGTGATTTTGGCTTCCTGGCTATTGCAGGACAAGAACTGGATGTGATTGTGTCCTAGGCTGAAATAAATATGCATGGGAAGAGGCCAGAGCAGCAGGACCTTGAATAGCTTTGGCTATGTTTGCAAAAGGTCAATTATTCACCAATCAAACCAAAGGCAGGTGCTCAGAGGACTAAAGGGCAGGATCTCAGGAGACAATGACCTGCTAGGTACAGCTGAATTTTCCCACCTGCTTTCCCATCTGATCATTCCACATACAAGGGTGCAGGGACTGTGACAGAGAAGCCACCTGGTTCAGGCCACCTGCTACTCTATCAAGCTGTGGACCTGTCTGCCCAAAAAGAGTTCACAAAAAAATGGACAAGAAAAAAATGGTATCATTTCCCTCCAGCTTAGAGTGAGGCCCCTTGTGAAAACCAATTGTTTCATGAGCTTGAATACCACTGGACTATTTGAGCCTACTCAGAGACTTGGGCAGTCATATGCTGACTCAAAGATCATTTTTCCCTGCTCTCCTCTATGAAGGGCTTCAATATTTAATTTCAGTCTTCATCAGAACATCCCCCATCAAATTAAAGGACTTAAATAGAAAGTTAATGCCCCTCCTAAACATCCTGCAGTATGTTACTCTTCTAAATATCCTGAAGCTACAGAATTTCAACTTAGCCACAGAATGGCATGGTTATATTTTTGATCTCAACCTCTTCTTAAACTGTACTACCTCTGTGATCCAGAATTGCGAAGCTCATCTCCTATCAATCTAGGTCCTCACTCATGCAAAAGTTTAAGGTTTTTAGTCCTTGCCAAGATCTACATCACTTCTACTTTTTCTCTGCTTTCTTAGTCAATTATTTCTCTGGCCTCCTGTTATTTCCTTTCCAATCTTAGCTCTATTGTAAAGCAGGTTACCCTTAAACTGATTGCCATCTCTGAATGGCATTCATAGCTTGCCAAACCTCAGCTCTTAGGTACTTCCCACTATCTGTCCTCTCTGCTTCTTAAGGCTCTAGAAAACTAATTTAAGTCATATAACTGCTGAATTAACCACACTATATTGCATGACAATTCTTTTATTCATTCCTGCTTGACTCTCAGTCATACTCCCCACCCATGGTACTTGTTTTATTTATTTGCCTGTCCAGGTGCCCTTATTAATTATTATTTTTATCGCATTATGATCTGAGAAGGTTACATTTATTATATCTGCTCTTTTGCATTTGTTTGCAATGATTCTATGCCCTATTACATGGTCAATCTTTGTGAATGTACCATGTGCAGCTGAAAAGAAGGTGTATTCCTTTTTCTCCCTATTTATTTTTCTCCACATATCAGTTAAATCTAATTTTTCTAGGACTTCATTCACCTCTTACCTCTTTCTTATTATTTTTTGGTTTGATTTATCTAGATCTGAAAGAGGAATATTTAGATCTCCCACTATTATGGTTTTACTATCTATTTCCTTCTTGACCTCTGCCAGTTTCTCCTTTATGAATTTGGATGCTATACCACTTGGTGCATATATATTGAGCAGTGTTATTTCCTCATTGTTTATACTGCCTTTAATCAGGATGTAATGACCTTCCCTGTCTTTTTTAATCATATCTATTTTTACTTTGGCTTTGTCAGAAATCATAATAGCCATTCCTGCCTTCTTTTTCTCATTTGATGCCCAAAAGATTTTGCTCAAGCCCTTAACCTTAAACTTGTGTATGTCTACCTGCCTCATATGTGTTTCTTGAAGAAAACATATGGTAGGATTTTGGTTTCTGATCCACTCTGCTATTTGCTTCTGTTTTATGAGTAAGTTCATTCCATTCACATTCAGAGTTATAATTATCAGTTGTGCATTCACTGACATTTTTGTATCCTCCTCTAGACCCACCCCTTCTTCTTACACTATTTTCTTTTAAACCAGTGGTTTGCTTTGAGCCAGTATCCCTTATCCCCTCCCTTGATTTCCCTTTCTGCCCCCTCCCTTGTTATTCCTCTCTTTTTGTTTTTAAAGGCCTAATGAATTCCCACCCCCTTCTTCTCCCCTCCCTTTTTTGACCTCCCCACTCTCCTGCTCCCTTTGGTTTATCCCTTCTGACTTTCTCAGTAGGGTTAGATAGAGTTTTTTATCCCAATGGATAATAAAGCTACTCTTCCCTCTTCGGGTTAATTACACTGAGAGTAAGATTTGATTATTACCTCTTAATGCTCTCTTCCTTTCCTTCTTATAATAGTATTTATCCCCTCCCCTTCCCATGCCCTCTTTGTGTGTAATAGAATATCCTATTTTTCTTATTTACTCAGATTTCTCTTGGTGTCTCCTACTATTCCCCCCCTCTTTGCCACCCCCCATGTCATCTTAGACCATTTAGTATCCTGTCCTCTCCCTATGAATTATTCTTCTGGTTGCTATAATAGTGAATATTATAATAGTGAATAGAATTCACTACAGAGAATTTCTCCACCTAGTAATACAGATAATTAGATCTCACTGAGGCCCTTAAAAAAGCAAATTTAAAAAATTATAAGTTTTCTTTCTTTTCCCTCTGTTTCTTATTTACCTTTTCATGTTTCTCTTGGTTTTTGTGGTTGGGTATCAAACTTTACATTTAGTCCCGGTCTCTTTTGTGCAAAAACTTGGAATTCTTCAATTTTGTTGAATGCCCATACTTTCCCCTGGAAGTATATAGTCAGTTTTGATGGGTAGTTGATCCGTGGCTGAAGGCCCAGCTCTCTTGCCTTTCTGAATATCGTATTCCAAGCCTTGCGGTCTTTTAGCGTTGAGGCTGCCAGATCCTGTGTGATCCTGATTCGTGCTCCTTGATATTTGAATTGTCTCTTTCTGGCTTCTTGTAAGATTTTTTCTTTTACTTGAAAGCTCTTCAATTTTGCTATTATATTCCTTGGTGTTGACTTTTCTATGTCCAGTGTAGAGGGTGATCTATGGATCCTTTCAATGTCTATATTGCCCTCTTGTAGAACTTCAGGGCAATTTTGCTGAATAATTTCTTTAAGTATCGAGTTCCAAGTTTCTATTAATTTCTGCCTTTTCAGGAAGACGAATGATTCTCAAATTGTCTCTTCTAGACCGGTTTTCTTGGTCTGTCACTTTCTCATTGAGATATTTCATGTTTCCTTCTATTTTATCAGTCTTTTGACTTTGTTTTATTTGTTCTTGTTGTCTTGAGAGATCATTGGCTTCTAATTACTCAATTCTAGCCTTTAGGGACTGGTTTTCCTTTTCAATCTGGTCATTTCTGGTCTTCAGTTGACTTGCCTCACTTTCCAATTGTGAAATTCTGCCTTTTAAACTGTTGTTTTCTTGCCAGATCTCTTCCATCTTCCTCAACATCTCATTTTTGAACTCTTCAATAGCTTGTGACCAGTTTCCATTGTTTTGGGAAGGTTTGGATACTTGTTTGTCCTCCTCTGTTGTCTGGATTTTCTCTGTGTAAAAGTTGTTGAGTGTTCCAGAGTTTTTCTTGATAATCTTTTTCTTCTGGGGTTCTCAGCTTGCCATTGTTAGCCCCGCCCCTTTTCAGCTTTGTCTTCACACTCAGGGTCTGCCTGCACTTTCTAAGCTCCCGGGGCTCCGGTCTCCTTGTCCTCGGGGTCAGGCCTCCTGGTAGACCCCAGTCTGCCCCTCTGCCTGAGGCTCCTTCAGCAGTCTCAGGGGCTGCTTCCACAGCCGCGCACCGGGTCCCCACTCGAGGTCCAAGCCTGCACTCGAGATCTTTGTCCTCGCCCAGGGCAATGCCTTCACCCGCGCAGACACTCGGGAAAGTCTGTGCACGTTCTTTAGCCACTTGGGGTCCTACATCCTGCAGCTCTTAGGTACAAGCCCTAGAGCTGCCAGTGACTTACTGGTTGCCACAATCTTGCTGTCACTCTTATGCGTTGGCCTTGGCGCTGTGCGTGGTGTGTGTGTGTGTATGGGGGGGCTTCTTCCTCTAGCGTTTTAGTGAGAGCTGTTTCACCCCTTTATAGAGTGGAAATACCCCGATTCCGCGTTCCTTCAATGCTGCGCCCTGTTGTGGGGTTCCTTCGTTCGTCTGGGTTTGTTTTTATGTCCCCTTGAGGAGTCCTGTAAGTTTAGTTTAGGAGAGATCGAGCAGCTACTCCTTACTCTGCCTCCATCTTAACCTGAAGTCTCCAGTACTTGTTTTATTTAATGTGTCCTATTCTCTCAAGTCCCCTACATCGGTGGTTTCAAACTTAAAAAAAAAAGGTCCTGAATTTATTTATAATACAACAAATTAACATTATCTATGTTATAGTTTCATAAACATTTCCCAAATACACTTTAATCTGGTTGGGAACTTCTTTACTAAGAAAACAGAAACCACCTGTAGTGAGCTTCCTCTTCTTCTTTATTTTAAACTTCATAATATCTCTATGGATTTCCATTTTCTCTTTTCCTTTCTTGTTAAAGACAGCCTTTCTATTTGTGCCTTAGATCCCATTCTTTCTCATTTCCTTTAGAATCATTCTTTGTCTCCTTCATCTTTAGTCTTTTCTTGACCTCTGGCTCAAGTCCTGTTGATTATAAACATAGCAGCTCCTCTTTCACTTATCCTTAAAAAACAACAACAAAAAAAACCCAAGCTCTTCATTTGATCCTATCATTCTCTTCCATTTGGTAGCCAAACTCCCAGGAATGTTCCTACATGTTTGCCTCCACTAGTCAAGATCAAAACTTAAAAAGTGAGAAAGAGAACAAATTAAAAATCCCTAGATAAAACCTAAACTGAGAATCCTAAAAATCAAAGGAGAAATTAATAAAATTGAAAGTAAAAGAACTATTGAACTAATAAATTAAGATAGGAGCTAGTACTGTTTTTTCAAACAAAAAAAAATACTGGTTAATCTAATAAAAATAAAGAAAGATGAGAATCAAATATCAAAAATGAAAAGGGTGATCTCAACTCTAATGAAGAGGAAATTAAGATAATTATTAAGAATTGTTTTGCCCAATTATATGGCAGCAAATTATAATCTAGGTGAAATTAATGAATATTTATAAAAATATAAATTGCCTAGTTTAACAAAAGAGGAAATAGAATACTTATATAATCTCATCTCAGAAGAAATTGAACAAGTCCTTAAGGAACTTCCTAAGAAAAAATCTCCAGTGTCAGATGGATTCACAAGTGAATTCTATCAAACATTTAAAGAACAACTAATCCCAATACTATACAAATTATTTGAAAAAATAAGTAAAGAAGGAGTCTTAACAAATTCTTTTTATGATGCAAGTATGGTATTGATTCCAAAGGCGGGGCAGACTATAACCCAAGGGAAAAAAAACAACAACAAAAAAACTACAGACCAATCTCCTTAATGAACATAGATGCAAAAATCTTAAATAAAATACTAGCATAAAGACTGCAGGGGGCAGCTTGGTAGCTCAGTGGATTGAGAGCCAGGCCTAGAGACAGGAGGTCCTAGGTTCAAATCTAGCCTCAGACTCTTCCCAGCTGTGTGACCCTGGGCAAGCCACTTGACCCCATTGCCTAGCCCTTACCACTCTTCTGCCTTGGAGCCAATACACAGTATTGACTCCACGGAAGGTAAGGATTTAAAAAAAAAAAAAAAAGACTTCAGCAAGTTATCACAAGGATTATTCACAATGACCAGGTGGGATTTATACCAGGAATGCAGGGCTGGTTTAATGTTAGAAAAACCATCAACTCATTCCTCCATCCTTTGAAATTAGGCTTGCAGCTGTGCCACTTGACAAAACACTTTTTTCATATTTATGTGTGCATACACAGAGTAAATACTTAGTCTTCTTTGCCGAATAGTCATCCATTTCTAGTCAAGGGCGTTGCCCCCTTTCTATCCTGGGCCCAATTCTCTCCTATCTACACCTTAGGTCTTGTTAACATCATAATTTCTCAATGACTCATTTGGGTCCAAAATCTATACCTCTAGTCCTAATCTTGCTAGAGAATTCTAATCTCACATCACTACTGCCTCATTGGTATCTATTTCTACCTAGATGTCTTGTGAGCCCTCAAGGACAACATGTCTAAAATAGAATTCATTATTTTTGTTTTCCCCTACAGGTTGCTTTCTGATGAGACAACTATTATTCTAGTCATCCCAGGTTCACAAACTTAAAGCCACTTAGAACTTCTCCTTTGCCTTTCAATGAAAATCATTGGTGAGGTCTTGTCAATTCTACTTCTCTATCATCTTTCACATCTGTTGCCATCTGTTCTCTCAGGTGGCCACAATTCTTGTTGGGTTCATCTCCTATCATAATAGATTTTATTAGGATTTTATTAGATTCATCTCCTACCATAATAGATTTTTTTAAAGTAAATAGGATTTTATTAGATTCATCTCCTACCATAATAGATTTTTTTTAAAAGTAAAAAAACCTTGCCTTTTATCTTAGGGTCAATAATTGGTTCTAAGGCAGAAGAGTGGTAAGGGCTAGGCAATGGGGGTCAAGTGATTTGCTCAGGGTCACCCAGCTAGGAAGTGTCTGAGGCCATATTTGAACCCAGGACTTCTTGCCTCTAAGCCTGACTTTCTATCCATTGAGCCACCTAGCTGCCCCTGTGATAGACTTCTAATTGTTTTTAGTCTTTCCTCTCTCTGTTAAGACTTTCCACAAAGCTGCCAAATGAATAATATCTCTAGAGCCACTAAAATGCCTATCTTCAAGGATATTAGAAAAAATTCCTTAAATTGGTATTTCAAAACCTCCATAATCTGGCCCCAGAATGATTTCTGACTTCTCTCCTTGACAAACTCTACATTCCAGACACAGAATATGAGTTGTTCTTGAAGTCGCCATTCCATTTCCAGTCCCTGTCCCTTTGTACATAGTGCTGCCCAATCCTAGGCTAGAATTCTTCTTTAGCTTTCTCACAGAATCCTGAGCTTCCTTCAAGAATCACATTAGATGTCAGTGTCTATGGGAAACTAATTGGGAATTCCTTAGTTGTGGTGCTTCCTGACTCCTTCTCCAACGTACCCTCCCCTTTTACTTCATGGGTTTTCATGTTGTATCTCCCAGTAGAAGGAATGTGAAATCCTTAATGGCAGAGCTGCCTTTTTCTTTCTTTTGTATCCACTAAACCTATCATAGTGCCCTACACATAGTATGCATTTAGCAAATGCTAACTCAAAGAAAATGAAACTTGGGGGAATTGCTTTACTCAAAAAGCCTGCCTGACTTCCTGGTGATATGCACGAAGAGAACTCTATGATTTCTTTGGCCAAAGAAATCCAAAAGAAAGCTAGCATCCAGCATCCTTACCTCAATAAAGCAGTCAAATTTTTAAAACTATCCCAAGATAGTGTCTAGGTGAGCCTCTTATATAAGTTGCCTATACTAATCCAGCCAAATCCTCCTCTGTAGGTGCAACTACAAAGCAAAGCAAAGAGGTACCCAAATCCTCTAATCATATGGCTTTGATGCACAGGAGCAAAATGCCAAGTTTTACAAATTTTGGAAAATTCATTTTAAAACCTTTTCAAACATGAAATGATCAAGTGTGAAAACCAATTAACAAACAGTGGATCTGTGTTCTTTAGGTAGGAGAATCTGAGAGAGATTAGGGAAGAAAAATGAAGGGGGAGTGGACCACCTGTTAGCAACTTCAGAGCTACTCCCCTCCTAGTGGCCCATGTTGTGGAATTATCACAGGAAAGAAGATCATTGCTCAAATACAGTCATAGCTTTACAGAAGATTCAAGTTCAGGAGAAAAACCTATTCTGTCCTCTTAGTCATTAATTTTCCAACATGATTTTTCAATCCATGAACTCCAAAAAAAACCAGCCTGGACTTACAACCATTTCATAACCAGGGTTCTGCCACAAGTACACACAACCAATCATTGTGGCTTCTTTTATTTAAATGTTAGTCAGTAAATACTCATGTTGAGGTTTAGCCAAGAAAGAAAAGAAGCGAGAGGTTGCTTTTATAATGAGGAATTATATATAAAGTTCAAGGCTTTTCATTCATTCTGTTGGTCTTTAGAAAGAAAAGCTCAACCTAGCAACTCAGCTTACCCTGGAAACCCACCAGTGAGGGCATGTTGGATATGGAGTAGGCATCAAAAGGATAACCCAAATATTATTTGTTCTCCTCTCAGAGTCCCTGAGTCACACAGCAAAGCACTGAGTTCCACAGAAATCCAAAGAGGTGTCTTGTTCCAAAATACAGAAAGAAGCCTTTCCAAGAACTCAGAAGGAAAAAGCAGCCACATTTCTTCCCCCAAGTGTTGCTACTCCCCAGTTAGAAGCTTTAGATGTCCTCTTCATTTATAGAGCCTAATGCAAAAGTGTATTTGCTCTTTCTTCCATGACACATAGGCATGGAAATTAGGAAACCTTGGACCTCTGTCAGTTATGACGACAGGAAGAGGTATACTAGAACTATCACTGGTCTCTGAGATATTGCACTCACATAATATATAAGCATACTGTGTGGTTGGGGAGGGAAAAAACCAACAACTTTAAATGTTAATTGTAAGTATACATGTGTTGTTTTCTTTAAAATACAAGTTACTTGGAGAAATGTCTTTTTAGTACAAATTACTGTACAAATGCCATATAATTTCTGATGAGAAATTAAGCCAAGTTATCATGGTATAAAATCCTCACCCAAGAAAGAAACAAAAGTATCATAATTTTGCTGGGCCTATGAATTAAACCAGCTTTATTGAGCTGCTTTCATATTAAGCTTTCCTCTTCAGTGCCCCCCCCCCCGACTTAATAGTAGCCAAGTTTCTGAAAAGAAATAGTCTTTTTTCTTTTCTTTCCCAAAATCTTAGCAGAATTGGATAACTGACTCTATGTAATCACATTCACCAAGTTATGCTAGAACTCATCCACCCACCCAGAAGTTAAAGACTAGCTCTCTAGCAAGATTTGGAGTCTTTCCTGATCTTTACGAGTAAGAACTGAATGCAAGATTTTACAATTGATCACTCAAAGGAATACCAAGCAGAATCACTAATTTCTTAAGGGCTCTATGTGAGAACCTAAAACAGAATTGGCAATCAGTTGGTGGCGATGTACTTTAATCCCATAGTCCTCAAAGAGTTATTTATTTCACATAACTCAAGTCACTTACTGAGGTTTGAAAAGAGGACACAATTTGCTTACTCATAGCCTGAGGAAGGCACATTTATTGAGAAGAAATGGATATATGTCTCTTAGGAAAACAAGGCAATCACACGAGGGGATAACAAGTGACATCTTCATTTTTCTCCCCATAAAAGTAAATTCTTTTCGAGAAGTTAATAGTTATGAGGAAGCCTGGACAGCAAAAAGATAAGAATGCCTCTTAAGTGTTCAAAGATGGGTGAAGAAAGGGGAGTAAGGCAAAATGATGGTTTTTTCTTATAGAGAACAGCTTCTGTGAAATACTTATTGTAAATAAATAACTTTATTATTTTCCAGTATGGAAGAAATGAAGCAATTTGCTCCTTGACTGCATAAATAGAAATTGCTCAAAGTATATGATTCATAGTCTTTCTGGCATGGGACATATTAAAGTTTCTATAAAACATAGGAGAAGAGAAATACATATGCAGTGACAAAAGAGAGGCAAGTTTTTTCTTATGTATCAACCTTAGTACAATAGAGAGGTACTGTAGTGGTGGAAGGAAGCAAAGGGAATGTCATGCCCAGAGTTTTTCTTTTTTTTTTAAACCCATACCTTCTATCTTGGAGCCAATACTGTGTATTGGTTCCAAGGCAGAAGAGTGGTAAGAGCTGGGCAATGGGGGTTAAGTGACTTGCCCAGGGTCACATAGCTGGGAAATGTCTGAGGTCACATTTGAACCTAGGACCTCCCGTCTGTAGGACTGGCTCTCAATCCACTGAGCTATCCAGCTGCCCCACAGAGTTTCTTGATAAGTTTTGGACTTAGGACATATGAAATCAACAAGGTTCTTCACAAGTGTTCTGAGACTTTCCCATAAATAAGATGGTAGGAATACCAACCTGGAGAAAGCCTATCAGTTATCTCCCACAACAGTCCTATTCCAAAGCCTTACTGGATAGCATGAAAGAGTGATCATCCTTAAGTTTTTGAGGGTTATACTAGCTGAATACTAACAAGTCCTACCAAGCAAAAAAGGCTTTTAGGTCCTGTCCTGGCAACAGACTTAAAAAAAGTCTAATATTTGAGGCTTGGTCCACCTCTATTAGGATTGACTTTGGGTTTGTGAATTTTTAAGTCACCTCTAAAATCACCTAGCAAGTTAAAGAACAATTGTAATCTACACTGATAGAGTACTCACAATGAGATCATGGATTTTTAATATATTGAAGTATTATCACTGGCAGTACATATTTAGAGTTCTCTTTACTATAGTTGTGAGTTGGGTACTGCCATTAAGTTGTCTACTCCACATTTCCTAGAATAGTGAGGAAAAAGAAAGGTAAATCACCTGCCCAACTTTAAGAGTACATTACCAAATCAGCAGTGATGCTGGCAAACGAACCTAGAAATCTTGGCTTTCCATCATGTAAGTTTCAACTCCAAATATCAAAGAATTCCACTTCAAAAGACAACATACACAGTGCCAGTTGGTAGGTTTCATATTGTAGAGGCAGGGTAAAGCAGAGGAAACCATAAAAAGCCACATGGATCCTTTTAGAATTGGGCTTTTTTTCTTAAAGATCCAGGGAAGCACCTCCATTGCCAGTGAGAAATAATGGATTCTTCAGCAGTCCTAGCTTATTTAGAAGGAATGAAAAACACTAGCAGCACAGGTGAAAAGAGGCCAAGTGCTTGGGAAAATACATGAAACTCACCTGCAAGTAGGAAGGTAATGAGGCAGGTTTCCTTTGGCAAGTAGAGTTTGAGGCGAGAACCACTGAAAACATACTCCACCACAGCTTCAGAACGACCAGCTCGCTGGAGGAAAGGCAGGAACTGCTTGGCTTTCTGAGTATCCTAGTCAGGACAAAGAATAAAAAGAGTCATTCAGTTGACAATGGCACCATTTTATTCTGGAGCCTCAGGATCAACTGACTAGCAGAACCTAGGAACATGTTGATAATCAAGAATTCCAGACCATATAATATAAATATGATGCAATGAGTGTAATACTTTATAAGTACTGGGTACAGATTTGTAGAGATAAAAGCATCCATCTCTTAAGAGAGTACAGGCACTCTTGCCCATAAGAATCCTTTCTATGCATCTCTCTCCCCTTTCCCATTACTTTATTCTCAGAGGCCTTTCTTGAGTTGCTCAGAAAACCAAAAGTAAATTTATCTTAAGACTGACTCATTTCCCACCTTCTAACACAATATGTAAGATTTAAAGCTCACTGGATAAAAACCACAACCTTCAAAATGCTCTATAAACTGATATCCTTTGATTGTGTACCAATCATTTTCTCCCTATGTGCTTCTAAGGTTCAGACAAGATCTAGGGACATAATTTAAGCTGGCAACGTACTGGAGCCAGGGGAAAACTGATAGCTTGACAAAAGTCACTAAAGGGAACACAGGAAGTAGTATTAATATAACATTGAGATCTGCAACATATATATTCTCTTCAACACATATATTCTACACTATTTCAGGCAGTAATAATCTTTCAATGATGGAGACAAAACTCCATATTCAAAGTGTATAGTTTGGAGGCAAATGCTTAATCTTAGAAATTATAACTGAGGCAACCACTAGACACACACTTCAGCAATATTTACAGTATGGCATCATATTCTGACTTACATTCTCTGCTTTAAGCACCCCTTTTATTTTCTTCAAGTTGCCCAACTAAATATACCCAAATATCAAGGCAACTAAACCATAGTGATAAACAAATACTACCACACCTAAAGATACTGAAGAAATATAGACTATATGTTTACAATTAAGAAGATTGTCAAGCAGACATTTCTTGGAAATCACACAGGTGACATACTAGATAGCAATAAAACCTGTTCCTTTTTTTTTTTTTTTGCCACACTTAGTATTAATTATATACTAACTACAAACTATAAGAGGGCAGAAGGTTCTCCACATTTTTCTAACTCCAAGGACACAAACTAATCTATGCTGTTGCAATCTCTTACTTTCAATCTTTGCTCCTAGCAACAGAGCTATTATAACTAAATTAATGCATATTAGATAATGAAAATTTAACAAGCCATCACATATTTGAGGGTATTCATAGCAGCTGAGGAGACACAAAGGTGCCTTGGAGCCACACATATCTAGAGAAGCTAGTGAATTAGGCTGGGATCAAAACAATATTTACAGTAACAGGATTCAACCTCTTCAAATAGAAGACTAGAGAAAAGAGAGACAGTAATCTACTCAAAGTTCTTTCCAGTACTATCACCATTTTATTAAAAATAATAAGGCAACATATAGCTTAGCTTGGCAGAAATTCTTCCCATGCACACAAGTACCATTTGTTGTTGTTGTTGTTGTTCAGTTGTTTCCACTGTATCTGACTCTTTGTGACCCTATTTGGGGTTTCTTGGCAAAGATACTAGAGTAATTGGCCATTTCCTTCTCTAGTTCAATTAACAGATATAAGAAAACTGAAGCAGAGTTATATGACTTGCCCATGGCTAATAAGTGTCAGATACCACATTTAAACTCAGATGTTCCTGACTCCAGGCCTGGTACTCTATCCACTGCACCAACAACAAACAAATGCCCCCAAATATTTATGTGTGAATATTTCACCTGTAATTGGATAAAGCCTAGAATATTTAAGTATTATCGCATAGGACATGAACAACAAGATTTTACCTCAAAATCTAGGGCATCATATTCCTAAGTCAGATCTTTAGATTCAACAATACACACTTGAATCAAATACATCAAATAATGATTCTGAAATGAAAGTCTTTGGCCTCAAAGCAAAAGAAATCTGTTCTTTTACTCTTCAAATAAGCAATAAATGCTCTCTAGTTACCTGGAAAGTTTATGAAATGTCAGAACCAACCAATAAGAGAGCCATTTATTGTAGCAATTAAGATTAAAAGCATCAACAACTATAAGGGATGGGGTCTACTTGCTACAGCCAAAATTTCTTTCCCCTAGAGTAAGCCACTAGTCTAGTTCATTAAAAAGCCTACCTACTCAGACTATGAAACAGGGAGAAGCTATAGGAGCTCGCTGCTGTGTAAAAAACAAAATCAATAGGATGTTCTCGGCTGCCTCCCAAGACTCAGCCCACAACTCAACTGCCTCTGCTCTTTAAAGGATATGTTGGGAGGAAGCACTAAGAATCTGAAAGGCCATTTTTAAAGGCAAAAGTAGAAATGAATGCTTTTAGTGACATCTCCAACTTGAAAGCCAATTAAAAAACCCTCTAAAACCAATAGTGTTTATATTCAAAAGACAAAAGTTTAGAGGAAAAAATGTACTTTTTAGGGAAGTGAAACCATACCTAGAATATGGACCATTCATTAAGTAACAAGCCAGAGATGGAAAATATTTAGTTTGACATCATCCTAGTTCCAGGATGAATTATGCCTGGACCACTATCCTTAGCTAAACTCTATGCTATAGCATTTACAATATGAATATAAAGTTCTTCCAAAATGAAAGTTACAAAAAACATTTGAATATGAACCTTTAAGTTTTTTAAAGAGAAGAAAGTCCCTATACTTCTGGGTAGAGAAGAGTTAGTGAAAGCATCCTAACAATACTGGATTGATTTGGTTTTTTTGACATGTAAGAATGAAGCAAAAGTCAGCTCTTATTTCTACAATGATCAAAATTTTTATGGGCTGAGGAAGAAGCTTAGACCTGTAAACTCTGATATGTACATTTTGTATTTCCAACAGAGAAGCAAGTGGTTTAGTAAAGAAAAAAAGAGAGAAACTTGTTTTGGTAAAAATGATATAATGATCATGTAGGCTTGGCTTTAGTAAAGAAGAATCTGTCTTCAACCTAAATCACAGCTAACACAGGAGAGTCTTTAAATATAAGTCTGGAGCTTCCTTTTTCTTCCATCATGTACTCTTTTTTTTTTTTTTTTTTTTTTTGGTCATTCCAAAAGCACAGAGAAATGAGATCAAAATTCTTTTGCTGTAACTTAAGTTTCATAGTAGATCAAATGCAAAGTTGAGTAAGGCAAAATGACATGTTCCCTCAGGTGACACAAAATTTACCCACAAATAATCTCTGCATACTCAGTATAGGAATGGAGATTGTTTACTCTGGGAATACTGATTTTATCACTATAAAATTGACTTTGAACACAGTTAAATGGTTTGCCCTCCAGATGTGTTGTGCAGTTCTAGAAAAGCATTTCTATTCCTTAGACCCCTAATCTAGGACTATGGTTATTGTTATAAAAAAGCTTCAGTTCACTTAATGAAGTTTTAAATCTAAAGAGTCCCATTAAAATAAAACTGTTTCAAAAGAGAGTCCCAAAAGAGTAGCTGAAGACCTGGAATTAGAAACTACTATATTTCTTTTTCCTTTTGCTTCTTGAATAATCCAGGGAAATTATTTGCTGGAAAATAATGAAATTCCGGATTATGAAAGAACTTAATATTTCCAAGAAATTCTTAAGTAAGAAGGCAGAGGAGTCAAAACTAAACTCAAATGTGTCAGGGAGGTTACAATGCTTAAAAAATGTGTCAAATTAAAAAAAAAAGGGAAAAGAAAGAAACTTGACAGGAAAGAACCTTCCTATAAAACAAGTCCTAAAGAAGCAAATAAAATATATAACATAAAAAATAATCCACACATGAGAGACCCAAATATAGCAAATATATAGGATAGAAGTAAGGAGAAATCTATGGGAAGAACAAGACTGCAACAATACCTTCCCTTCTAGAAGAGAGAATGGCTTTCAAGAACCTTGGGAATCATTTAGTATTACAATAAAAGGCATAAAGAAAGATACAGTATTGGTATGACTGAAAATAAGATTTCTGAAAGCTTGTTACTGCAATGGCCTTTTTTTTTCTCCAGTTTCCACTTACAATGACCTCTATGTTTCTTCTGAATCTATGACTAGCTCTTCCTCCTACAATTTCTCCTCTCTTCACTTTTATAATACTTTCTTCTAGTTATCCTTTGGCCTGTCTGACTACTCCTTCTTTTATATCCCCTTTAATGTATCAACATCCATGTTTCATTTCAAACTGTTAACATAACAAGATTTGATCCTGGGCTTGATACTCTTCTCTCTGTATCCCCACAGTAAAATGTCAGATTCAGGCAACAGGGACTGTTTCACGTTGCACTTAGCACAGATTATGAATAAAAGCTTGTTAATTGACTAGCAAGCTCATCAACTCTAATTAATTCATTATTATTTTTAATGTCGATATCTTTCAAAATCCCTAATCTATAAGTCCTCTGACCAAGAGAGAGAATATATACTTTGTTATTAGCCTTTGGCCACTAGTCCTTTCAATTAGTAAGGCCACTATATAAATTGTTCTCCTGGTTCTGCACATTTCATTCTGATTGAATTCACACACATCTTTCCAGGCTTCAGTGTATCTGTAATATTCTTCATTTCTTGAAGTGTAGTTTCTTGCAGCTGGGTATTTCAATATTCCCCAGCTGCCTATAATCCTTTTGTTTATAAGCCTTTGTTAAAACAAAAAGTGCTACCATATACATTTGTGTACATTTGGGCCCTTTTACATAATCTTTGACCTCTTAGGGGATATATGTTTAACAATGGTATATATGGGGAAAGGTAGTTTCCAACTCTAAAACATAATATACCCCAACAATAAAAAATAAATACATCAATAGATGCAAAAAAGGCCCTTGACAACATATTTCTATTAAAAAAAAACCTAAAAAGTGTAGGGAAAAAAGGGCCTTTCTTTAATATGACAAGTGTTGTTTGTTCTTTTGTTTTAAATAAGTCCAATGTAAGTTATTATAGGGTAATGTCTTAATTTGTGCATGAATTGGAAATGAGTGAGGCAAAGGTACACAAAGTCACCAGTCTCATTCTCTCTTCCAGTCATTGAAGTCCACTGGCAAGACAAAAGTTAGGATGATTGGTGATGGGTCTGGATGCAGTGGATGACTTTGGCTTCTTGGATATCTGACCAAGCTCTAGGCACTCCAAAAAGCCTGCTTCAGCTCCACTGGAACAAACTGTTCTTATCTCATTCCACCAAGGGAAGTTTTCACATACTTAAGGTAGATGTCTCCTTAAATCATTAACTGGTTTGAGGCCTGTCAGTTATCCTTGACCTGGCTTAGCATATCTATTGAGATGGTTTTACTGTCTACTATTTACTGGTATACTATTTACTGGTAAATAATATCAATTTAAAATCCAAAGTCATTATTTTTTTGCAAAGAAGAAATGCTTGAGACCTTTCCAAAAAGATCAATAGTAAAGCAAGCATGTCCATTATTAAGACTATTATTTGATATAGAGCTAGAACAGTAAGAGAAGAAACATTAGTAAGAAACATAATTATCACCTTTGCAAATAATATGATCTACTAAGAATAGAGATGCAGTTAAAATTAATGAAAATAATAAATAACCTAAAAATGCAATAGGATATAAAATAAACCCATATAAACCAAGTCTTTATGTAGGTGACCAAAAATAAAAAAGGGTAAGGGATCCAGAAATTATATTCAAAATAACTATTGAATGTTTAAAATATTCAGGAAGTCTGTCTACCAAAGCACATATAGGAACTATTTGAATAAACACATCCATTAAATGCTTTTTACAGAAATACAGACCTAAATAATTGGAGAATAATTAAACTGCTCAAAGTTGGACTTGTATTTAACACTCCCCCCCTTTACTTTCTGTCTTGGAATTGGTACTAAATACTGGTACCAAAGCAGAAGAACAGAAAGGACTAGGCAATTGGGGTTAAGTGACTTGCCCAGAGTCACATAACTAGGAAGTACATGAGGACAGATTTGAACCCAGGATATCCTATCTCCAGGCTCAGTGCTCTATCTACTGAACCACCTCACTGCCCCAGACATATTGTATTTATAAAATAAATAATATTGCCAAAATAAAATCATTATTCAATAAAACCTGATGGGGAAACATGGAAAGCAATCTGGCAGAAAATAGGTTTAGCTCAACATCCTATACTATATACCACAATAAGCTCTAAAAACAGATAGAAGGACTAGAATATAAAAAGTCATATCATAAATAAGGGGAAAAAAAGGGAAGGAAATAATTTGTACAACTACAGATGAAGAGAGGATCATAGAAGCCAAAATAGGAAATTCTGATTACATAAGAGTTCTATCTACATGAAAAAATATTCAGAATAGCAGTATTTGTATTGAGATGGGAACACTAGGTGTCCACTGGAGAACAGCTGAAGAAACTGTGGGATAGTGATACAATTGTGTTTACAATGTCATAAAGAACTTCCTGAATAGGACACTTCCTCTGCCAGTGCAGTTAGGTATCTTCTCTATAACTTAGAACTTTGTTAATACCTTATTTCAGGATAATACAACTACTAGACATATTTGACCACAGATTTCTCTGGCTTTGAGGGTGGATTTCTATTCCCACAACCTGCTAACTCTCCAAATTGTGTATATTAAATTAATATTATTTCATCATAAAGAACAGTGACCATGATAAAATATAGAAAGATAACTTATGAAGTGATACAGTAAGTATTACAAAAGGAAAAGAATATATACAATTATTATGCAAATAGGGACAAATTTAAACTGCAGGCAGCAAAAAAACATTTTTTAAACAAGTACATGTTTTATTTTGAGTCAACTACTAAAGTTTAATATTATATTTACTATTAAATCACTCCTTTATGATTTGGGGGGACTTTGTATTGTCAGAATAGAAAAGGGGCATTATAGAATGTACTTAAACTTTTATCACTCCAACTTTTTTCAAAACAAAGTGTTTATCAATTATTTCAATTTCTTTTTTGCTATCAAACAACAGGATCCCAATAATTAATTTATACTGAACACGACACAACAGTAAAATATTTGCAGTGACTTTTTCCTAAGCAAGGCTACATCACACTGGTAAAAGTACACACAATACTATCAAATTCCAATGGCTGCACAGAGATTATAGTAACAATCTCATTCAAACATTATTGATGTTCTTTGGCCAAAAACATAACTGAGGGCTACCCATAGCTTTCTGTTACCTGTATTAGTATTGTTCTCTAGTAGTGCAAAATAATCAAGAAGCAACTCTTTCTCAGCAAAGGAGAGAAATCTTTTTGTATTGGTATGATTTTTTACAACCTGTCTTCTAAACAAACTATATTCATAGGCATTTTTGATTCCTTCAGATAGACTTGTTTAAAGTAGCATTAGTTACATTTAATCTACCTATGCTATTTAGAATAGCATTTTAAAGGAATGTTTCTGCCTCCTCAATGCACCTTGAAATTGAGAAGGCAATGATGCAATAAATATGCATGGGGTAACTTCATTTAGAAAGAAGGGGAAAAAATGTTAAGAGCAATACCTCAACTCTATAGGAAAAGGTTATTAAAGACTTTGTAGAAAAGAAGTTGAGTTGGATGGTAGTTCTTGGAAAGAAAGTCAAAGAGAATCTAGGAAGATTAACAGTGGGTTCCATACCAATTAGAAAAAAATGCACCCAAGGCCAAAACTATATTGATTAGGACATCTGTCTGTGCCTAAAAGTAGTTGTCTTCAGCATCTAGGTTATATACTAATCCTTATACCAAATTCATGTACCAAGAATGTTGTGAAGCTGAGAGAATTGGGCATCACCAAACAACGTGCCCAAAGAGCAGTTATCATTTGGTGTGGAGGAAAGGGCTTTACTGTAGATAACCAAGCCAACAATTTCTTTTGTCATTCCCTATTTACTGACAGCCCACTACATGCCTCACTATGTCACATAATTGACCTAGGTTTCTGAAAGGCTTTACTTAATCAGTGTTGCACAAGGAGGACCTATGAAGATGGAAATGTTGGAATAAGACCCAAGGAAGGGATTATACATCTGTCAACTAAGGACCTGCCTTGTTAGGTCAGAAAAACTCATCATTAGCTTGTCTTCATGAGGATGACTTTTTTGATATAGCAACTCATAAAGACATGAACTAAGGCTGAGAAAGGTAGGTAGAAGGGCTATCAACATTCAAAAATATCTGAAGCATCAAAGACACAAAGGAATTTTGAGGTATAGAAGGAACACTATGAAATAGTTCTCTTAAATCTGGAAAAAGGCTTTCAGTTGAAGAACGTGAACATTTGTTTTTGGTAAGATAAGTCTTGTGCCTTTTTTAAAACAACTTTTTTTTTAAAAACCAGTACCATTAGTATCATTTCTAAGATAGAAGGGCAACAAAGGCTAGGCAATTGGGGTTAAATGACTTGCCCACATTCACAGCTAGGAAGTGTTTGAGGCCAGATTTGAACCCAAATTCTCCCAATTCCAGGCCTGGCTCTCTATCCACTGTGCAACCTAGTAACTCCTTGCCTCAGGCCTTCTACACTGAGAGTCCCCACAAATATGACCAACCAATAAAAATCTGACATTTACTTGTTTAAAAGGTTCTTAGGGTATAGTGACAAAGCAGGTAATGAGGCCTGTCTCTTCTTTAATATTATTACCACTGATAAAATGGTCATTTTCTGATGCTGAACCATTTCACAATGCCAAGATATGCTGACTATAGGGTACTAGGTCTGAGGCCAGAAACTATATCATTGGTCACATGGACCAATTAATTCTTAAGGATTATTTTACTGCCTTTTCAAAGAAAAAAATGAGTCTATCCTTCCTAGCAGGGACTTTCCAGTTTTTAGATATTATTCCCATCACCTCACATCTCATATCCACTTTTCATCATGCCCCTTTCCCTCCTCCTGTTTTCTAGTCTTTATAGAAGAGATCTTCTCCTTCTAAGGGCCAAACTTTTTACTTAAAGTCTTGCTCTCATATCCTCCTCTTTCAGCATCTTGCATCCTTAATTTCTTCAAGTTAACTCCTTTCCCTGGAAACTCTCCAAATAATTAGTTTCCCAGCACCTACAAATATGTCCAGACCTTGCACAACTTTAACTTATCATACCTATCAGCTCTCACTTTGATAGCTCTTCTCTCTATTTTCATAGCCTACAAAGGGTGGTCTATATTTATTTGTCTCCTACTACAAGCCTATGCAATTTGGTTTATGAGCCTACTGTTCAACTGAAACTTCTTTCAAGTTATCAATTCTTCTAACAACCAAATTCAATAGTCTTTCCTCATTCCTCATTCCTGGACCTTTCTGCAGTTTCTGACATTTTGAACACATTCTTTTGCATATTGTCTCTTTTCTTTGCTCTCCTTTGGTTTTCTTCCTAAAAGCAGATGTCTTTTCTCTTTAGATCCCCCACCAGCATTTGAGAAATTATACTATTAAGTAAGGACTATGTATATTTAGTTCTGCTTACACTGGGTGATAACTGGAAGAAGAATATAAATTATGTACAACCTATACCAGCATACTTTTCCCATGTCAAAGCTATTAATAGACATTCATGAGATTGAGTATTACAGTAATAAATTGTGAGGTCACCTCTAGGTCTCTATCCCAAACAGATAAAAAAAAAATGGGGAAAAAGACCTATCTATACAAAAATATTTATAGCAACTCTTTTTGTGGTGGCAAAAAATTGGAAATCAAGATGTCCATCAATTTGGGAATGGCTGAACAAATTTTGGCACATGATTGTGATGGAATAATACTGCACTATAACAAATGATGAGCAGGATGATTTCAGAAGAAACAAGAAAGACTTACATGAACTGATGCAGAGTAAGTAACCAGAATCAGAAGAATATTATACATAGTATCAGAAATACTATATGTTGATCAACTATCAAAGTCTTAGCTATTCTCAGCAATACAAATGATCCAAGACAATTCAAAAGGACTCGAATAAAGAAAAAACTGTTGGAGTCAGAAGATTAGAGCATACTATTTTAAATTTTATTTTATTTGTGTGTGTTTTTTTTAAACCCTTACCTTTCATCTTGGAATCAATACTGTGTATTAGCTCCAAGGCAGAAGAGTGGTAAGGGTAGGCAATGGGGGTCGAGTGACTTGCCCAGGGTCACACAGCTGGGAAGTGTCTGAGGCCAGATTTGAACCTAGGACCTCCCATCTCTAGGCCTGACTCTCAATCCACTGAGCTGCCCAGCTGCCCCCTTATTTGTGTTTTTATTTTTGACTTTTTGGTTTTTATGAGAACTTCACTACAAGTATTTCACAACAATGATAAAAATGGATATATATTGTACACAATCATACATATACAACTTAGATTAAATTGCTTACCATCTCAGGAAGGGGGGGAAGAAACAGAGGAAGGGAGACAACTTGGATCTTATAATTTCAGAAAATGTATGTTGAAAATTACATGTAACTGGGAAAATAAAATATTAAAAAAATTGCTGAGTTACATTATCCTAGCAGAAACAAAGCAGGAAGACCCTTCAAAACATTAATATACTATTCAGGTAGGTAATCACAATATCAGGACCCAATAATAAAGAAGCACCATAGTATAATGGAAAGAATGCTGATTATGGAGTCAGGGCACATGGGGTAGAGTTCTTACTATCCATGTAAACCTGGCTAAACCATTCAACCTCAATCTGAGTTTTCTCATTTTTTAAAATGAGGGGTTTGGCCTAGCTTGTTTTGGTTAATTTTGCTTATTTATTTAGGTTGTTGTTTTTTTTTTAATTGGGGTTAGTAAAAAGAATGGAAGGGAGAAGGGGGAAAAGGATAGGAAAAAGGGGAAAGAAGAGAGGGTCAAGAGCAGCATTTTAAGAAATATACAAAAGAGAAAAGGAAACTCAATGGTAGATACAGAAAAGTAAGATACTTTTGAAAGTAATGTGATGAGTTTATTACTTAATTTTAAAAAGTTTTTTAATTAAATAATTTAAAATTTAAAAACATTATGTGGAAATGCTCATATTTGTCAGCTTGACAATAAACATTTAAATTATGTTGATAAAAATAAAATACGAAGTTTGGGCCAGATGCCCCTTCAAGTTCTAAAGCTATGATCATCTGAAACAAAGGCTTATCATTCCGTCATGATAGGCACTGTGTTATGCAAAAATTCAATATGGAGAAAAGGAAATATGTTCTTTGGTTGAACTTCCCATCTGTAAACAAAGCATTTATTTGAATTTTTTTCATGGATTTCATTTATGTAGGGAGCTCCCTATGAGGAATGTTCAATATCAGTTAGGGACAGAACTTCCTGCAACTTCAGACTCTTAGGGACTTAACACAGTTACTAATTTCCAAAAGTGGGACCTAAGTCTTCCTGATCCTGATTCCTGGTCTAGACCTCTATCTGCTCTGCCATGCTCCCTCTCCAGCCGAACAAGAGAAAAATACCTAAAATGATAAACAGGTCATAAATTCTTTCTTGAGTCTTCAAAATGAATGGAAAACAATTCCCTCCCATATCATATGCCAATGAGGAAAAGGGAATAAATCCTTAGGGGAGAAACTCATACTTATCAAGAAAATGGAAGGAAAGCTGCCGTTAGTTGAAGCTGCAACAGCTCTCTGGAGAGTGGTTTGCCTCTTCAGCAATAATTGGGTGAGGCTTTGCCTCCATCATTATCAGTCATAGCACTTGCCATCAAGGGTTTCTTTGCTGCCACCCAGAGGAAAATATTAGCTCCACTTCTTTGTGTTACTGCTGTTTCTGGTAAGGGGCACCCTTAACTTCAGAACTCTCAGGCTGCCTGCTAAAAGGTTCTTTAATCTTCTTTTGGATTCAAACTGCCTGGGCTTCAGGCCTTGGGTCCAGTATTATTTATTGCTCTCAGTGTCAGACCACCTGGGCTGAGTGCTTGAGGGCTACTCCTCACATTTTCATTTGTTTTTTTTGCCTAGGCATTATTTCTGAGTGGGACCAAAATGGCTCTCAAATAGTTTCAAATAGAAACATTTCCTTAACTCTTCCTATGAAAGTGTCTTCAATGTCAAGAATTTATTTAAGCCGAACTATGTACCAGGTATTATGCTATGCACCATAAAATCAAAGAAAAATGAAAACAGAGTCCCTGGTTTTAAGGAGCTTACATTCTTTTAGGGCAGATAATGCCCAAATAAATAAACAAACAAACAAATAAATAAATAAATAAACAAATGAATAGATAAATGCACACAAGAGCGTGTGTACACACACACACACACACACACACACACACACACACACACACAGTGGAAATATGAAAGAGTAAATTTAAGGTAATTTCAAAAGAAACATAGGTTGGAATGGGTTGGGGGGTGGTGCCAAGACCAGGAAAGATTTCTTGAAGACAGGATTTGGGATGACTCTTCTTGAAGGAATTCATAGGGAATATAAAGGAAACAGCCAAAGAAAAGTCAGAAAGTCAGGAGATAGACATATGGTGTCAACTTCAGCTCTGCTTCTGTTTGAATCAGGGCAATGACTTTTTAGTCTTTTCCCACACTAGTGATAGGATACAGGATTCCTTTCCTTGTATTATTTTCTGAGGCTAGAGACAAATACATGAATCAATTCTTTACAATTCTTTTCAACTCTTGATGTGTCTTGCCATGCCAACATTGTTAAGCCTCAAGGAGAGGTCAAACACAGGAATGAAGTGAATGAGAAGGAGTGAGAGGAGAACAAATATAGAGTCCTCACTGGGATTCACAAAACCCTTCCTCCCCAACTCCCCCATTCAGGATTATGCATTCATGGCCCCAAAAGATTTATATCTGAATCCCATGCTAATTCTTGGGAGTTCTGAAGCAGTGAAAAATAATGACAGGAGGAACAGGGAAGGTACAACTATGACTCACTCCTCAATGAACTCTACACAGAAAGACAAACAGGGTTCTCATCACTTTTTTGGGAGAAAACCAAAAAATCTTGCTCTAGCTCTCAATGCCAGTTGACATTTTAATTTAGGGAGATGTTTTATGACTGCTTATAGGAATTGTTGTAACTATATCAGTTTGTGAAATAAATTAGATAAGGGGAAATAATGACAATAGCCTCTCTTTAAGGTAGCAAAAAACACAATTCCACTTGCTAGTCCCCACCCTCTACCTCTCCAATCACAGCTAATTTCATCCTCTTTGCTGGTATGCCTTATTTGCATTCCAATCATCCCACTTTAGCACTTGGTCCCATTTCATTCCCTTTTATCAGAAGGTATCATCAAAATGTGGAGCAAGTTATCACTTTTTTACATGAAGAAAATAAAACCAGATATCACAATGAGCAGGAGTTTTTAAAGAGCTGAAATGAATTTGACTGTATCTAGACCCACTACCTCCACAAAAACAAAAAGCCAACAACAACAAATTAATAGAATTGAGTCATCAATAGCCTTTCAGTAATTGTTATATGAAATTCTCAACCTCTCCCTAGCAGAGTTCCCCATTCAGCCTCAAATAGCAGGAACATTCAGTTAAGGTTCACATGGCCTGCTTCTTTGAATACTGCTACTTCTAAGTGAATGGAATAAGATGACTTTTGAGGTGTTCCAAATCCAAAGGAGATATAGAGGCTCCAAAGGGCTCACCACCTTTTTTTCTGGAAGAGGTGCAGAGGGACAAAGTTGTAATTTGCTGCTGCACTACTCTTTCCCTGAAGCTCACATACAAGTTAAAGGGGAAAGGTTAATTAATGCTTATACTTCAGAAGGTAAACTATTACTCATTTCTTCCTTTTCTGTTTGTGTACTACCAAACACCATCTTGAAATCTTGCTCATCCAAAATAATGTTTTAAGGGCTGGGTACTTCAATTGGGAGAGTTATGCCAGTTTTAATGTTTCTATTACTATATTTAAGGGAATTTTTTCAAGCTCTCCTTAGCTGGAGTTACCCCATACCTCCCACCCATTATATGCTAAAATAAAGGAATCTGAAAGCATAAGAAAGAGGGTTAGAGAAAGGGTTAGTTAACTACAAGGAATCAAGAAACAAAAACATAAAACACCCATACAGCTACATACACATGCAGTATCTGAGAATGCATATGATTTTCAGGCTATAGGAAAGTGGTTGCTGAAACCCCCAAATCCCATGCAGTGAAGCAAATTTAATTTCTCAAGACACAAAATAAAACATGGCAAAGAGCTCACTTGATTAAGGCAATTCACCTAATGAAAAATGCAATATATATGTCTTGGAAACATATCCTGAACCAATAAGGGGTAAAAGAATTATTATATCATATTAAGAACAAACAAAAAACAACCCTTGTGTTTTATCTCCAATTTGGCCTTTATATATCCTTTTTTTATGCATAGTTGTTGCTCATTGTCTTCCCCCAATAGATTGTAAGCCCCTTGAATGAAGTATGTTTTTGCCCACTAAGCCCAGTGTCAAGCACATAGTTACTCACTGACTTTCGCAGATAGAAAAAAATAAAAATCTAGACACACTGTCAGTTTCGAGTATTCTTCTTATGCAGTTATTTTTATAATACCAACAGACTCATTAAAGTGCATTTTTCTTTAAGTAGAAAATCACTTCCAAAAGTAAATTTGGAAATTTCATTTAAATTTAATTAATTTAAATTTTAAGAATTTAAACATTTATTAAGAATCTATTGCATAGAAGGTACTTATATCTGAGACACAACCTAACTTTTAAAGTTCAGGTAATATTACCTTTACATGTCTCTAGGCCAATTCCTTCTCTTTTTTCCATTCCTATTGTCCTATCCTTTGTGGACAATTTCAATAAGCCAGCTTATATAGTCACTCTTCCTATCTCCAATCAGAAGAGGAGAAAGAGGTCTTACATTGGTAGTAAGAGGGAGTTTCTTTGATGAATACTTCCTAAGGGAAAAGAGATGATCTCTGAAGGGAGATAAAGACCTACAATGAGTAAAGGTTGGGAAATTTGGTGCTTGGAAAGTCTATTTGTCCTATATTAGCAGGAGTGAAGTTAGGCACCTGGAGGAGTAGGAGAACGTGGAGTCAGGGAAGAGATTTTGAGGCAAATGTGGGGATGAAAAATGGAACCAAAAGAAGTGGTGTGCTGCATTATTAGGGACATGGTAGAGAAGAACCCTACCAAGTGCTTGTCCTCTTTGATATTTGCAGTTATTGGAACTGTGAGGCACAATAGAAAAGGGGAATCCATGGAGCAAGCCCTACAAAGCAAGGGCAGAAAGTACTTAGAGGGGAAATCCTAGAATGGAATCCTTAGTAACTTTAATTGAATGATGAATATAGAGAAAAGAGACACACCAATCATAGTGATCATTAATCAGAGAATGAAGAGAAGGATAATGAAGAGAATGAGAGAAATCCTTTTTTTGGAAAAAAAAGCACCCAAAAAATCAATTTAAAAAACTAATGAACAAGACTAGATGAAGGAGAGCAGTAGAAAAGGAAATTTACTTGACTAATTGGGAGGGATGTATAAAAGAGGTGAAAAATTATACAAACCAATAAAAGCAGGAGAAAAAAGAACTGTGTGAAACCTCAACAGGAAATGGGTAGTAAAAAAGCACTCTTTTTTCCTCATTTTGTCACTCCTCTTATCCTAGGTACATTAACTATGTCTGTGCAAGGGCTTTTCAGTCTCAAGTAATCAAAGTAAGCTATTCTATCTTTTGTAATTGCCTCTATCTCTTATTTGATTAAGAATCATTTATCTCCTACCCATAGCTGTGAGGAGCTGACAATGACTGTAGACAACTAGTACCCAGTAAGAATGAGACAAAGTTCAAGCAGTTTGAGGGAACTGCTGTTGAATAAGAGAAGTGAGAAGATCAATAGTACAAATCAAAGAATTTAGAACTTAGTAACAAGTGGTAATACTGTTAGTCTGAGAGAGAAAGGAAGAAAGGAGAAAATAGGGATAATACTAAGAAATTTTGAGGAAAAAACGGTGAGAACTAGGGTAGATGGGAGTGAGCAGCTGCCACAAAAGGAGACAGCAAAGCCATCTGCTAAGAGGTAGAAGGAAAAAAAGACCAACTTGTTACAGGAGGCAGAGTCCTGAAAATTAAAAGAATATATCTATTTTATCTGACTAACCAATGTATTATCCAAGTAAAAAAAGAAGTTACTGGGCAGCTGGGTAGCTCAGTGGATTGAGAGCCATGCCTAGAGACGGGAAGTCCTAGGTTCAAATCCGGCCTCAGACACTTCCCAGCTGTGTGACCCTGGGCAAGTCACTTGACCCCCATTGCCTACCCTTACCACTCTTCCACCTTATAAGTCAATACACAGAAGTTAAGGGTTTAAAAATAAAGTAAAATTAAAAATTTAAAAAAAAACTCACAAAAAAAAGTTACTATCTCATTGATATTAGAATCTAATGGTAACAATGTCATAATAATCTTATTATTATGAAGCAAAAAATGAAACCAGATTCAGATACTGTTTATACCATCTTTCACATTTCTTTAAATTTTACTAGTTACAATTATATGTAAGTATAGTTCTGCATTTTATCAAGAATATTAAACACAATGAACTTGGCTTATCCTACTATGATAATAAATTTGGAGTTGGAAGGGATGAAGAAATGGAGGTTCAATAAGGTTGTTACAAGCCCAAGGCCACACTGCTAAGGTAAGGTCATTTAACAAAAAACAAAGAAATAGAAACTGTGTGCTTAGCAAATACTGTCTGCTGAATATCGTTTAAAGTTCTTTGTAGCCTGAAATCTAGGACTTATGAAAGATCAATATACTAGCAAATTCGTTTAGACAAAAAAAAAAAAAAAAAGAGCATAAAAGGCAGGCATAAATTTGGTTAGAATGCCATTCTAAAATTTTTGGTTTATTTCTTACTGTTTTAAATGCTGCTTTAAAAAACAAAAACAAAAAAAACAACAAAAAAAAAACCTCTTGCCTTCTACTTAGAATTGATACTAAAAATGGTTTCCAAGGTAGAAGAGCTGTAGGTAAGGGCTAGGCAATTAGGTTTGTGACTGAGGAAGTGTGAGAGGTCACATTGGAACCCATGACCTCCCATCTCCAGGCTTGTCCTTCTAATGTTTCTTTACATTAAAACTTTTGTCAAAGATGACCAAAGAGCCATCTCTCTCTCCCCTTCCCTTTCAATTTTATATTAAGATTTCTTTCCTGTAGGAAGTTTTTCATAATTAATCCCACACATTCTGCAGTTTGCATCCCTATATTTATGCCAATTAGGTGTTTGTTTTATCTTTAAGATCAAATCTTAAAGACTGAAAAAACCTGATCTTTATTATGTACCTGTAGGCAGTCCACATAACTCAAAGATACCATTCACCAGTAATATTAATTTGTAGTTCGAAACTAAAATCAAGTTAAAGGGAAAGGAGAAAGACCATTATGTGAATTATAAAGAAAGAAGAGAGGAGAATGAATTACAAAGCACAGTAAAGCATAAGTGAGAAGAATGAATTAAAAGCAAAGAAGAATATGCAATGGGATTTTCAATTTTTATTTAGTGGAAAGAACACATACTGTAGGTGGCCTGCTATTTAAAAAGATGCAGGGAGAAGGATGATGGATAATACACAGATTGCAATAATATCATACAACTATGATAAGAAAAAAACAATCTGCCTCTTTTGTACAAAGAAAGGAACCAGTAACACCTACTTTATCAACAATTTCAGAATTCAATAGTTGTGCACTTGCATAGAGGCAAATGACAGAAACAAATATAAATGAAAATAAATGCTATGCTTCATAGAACAAAATGAATTAGTAATTAGTCCTCAAATTATAAAGGAAGTATATTAACAATTTCTCAAAGAGCAAACTCTATTATTGACAATATCTACAACTTAATTAAAGGATGATGTAAATATATTTGGAACATTTTCATATCAAATTTCTACAAACATAAGATAGATGTAACTAAAAATGGAGGAGTAATGCTAATGAGTAAGGGGATATTGGATATCTATAATAACTTCAAAAAATGAGAACAGGGACATATTTGGCAACTGCTTCTATATAAAATCTCATATCAAAAATAAGTACTTGACATATTCAACTAATGGTGAAACTAATAACATAATAAAAAAGGTAAAATATTGCATATGAAAGCATAGACATACAATGGCATTCATACTTGAAACTCATAATGAAAACAACAGGAAAGATTATTTTACAATTTGGACCTCTGTGGCATTTCTAAGTCACATAATAAATTGATCTTTGACAAAGTACTGAATCTGGAGTCAGGAAGAAATGAATTCAAATGCAGTCTCAGACACTGGCTTGGGAAAATCATTAAACCTGTTTGCCTACATGTCATCATCTGTAAAATGGGGATAGTAACAGCACCTACCTCCCAGGAGTGTTTTGAGAATCAAATGAAATAACATTTTTAAAGTGCTTAGCACAGTACAAAGCCTGGCACATATTAGGTGCTATATAAATGCTTGCTATTATAATTATTATTTTTTCATACTCTTAATAAGATATGAGTTTAAAGAAAAAGCAAGAGGAAAACAGAAGTCAATCAAATACATAATTTCTGACAGTGAAAATTTGGAGTAACATGCAAACAAAAGTTTTAAGTTTAGATATCAACAGTGGTTATGAAAAAATTAGTTTACTATTTTGAAACTGCCCTAAAAACATGAATTATAGTATATGTGGGGGAGGGATACTTTGATTCACTTAATTTGCTTTTTAAATATCTACTAAATGCCAAGCACTATGACAAGTACAAGGAACATAGGTATTCCCTTCTTTTAAGGAACTTATATTCTAACAAATGTTACTATTATAGAGAATGAGAAAAAAATGATTAAAATGAGTTGGCAAGTGAAAAGAATTTAAAAGATGGTCTGATGGAGCATAAATATCATTTTATGGCAAATCATCCATAAGATGTTATGCAAGAATTGAATAAAAAAAAGTGTCAACAAGTAAAATATCCAAAATTAGTATTTACATTTAGTATTTCAAAGTAATTTTAAAACATCTATTTCCTTTATCTAGCACTAACAAACTTTAAACATAAAAATCCTTAAAAATCAAATATGAATAAACTTAATTACAACTCAACTTGGGGGGAAAAGTATAAATTCAAAGCAAAAAAGGGAAATATGAATTTTCCTTAGGAATAACAAAGACTGAATATCTGTCATGGATACTGAAATAATGATATTTCAATAAATAATAAAAGATGAAATAATAACACTCTTATTAGCTAGTAGAGGAAATTTGGTGTCATGTTAAAGAACCACAAATGGTAGAAATCTGAATCTACATGACACTACAGAATTACAATATAAGAAATCTTTGGGCTCATTTTGCCCCTTTTCTCCAGTGAAGAGAATCTTAAACCATTCAGGTAGTTAATAATTAAAACAAAACTTTTTTCAGTGTTTCATATCCCTTGCAGTATATTCTTCTGTATAGTTGTTTAGCAACAATGTAATAATAAACAGATATTATAATAAACTTTAAAATATAACATTGGAATCAAGCCATTCATTATTGAAACACATGTAAAAGAAGCTCTTTGACTACAACCCAAACCATTTAAATGTCTGAGTGTGAGAAATGTAAGACATTAAAATGAGAGAGCCCAAATGGTTTTCTTGCACTCTATGTCGGTGTATGCCATTTCCCTTATTCAATAAACTCTGGTTACCAGCTCCCTATTTCTGCTAGGATCATATATAAGCTCTTCTTTGTCTTGAAGGCCCTAAATTACCTTAAGAAACATTATTCCTCTTCATTCATTCTATAAGCATGATATTGATGTTTGTGGACTATTAAAAAGTTTTTGATTACATAGAGAAAAATTAGGTATTAAAAGATTTCCTCAGGGGCAGCTGGGTAGCTCAGTGGATTGAGAGCCAGGCCTAGAGACAGGAGGTCCTAGGTTCAAATCTGGCCTCAGACATTTCCCAGCTGTGTGACCCTGGGCAAGTCACTTGACCCCCATTGCCTACCCTTACCACTCTTCCACCTATAAGTCAATACACAGAAGTTAAGGGTTTAAAAATAAAAAAAAAAAATAAAAAAAAAAAAGATTTCCTCAGTATTTTTATTTTTAAGGGATAGTAAGGGTTAAATTGAATGACCTCTTATTACTTCAGATTTCAACGTTCTATAATGCATATTGGTGACAGAATGTATTATTAGTTTCATTTTACTTATTAAATAAAGAGATGAAGTTTTTTGAAAATAAAAGATTTCCTCTAATACAATGTTGACAAACATGACAAAATCATGCATGATTCTTCGAAAAATTAACAACAGGAATACTTTGTCTTAACTCTGATTATTTAGGGAAAAAAAGCCAAGAAGACACATGCTACCCAAGATGATTTCCATTCTATTTTGATTCTGTTCTAGATCTTCTCATTGACAATGGAAATCATCTTGGGTAGCATGTGTCTTCCTGCTTTTTTTCCCTAAATAATTAGAGTTGTTAGACAAAGTATTTCTATTCCTTTTCATGGTGAGGTGCTCCACGTCTTTATGGATAGGGTTAACAATGTGTTGTTTGTATCAAATCTGGAGCTAGAAAGAACTTTCCAAAATGAGACACACAATCAGTGAATATAGCATAACAAATTTGATGAAGAATGCCTTTTGTCAAGACCAGGGAACAGTTAGTTGGATAGATAACTTAAAAAGCTTACCCATCAGTGCATATATATTAGATAGACACTGCAAACAAACAAGGAGCAGAACCCAGAACTTGAAATGAGAGTGGCCTGGATTCATAATTAAGGGTCTCAAGCTTCTTTCTGAAACGGAGGCCTCTTTTTTTAAGTGTTAATACTCTCCCAGCAATGATGTATTTCTGTGAGTTAAAGAATAATATAATCTCCTTAGATTAAAATTGAGGATCACTGAGAGTATAATGGAAAGGAGTAACTTAGAGCTATACACCAAGTTCTGTCATGTAGTCCAATTCCCTCATTTTGTAGATGAACAGAATAAGGACCACAGAGAGAAGTAGCATACAGCATTCTAGTTTCTCTGGAAGGAATATACTTAGGAAAGTAGAATTTTCTGCCATTTCAGATGGACAGAAATCTAAATAGAAGGTTCAAAGGTAGGAACTAAAACTAGAATTAGAGTAGTTAAATATGATTTTGAAACAGGATAGTATAGTCATTAGACTCTAGAACAAAGCCACTACTTAGGACTGTTAGAACATCCTAAAATGTAAAGGCAAAATATTTTGGTTAACCCATTAGAAAGCCAATTTCTGATAATCCAAGAGAAAGGAAAATAATAAGAAAGTTTCATCAGTGCATAGAAAGATGCTCATTTTCATACAAGCTCTTGTTGTTCAGTCATTTCAGTTGTGTCTGACTCTTTGAGACCTCCTTTGGAGTTTTCTTGGCTGAGGTACAAGAGGGGCTTGCTATTTCCTTCTCCAGCTCATTTTATAAACAAGGAAACCTGGGCAAAAAGTATTAAATAGTGACTTGGCCAGGATCACATAGCCAGTAAGTGTCTAAGGTAGAATTTGAACTTGGGTCTTCCTATATCCAGGCCCAGTACTTTATCCACTGTACAACCAAGCTGCCTGCTTTAGTCTTCTAAATGATCTCTGAGTACCCTAGCAGTTTGGTTTGGTATTGAGAAGAATGGTGGCAAGCTATAAGCAAATTGAAACACATTACAAAGGAAGAATTAGAAGCTATATATTGTCAAGAGAGAAATGTATGATGGTGGGAAAAAAGATTGGTCTTATAGGGAGAGAGATAACCAATGGGTACTCAATATGCTACTCTGGCACTCATACAATGTCAAGAGAACAAAAGGAAGGCTCAAGCATCCTGGATGGACAGATGCCTTGTGTCAATTTATGGGAAGCCATGGACAAGAGTTATTCTTGATAGGCAGTCAGAGATGTGCTTAGCTGCATCACTGACATCACAAACACTGGCCTCCTAGGATTTTTGTTACTGTCAGGCTATTAGCTATCCTAGTATCACTCTGTTCAATGATCCTGTCTGTAGCAGGACCTTTTGCCCTTCTCATCTGCTATAGGCTTGGAAACCAAATGAAATTTTTTATATACATATATACACACAGATGCAAACATACACATATATATAATATATAAGTATATATAGACACAAACATACTCTCTGAAAGAAATAGGTTCTCAGTGAGAGTTTAAGTGTTTCTTATCACTCTCAAGTGCTAGAGGTTAGTACCTTCTACATTAAAGTCATAAGAAAAATTAATTTTACATTTATTATGGCATGGCATATAGATAAAGTCACAAAGCAATTAGTTTTCAATTGTATCTCTGTTTCTTACTGTCTGTGTGACCTTGGATAATTCAATTTTCCTTTCCAGGCCTCAGGTTCCTTTTTCATAAATAAAAGTTATACTAGATGTCCTTTAAGGCATCCTTCCACATATGCCCAGCTCTCTGTGACCCATTCTTTGATTATTTTGTCTTTTATTGCACAGAAGAATATTCCTTTACTTGGGATCCTAAATACTATCTTTTGTAGTTTTTTAATTTTTTTGGGGGGGTGGAGGGGAGGGAGGAAGACTTTCCTTTCACAGCTAAGCCAAGATACAGATTTGATTTTTCAAAAAAATCTTTACTAGGTAACAAAGTGAAAACAAAAACACATGCTCAGACATGCATGCATATATATTAATGGAACCCTTTGAACAGTTCCAAGGAACTCCTGGGTTCTGCAGTCTACATATATATTAATGGAACCCTTTGAACAGTTCCAAGGAACTCCTGGGTTCTGCAGTCTACATTTTGAGAAACAACATAGTAGAATGTTAATCTTATGGAAAGAAGAAAATAATAAATAAGCTAAGTAAATCAGCTAATTTAAATACTCTATAGGTCAAGAAGTGGGTTTGTAGTTTTTATGAATGATACAACTAACACATCCCACTTAAATGCCATGACAATAAAATGGGCACATATACTTAAAAACATGCTCAGGTCTTTACAGTTCTAAAGAATCCTTTATTTCAATCTTTTCTCACATGAGTCCTTTACTTTTCTACCATTAAAAAACAACTTCTGAGGGGGCAGCTAGATAGCTCAGTGGATAGAGAGCCAGACCTAAAGATGAGAGGTCCTGGGTTCAAATCTTGCCTCAAATACTTCCTAGCTGTGTGACCCTGGGTAGGCAGTTAACTCCTTTGTCTAACCCTTACTGCTCTTCTGGCTTAGAACCAATACACAGTCTTGATTCTAAGATGGAAGGTAAGAGTTTTTTTAAAATTGCTTCCTTTTATGTCACTTGTACAAGCAATACAAATAGGAACTGGATGCAGGACATACCAAGAACAGAGCAAACAACTATTCTATCAGTGAAAAGGCTAGAAAGGCTTCCTAACATATGTGTTCAGAGGAGATCTGAAGAGAGAGTGTTCTCTTGTGACCTAAGTTAATACCATATATGACCTTATGTTGCTATGATTGATATAATAAAGTCACTGATAGTATTGAAAAAAGGATGGGATGTTATGACATAGCTAAAAGAACTGCCCAGGTCTTCAAGCGGTTGACAAGAAGGTTCTCAGCATGGCAGAGATGGGAATGACCCATAACTTCCTAGGGCCACAGTCAGAAACAGAAGGGCACTCAAAAGTCATTTCCAGTAAGAACCCCTCATTTTAGATATGAGTACCTGAGTCTACATGATTAATCAAAGATCCTACAAATTCTAAGCCAGGGGATTTGAACACAAGCCTTTTGAGGATAAATCCAGTATTTTCTCTCTACATTGCTCAGCTTCTAAACAGACTCCAAATCAATTTTTTAAGTCATCTTTTTCTGGTTGCCTGTGTGAAAGCAAAAAGGACAGAGGATAGAGAAGCAGCAGCAAGAAATTGGCACATTCTGATAGATAAACTGAGGGATAAATCCTCCTTACCCTAAAAGTTTTTACTGATTTGTCTAATTGACAGGAGGCTGGCAAAAGCAGCCTGACTTTATTTTTGACTTCTGTATCTGTAGAAGATCATATTTATTAACAAAGCAAGTTAGAGCAAAAACAATAATCAATTTCAGATGAAAAGAGTCTTTCATGCCTCTGCTGCTGTTATTTATTTGATATTTTGGTATTCTGGGGAAGGAATAGTTATGGGAAAGTAAGGGGGGAAAGCCAATGTACCAGCCATTTAGTACCTTGGGAGAAAGTGAGACAGAGACAGTAATAACCTGACCAGTTTTCAGTCCCTTGTCGCTCCTTGGCTTACTATGCACACCTTCAAAAATAATTTTCACTTTAGAAAGAAACTGTGAGAATAATGAAATCACTGGCAAAGCTTACCAAAAAATCCTTAATCCTCACACCTAGAAACCTTAAAAACATTTGAAGAGAATTTCTTATATCACCATTAACAGTATAAATATGAAAAAGATTTTATAATTTTGGATTTTAAAAAGGCAGTAAAATTAGAAGCCAAAGAAAGTGATAAATGTGAGACAAAACCTAATTGAGAAGAGGCATGAAATGAGAAAATAACCTCGGCAATCAAACAGTAGATTTCTTAGTTAATAATGTAAAGCCACCAGTTTTAGAGTAATGTAAAGATCTAAAGACAGCCTAAGCCTTAAGCCTATATTGGCCACAATCTTACAGCTGAAAACAGGCTCACTTGCTATAAAGGACAGTCAACACCTATTCCTTATGCCAAGTTCTTCACTCACACTACATTCCCCTGTATACCCTCTGCAGATCAGTTCTTCAACTGTAACGTATCTCCGTATAAAGATGATTGAATATATTTTGACCCTCAAAAGGTGGAAATAATAAATAATGCTACAGCTTTTTGGAAGATTTCCATCGTCTCAAGTTTCATGATGTAGACATGCTGCTGCAATGGTCCTCAGAACATTCTAAGGTATGTGTTCCACTTTCCTAACAAACCCAGACCATATGCTGCCTATTAACTGCAGTTATGCAAGAGGTCAGGAAAAAATTAGCCAAAGAAAAAATAACTACTTATTTCATAGGTAAGTTCAAGTGAGCATTTTTCAAGTATTTCCTATGTAAAATAATGAAATATAATCTCTGACCTCAAGAAACTTACCTTCTACTGGAGGAATATAAAAATAAAATGAATATAAAGAATATATGAATTTAAAAAATTAAATTTAAGGAGGGAGAGAGAGCATTAAAAAGAGAAATTATCAGGAAAGAGTTCATGTAGGAGGCTACACTTAGTTGGATCCTTAAGGAAGCACCCAGGGGTTGAGGTGGCTGGAAGGGAATAGACCGACATCAAAGTAGCCTATATAGAAGACACATACAGTGGCCATAAATGGAATGTGATACACAGTAAGGAGACCAGTTTGCCTGGAAAGGAAAGGGGCTGAAGAGGAGCAGTATGGAATGACTGGAAAAATAAATTGCAAATCTCGGAAAAGTCCTTTAGGATTAGATTAACTAATAGAAACAGTGCAAAACCAGGTCAGATCAAAGCCATGAAATGCATATACTCTATTCCAGACTGCCATGTCTTAGATGAGGAGTGTTATGGAGAAAAAGTATGAATTTCTGAATATATTTCTCAAGAGTGTGTGTGTGTTGGGTGAAGGAGTAGGCACTAAAAGAAACTAATTTACATTAAATTATTTTGGCAACAAAATAGCTTGTGCTATCAGCTAGGAGTACTTGAGTATTTATCTTTTACAATTACTAACCTTTTCCTAAGTAAAAGGGGATCAGTTAGGGGAGTGGTCGAGAAGCGATATTCCTAAAAGACTAACAAAGCTTTGTAAAATGATGTTTCAATATTTGCTTTCTATGGGTATTTTTCACCCCTGGCAAGACACGTGCCTGCATTAACTATCATTTTCACAAACTTGCCTAATTTATACCCAACAGAATATGCCACCCAGAATGTTTCAGTAAGCAGGAGAGGGATACATCATATTTAAATAATACAGGGGCACCTACTACATATCTAGCACTCACTCCTAAACATTACACTTTGAGGAGAAGAAAGGAAAGGCAGGAGGCACTGGGGAAAGATAACTATCTAATATAGAAGCAATAAAGTTCTAAACTAAATAATCTGTGATCTATTCAGACAGTTCATACCCGACATTCCTTTAAAATGATTAGCTTTTATGCCTCTTGGTGGCATCTCAAATGTGCTTAATTTTATTTTGCTGAAATAATTTAATTGGCATTTATTTTTAAGTTACTTTTAAATAATTTAAAAGCCAGTCAGTCTTCTAACACTCAGGAATAAAGAAAATAAAGATATAAAGAAGCTATGGGTTTTTTTTAATGGGAAGGGGGAATGGATTGAAAAGGGAAACGGTTTATGTGTCTTAAAGCAAAGTGGAAGGTAGAGAGAAGGCTGGGTATGAAGGGAGAGACAGGGAGGCATAGGGAAACCTCAAAACTCCACAGGGAATAAGGGAGTACAAATAAAAAGGGTACGGAAAGTATCATAATGCTAGTCTCTTTTTCCCATCCATGATAACCTACATCTTTACTATTGGAATATGTCCATCTAAGCAATCTATTAGATATCTTTCTCTTGTGTTAGCTACTCTATACCTGGGATTAGAAATCTGTGGAAGAAAAAAGTAGTAATAAGGGGCTAAAATGATCTTTCCATATCTAAAGTCGTCCTGATTTTTCAGACTAGACATATCCCTAGATTCTAGGATATCTATAAACCAGAAGACCCTATATTATACATTCTAACACAAGGTTATGGGTCACTTTTTAGCTCAATAATTTGGGAAATCATCCTTAAATAAAACATCTTTATTAAAATGAAGCATCAAAGGGGAAAAGATCAATGAGGCCTTGCAAAGCTAATTCCACTGGAAAATCAAAGTCCAAATTCTCATAGTAACTTTAACTGTCCAGAAGCAGAATGAGCAAAGCACTCAAACCACATTTCCCAAATGGTTTTCTACTGTAAGAGATATACTAAGATACTCCTAGAAATGGTGAATTGCCGAATTGTATAAGAAAAGCTATGTTTCTCTGAGGTTTTGAAATAAAATAAAATGTAATACAAAGTACAGGTTTATATCTAAGTAGTAAGACCCAGATACATTAACTGGACAAAACTACAATTTCATGGGTAAATGTAGGGTAGAAATATAATAGCTGTTTCTAAGATGCAATCTGGCTGTTTACAAACAATGTGTGGGCAGCTCAACCTAGTCTCCTCATTTATTATGATCAGGGAACCATGGCCACCCAGGAAAGTATGGACTGCTCTAACTCTCATTTGTAATAAGTAATCACATGAGCAAAGGAAAAAGATTCAGTCAAGCTGGGAAACAAAATATAACAGGATGATAAAAGACCCCAAGTCATCTCTGCTGTAGGCTATGCTGAGTTCAAGAGGCCTTTTTGTTTTCAGAATTTTCTTTCCATTGCCTAAAGCAAGTTAGTAGAGTGTCTGGTCTGAGATTTCTTAGCCTGTTCACCTCCGAAGGTTCATCTATGGAAAGATAATATGGCCTAGATTATGTGATCATTCTACCAGTGGCATAAATAATTCTCCAGAGTCCAACCCATAGCAAAACATGGACATACAACTCATGAACCATGAATCTAAGTCATGAGAGTTGGAAATGCTGGTGAAAAGGCCCACCAAAGAAGAAATGGAAAAAAAAAAAAAGTGCTGATGCTAAACACTCCTACATAGATGTAAGGTCTAAGGTGTTTTAAAACAAGAAGTTTCTCAATTTTTGAAAGTGGCAGCCACTTGGATGCAAACTTAGAGAAGCTTAAAATTGCTAACGTCACTGATGCATCTTTATTCCCCAGCCATCGAGGAGTTCTATGGAGTATGGGTCATATACCTATATTCCTCTTAAAACAAGTCATAAGGAAATTCTTCATCAATTTCTAAGGACTAACATCCACCTTCCCTGTCCTCATCTCTTCACAAATTACTAAGCATAAGATCTTGTAAAAGTGGTATTTCTTATGCCCAGGAAAAATAGCAACTGAGACACGATGCAAAGTTGACATAAAAAGCAAGGGGAAGAAAAGCAGCATTTATGAGGTAGAAGCCATAGTCATTCCTCCCCAAAATGTCAAAATGCAGGCTAAGTAGATGGAATCAGATGAAATGAGAGATTCTGTTCAGATCCTGCTTTTCTGGAATGCAAGACAGTATCTCCCTAGGCATTGAGGAGCTTGTGGGGGGTAAAGGAAGGAGACAGGTCACTAACATTCAGTAACTGAAAACTTACAGGCACAATAATAAATATCCATAATATGAGCTCCTGAAAAGAATAAACAAATGCCTCCTTCCTCAATTTCACATTCTAAGAAACAAACATGCATCTTACCCCAGAGATGTCTGCTACGCGATGGATAGGCACTTCCTTCTTGCTATGTAATCCTTTCCCATTCTTAATAGCTCTGTTGAAGAAAGGAAAAAAAAAAATCAACACATTAAGAACAAAACTCAAGATGGGCAGATATAAAAGAGTGAGGGAAAGGGAGCTGTCACCTGCACAAAATACACTGTGTGCTACTTAATAACCAGTATGTGCAAGAGAATGGGGTAGGGAAGGAAAAGAGATATGTGCCCTTGCTTCTCCTAATCCTAATTACCAGCATTCAACTGATAGTTCCAGCTAAATGTGTACCTGATAATCAGAAGGAGCTTTTGTATTTGTTTCCAAATTAAATGGCATTGTTCCAAGTACAAAAGAAAAAATCAGTTGGAAGAACATGCTAGTAAAAACATGTTTTTTAGGGCTTAAACACACAAAACATTTTAAAATACAAAATGTGTAAGTATTGTTAAAATTCTAATAGAAGTAAGTCCCTTACAGGTAAAAAAGCTAAAGTGCCCTGAGTAAAGCAGTTATCATAAAGACAAGTCATTAGATGGCAGAAAAAAATTAACAGATGCTACAGAACTGACACTGAGTCCAATTTTTAATTCAGTCTAAAGCTGTAATTACCACAGTGTAACAGGGAACACCACTTCTTACTATGCCTTTTTGTTTCAGTTTTTTTACTTTTAAATCTTGTCCAGAACCCATGAATATTCAGAGACCTTCTATTATAAATAGCTTACATACTTAATATATCTCAAAATCTTTCTCAGTCTCCTGTAAAAATAAACTGAAGAGTCACTTTTAATTGTCTAAAATTTCACCAAGTTTCCTGGGAAATAAATATTAAAAGAAGATCATCTCCAATTATTATAATATGACATGTTAGTTTATAAAATTATTTGATTGCCTTGGAAACCCAGGGTTTATACTAAATGAACATGTCAAAGCACAAATTAAAGAATGGAGTATGTAGTATACCTAAAAGATGGGATAGAATTCTATCTAGAATATAGGAGAGAATAGATGGCAGCCCAGTTAGGGTGACTACAGTGGGGAAGTGTGGAGCTGGAGAGAGGTAAGTGGCTGATGGGTTACTTGAGAATGCAATCTGTCTATTTCACAGTTTAATCCAAGCAGAGTGAATGAAAAAATCTGAGGCTCAGCAAAGTTGCAGACAAGAGGTAATTTTCACAAAACATGGAAAGCTGGGGCAGTCAAAGGCAGGAGGAAAAAGCAAACTTGGCTACAAAGCCAGATGGTGGGAAAGGTTTAGTAATATAACTACTGGGCCTATGAAATGGAATCATGGAGAGAAAAATAAATACAATCTCTTAGTTTAAAAATCCTCCATCTATTGACAGACTGTGTTGACCCTTGATATTTTTTCCAGAATAACTTAGGTTAATCCTGAAGAACATTGGCTACAATATTGGAGAAAGAAAAAGGGAACAAAAAAAAAAAAAGAAAAAAGAAAAAAGAAAGAAAAGAAAAGAAACTTCACCCTCTATTTGTAGGTGTATTTAATAATTGCTGTATTCAATTTTTAATTTCAGACATAAAAAATAAAAATTATTTTAAGGATGACAGGAACCCATTTCTTGTTATTTCATTGAAGTGAGTTTTGGCAATTGGAGCCCTCCTTTGTGAAATAGCATGGACTCCTGAAGCACTTAAAATAGGGACACCATGGCTCACATCCTACACTGGGCAACAAAAAAGTTTTCTCCACAAGGCTTCAATTTATTTATCATTATCATTTATCATTTTATTTATTTTTATTTATGTATTATTTATACTATAATAATAGTATTATAGTATATATAATACATAATATAATAAAATAATAATATATTTATTATTATTATTGTGTATGGAAGAACATACATAAGCCCCATGCCCAAAGAACTCATTGTAATGGGGAAATGAGAATAAAGCAAAGACAAGATAGACAGTGACCTGAAAACTGAGTCTAAATAAAGGCAGGAGTCAAAGAAATAGGAATCTAAGGAGGATATGTCCAGGAGACAGGAATAAGGGAAAGAAGAAGGAAAATTCAGATGGGGAGGTGACAGTGTTAAAGGATAGGCAGATATGATGGGGAGGAAGGTGGAAAGAAATAGCCTGAGGAAAAGAAATGAGAGCAGGAATGAGACTGCTAACAAAGACAAGAGAAAAACTCAGCTAGACATTGGATAATTAGATTTTAGATGGCTATAACAAGGATTTGTATTTGTGAAGTGTCTAAAGTGTGTACTCAGGGCTAGAAGAGGCACAAAGTTTCACTAAAACATGGCTCAATCCCATATAGAGCTCAATGTTTCAAATAAGGATTTAAAACAAAAATTGCTAAAAAATATGTGTGCATGCTAAAAAAATATTATGTGATATGGAGAAAGGGGAATATAGTCTTGGACTTTGAGTGTAGAATCACAAGCTATAGGAGGGAAGTCATGGGGAATGGATTTTGTCTCAGTAAAAGGAAAAATTTCCAAAAAATTAGAGCTATCCAACAAATATGCTAAGATATGGTATAGTGTATGGTAGTTGAATGATCTATTACAGATCATAAGGTCAGTCATTTGGAGCTAGAAGAGACCTTTAAGGCCATCTAGGACAATCCACTTACTTTGCAGATTAGAAAACAGATCCAAAGAGAACAAGTAAGTTATTTGAAGTCATGCAATAAGTGGCAAAACCATGATTTGTCGTGAGACCTTACAATGTAATGCATCACAAAAGTTCAAGCCCTTCCTTGTGAAAAACCATAGACTCTTGAAAAAAGCACATAAATACCGACTCGGATTTGGGTCCTGTATCTAATGTACAGAGGACCCCTGTATCAGGATAAATCATGAATTAAATGGCTTATGACTTTTCTTTAAGCTCTGAAATTCAAGTATAGACAAAAGGTTCAAGTTTAGAGATAATATATAGAAGTTGTGCAATAGTGCCAATATTTTCATTCATGGGGAACACTCTGAATACCTAAATTTCTTCCCAAACAGAGGTCCGTTTCTTTATTTCCAGTTATTTGGCTAGAAGTAACAAAATAGGTTAGTCTGACTGCTTGTTTTTTCATCCCCAGGACTTAGCAAGGTGTCTGGCACAAATGAAACACTTACAAATATTTTTTCCATTATTTGATTCAGTCATTTGAAGAATTAAAAACACCAGAGGACAATGAAGAGAAACATAGTGGGTGTGAACAGGCGAGAATATGTAACAAGGAACTTCAAAAAAGAACCAAACCAAGTCATCAGGAAAATAAATGACTGAACAGTTGTAGTGTGTTATGAGCAAGAGAGAAGTGGTAGACAGGTCATATGCTTCAGAGATAATGTCATACTGTCAAGAAAAAGCAAGAAAGGATGCCATTTTGTTGGGCAGATCAAGTGTGGAAGCACTGGATGGGCAGTTATGATAGGTATCCATTTGTGTTATTGGAGGACATATCCAAATTGATGAGAATCCAGTTCTATCTGAGTAATATTCAGCCCATCCTTGATGGTGCCCAACAGTCTTGGGCCCCTCTACAGATTTCTAGGGACAGACAGGCCAACAGTGAACACAGAAATTCTGGGGAAAAACTTATACATGAAATGTAAAAAAGTTTATACTTTGAAGTACTTCGTTCCTTTCTACTTATTTCCTTTCCAAATAAGATAATTTCCTACTTTCATGTCAAATCTTATGGGTGCTTTATGGTTATAATGTACTTTCCAGAATCTGATTATTCAGATTGATTATTAACAATCCTATTATTCAGATATAATGAGAATCACGAATCCTAATGTGCAGATAGATAAGTAAAATGCAGTTCACACTGGTTAAATAACTTGGCTGAGACTGCGTGCCAAAATGTGGGAGAACCAAACAAAAACTAGGTTTTCTGACCTCTATGCAATCTCTATTATATTATACTGCCTCCTACAGTCTTGTTCAAAAGAAGAATCACAAATAAAAACCATACCTAAGACTGCTCCAAATCATTAGTATGAGAACTTTAAACCAAATTAACTTCCAGGTGCTACCTCAAACACAGCAAATTGGCAAATAAATGACAAAGGATGGGAAAAAAAAGCCAATATTGAGGAGGGGAAAAAAGACAAATATACTATTATGCCAGTTATGGAGTTATAAATCAGTTCAGCTATTCTGAAAAGCAATTTGGAATTATGCTAAGAAAGTGACTAAAATGTTCATACTCTTTGATTCCAAGATCATGTTGCTAGGAATGTCTGGTATAACAGACAGAAAGAAAGGTTCCATTAAAGCTTAATCTATTTATAGCAACAATTTTTTATAGAGGCAAAGAACTGGAAGCAAAATAGATGTCCATTAAATTGCTAAACACATTGAGGTAGAATACTTTTGTTATTTAAGAAATGAAGAAGAATTTAGAGAAATCTGGGAAGACCAATATGAACAGGTACAAAGTAAATAAGTAGAAAATTTTAAACACAATGTTTAAAACTGCCATCTCTTGGCAGCTAGGTAGTACAGTAGATAGAATGCCAAGCCCAGAATCAAGAGGACCTGGGTTCAAATCTAGTCTCAGACATTTCCTACCTATGTGACCTATGCAAGCCATGTAATCCCAATTATCTAGTCCTTAACTTCCTTCTTTCTTAAAATTCATACTAAGACAGAAGGTAAGGCTTTAAAAAGAAAAAAGCACACACACACACACACACACACACACACACACACACACACACACACACACACACACACATTTTGAGGGCAATTAGGAAGTTCCATGGATAAAGAGCCAGGCCTGAATCTTCTCCTTTGGAACCAATACTTAGCAATTCTAAAGTAAGGTAAAGGTTTTGAAAACAAAACAAAACAAAACAAAACAAAACCATCCTATTTCTATCTGCTTTTCCATTGACACTTCCTCTATGGCTGGAATGTACTCTTCTCTCATGTCTACTTCTTAAAATCATTGAGTCCATCTCCTGCAAAAAAACTTTCCCCTACTTAGTGCTGACTCTTTCCTGAACTATGTTGCATTTCATTTATATTTAGTCAGTATATTCTTGCATATATAGATCCTATTTACTCTAATAAAGTAGGTCCTTAAGAATAAAGATTAAATTGTTCTTAGTATCAATATGTCCCAGTATCTGGCACACAGTACACATTTAATAAATAGTTGCTGATTTAACAGTGTAAAGAACAAAACCAAAATGAAAATGAGCACAGTATTGTGTAAACGTAACATCTAAACTTGTCCCTCCAAAACAGAAAAGAAAATGTACCTACTTCCTAAGTCTATTTATTTATTTTTTAAGCCCTTAAATTCTGTGTATTGGCTCCTAGGCAAAAGAGTGGTAAGGGTAGGCAATGGGGGTCAAGTGACTTGCCCAGGGTCACACAGCTGGGAAGTGTCTGAGGCCAAATTTGAACCTAGGACTTCCCGTCTCTAGGTCTGACTCTCAATCCACTGAGCTACCCAGCTGCCCCCTTCCTAAGTCTCTTTAAAGGAGAAGAGGTGGGGGAATCAAAGAGGGGAGGGTAAGACCATGAATCATGTAACCATGGAAAAATGTTCTAAAAATAATAAAAATAATTTTTAAAACAGCAATAACTTATATTCCTTCAGGATGTTGAAGCTTAAAACGAATAAAACATTTTTTTAAATTGCATCAACATGTAATCTGGAAAAAATAAAATTAATAAAAATATATATTTTTTTTTAAAAAGAAAGCATGAGAGACTCAAATCCTTTCCACTTTTCATTACGTAGCAATATGGAATCACAGGTCTGGATAAAGGATGTTTTTTAACAATAAATAAATAAATGAATAAATGAGTAAACTAAAGGAGAAGAGGTATCAGATTGGCCAATATGATAGTAAAAGAAAGTGATAAGTGTTGGAGAGGATGTGGCAAAATTGGGACACTGATGCATTGTTGATGGAGTTGTGAACTGATCCAACCATTCTGGAGGGCAATTTGGAACTATTACCAAGAGCTATAAAACTTTGCATTCCCTTTAACCTTTTTTTTTTAAACCCTTGTACTTCAGTGTATTGTCTCATAGGTGGAAGAGTGGTAAGGGTGGGCAATGGGGGTCAAGTGACTTGCCCAGGGTCACACAGCTGGGAAGTGGCTGAGGCCGGGTTTGAACCTAGGACCTCCTGTCTCTAGGCCTGACTCCCACTCCACTAAGCTACCCAGCTGCCCCTCCCTTTAATCTTGATACCGCTACTGAGTCTGTATACCAAAGAGATCACAAAAAAAGGGGAAAGAATCTACTTGTACAAAAATATTTATAGCAGCTCTTTTTGCAGTGGCAAAAAATGGAAATGGAAGGGATGCCCAATTGGGCATCAACTAGAGAATGGCTCAACAAATTGAGGAATATGTTGGTGACTGAATACTATTGTGCTATATGAAATGATATGGTTGGCAGTTGGGTAGCTCAGTGGATTGAGAGTCAGGCCTAGAGACGGGAGGTCCTAGGTTCAAAGCCGGCCTCAGACACTTCCCAGCTGTGTGACCCTGGGCAAGTCACTTGACCCCCATTGCCCACCCTTACCACTCTCCCACCAAGGAGCCAATACACAGAAGTTAACGGTTTAAAAAAATTAATAAAAAAATAAAATATATTAAATGATATGCAGGATGATTTCAGACAAAATTGGAAAGACTACATGAACTGGTACAGAATGAAATAAGCAGAACTGGGAAAAAACTGTACACAATAACAGCAATGATCAACTATGAAAGACTTGGCTATCCTCAGCAACACAATGATCCAGAACAATTCTGAAGATATTATGGTAAAGAATGCTATCCATCACCAGAGAAAAAAGTACTGGAGATAGATGCAGGTCAAAGCATACTACCTTTCACTTTACTTATGGTTTTGTTTGAGGGGTGGGGGAGGTTGGTTTTGTATGAGAATTCTCTTACAACAATGACCAATATGTAAGTATATTTTCATGATAATCCAATCATTTGAAGTGACAGCAGATTCAAGTGGGAGCTTTAAAAAAAGGAAGAGAGGTCTAGACATGTTTTCTACATAATAGGGAAGAAGTTAAGGACATCTGTAAATCAACTTATGCAATCAAATGTTTACTAGAAAACAATGAGGACATCAATTTGGAACCTATTGAGCTACTTTTTCATAATTACATAAAATGCTATAGGACAATGACAGTGAACCTTTGGGATGCCTGCCAAAGATGGCATGCAGAGTGCTCTCTGTGGGCACTCTTACTGACCCCCCCCCCGAGTTTGTTACTAGAAAAGTAGAGGGATGGAGCTGCTCCCTTTCCCCCTCTCACCCACACCTGATGACATTTTTTCACATCACCTGCCCCTCTGCCCAGCAGCCCAATGGGAGCATTTCCTCCCTTCCCTGACAGGGAGAAAGGGGGAGGGAGAAGTAAAGAGGGTGAGGTGGGGAGGCCAGGGGCACTGCACTTGGTCTGGGAAGTGGGGTGGGGGTGGGGCTCTCCCTCTATTTCTAAAAGTTTCACCATCACTGCTATAGGGTAACTAGATCAAGCTCTTAAAAATGAAAAGGCTAAAAAGAAATTACTTTTGTAAAACTATTATAATTTGTATTTACTTCAGAGATAAAACAATAAGAAAAATATTTTTTCGAAAAGGAAGAAACACTAGCAAGAATGAGCTTCGGAGTCAGATAGCAAAGAAGAGGAAAAGAGAAAAAGAAAATCCGGTTCCAAAATAATTTGGATCCTCTTTCTTAAAAAAGTCTCATGTCTATCTAATTTTGCTACTTGCCTTATTCATATTGTAATAATACAGAGTATATTTCTGCTTGAGGAGCTATTTAGGGAAAAATAAATCTGTGCAAATAGAAGATACACATATGTGTAAATAGGTCAAGTGCAGGTCACTATTGAATATCCTTCAAAAGTTATGGGATCACTCATCAAATAGATTCAAATTTCATTGCTTCAGGTATAGCTATTTTGTTTTTTCTTGTAACATTTCTGCTATAGAAAAAGGAGTGAAGCCTATTTCTTAAACCTTCCTTCTCCTAGAGCAGCAATGGTGAGTCTGCTCCATCCCACCCCCCAGACAGTGTGCTGGGTATGCCCTGCCCTCCCCCTTAAGCTTTCCCATTGGACTGCTGGGCAAGACACAGTTTTAAGTGAAAAAATGTTGTCAGGTATGGTAGAGAGGGGAGGGGAGCAGCTCCACCTGGGTCTCACTACCTTTCTAGTAAAGAACTCTGGGGCATGGGAGAGCTGCCATGTGTTCACACAGAGAGTGTTCTGCATGCCATCTTTGGCACCCATGTTCACCATCACTGTCCTAGGGTTTACAAACTAGAAAGCTAATAAGGTATATATATATTATATAT